>NC_053398.1:95605579-96205579 GCF_905171765.1 Bufo bufo
CTGCACCCCAATTAACCCTTTGATCACCCCTTTGATCGCCCCTGTCAATCACTAGTGAAAGGAAAAAAAGTGATCAGTGTAAACTGTCACTTTTTTTTCCCACTGGTATTGACTGATAGGTTTTAGGGATAGTTTAGGCCCCTTGGTTAGGTAGTTAGCGTCAGTTAGCGCCCACCCCACCGCACCGCAGTCACTTTTATTCGCTGATTAGCTTATCGCTAATCAGCATTTGTACTTTTATAGTATCTGTAAGTGATCAAAACTGATCACGGTCAGATCTATAATAGTATTAGTGTCACCTTAGCTCGCCCTCCACCCAAAACGCAGTGTTTGCCCGATCAGGCTTGATCGGTCGCCCACACGTGCGTTCACCCACACCCGCCCCACCGCAGTGACAAAAAATTATTATTTTTTGATCACTGCACATTCACTTTACACGCACTGCGGCGATAAAAAAATCAGTTTTGATATTTTTTATCAACCGCTGCGGCCTCCGGTACTTCGCTAGCCTCCCCTTTGTAAGACAGGTTTGCTTTTTTTCTTGGGTAGTCTCAGGGAATACCCCTAAATTTAGTAGTCCAAAATGTCAAACAGGGGGTATTCTTCTGAAGAGGCCTACAGGATTCTGACCCAGTCGGATGAGGAGTGGGAACCCTCATCTGACGAATCTAGCGGGTCAGAATATGAACCTGTGGAAAGCAGTGGCTCTCTGACCCAAAGTTCGGACGAGGAGGTGGAGGTCCCTGGCAGCACCAGGCGTTCCCGGCCCCGTGTCGCTAGACCACAGGTTACGCAGGATCCGCTTCAAGAGCAGCAGAGTGGGGCTGTCGCTGCCGGATCACGTGGTGAGGCATACACCAGCAGCGCAGCCCTTCCTGGACCTAGTACCAGCACTGCCGTACAACATGGTGAAGTAGCGAGCACCAGAAGGGCAGTTGAAGCTGGTACGGTGGCACGTGCAGTAGTTACCCCGTCGCAGCCACCGCGCAGACAGGCCCGTAGACCCCCTAGAGTCCCTGAGGTGCTGGCAAACCCTGATTGGCAGTCACCAACTTCAGCCGCACCTGTAGTTCCCCCTTTCACCGCCCAGTCTGGAGTTCGGGTTGAGACGGCTCAAATCGGTTCGGCCCTGGGATTTTTTGAGCTGTTCTTGACTGCGGAGCTCTTGGACTTAGTCATGGCAGAGACCAACCAGTATGCCACACAATTTATAACCGCAAACCCGGAAAGCTATTATGCCCAGCCTTTCCGGTGGAAACCAGTCCAAGTTTCCGAACTTAAAATTTTTCTGGGCCTTCTCCTCAACATGGGCCTGACAAAAAAACATGAATTGCGGTCATATTGGTCCACGAACCCAATTCATCACATGCCCATGTTCTCTGCTGCTATGTCCAGGACACGATTTGAGACCATCCTGCGTTTTCTGCATTTTAGCGACAACACCACCTCCCGTCCCAGAGGCCACCCAGCTTTTGACCGGCTATACAAAATTCGGCCCCTCATAGACCATTTCAACCAGAAATTTGCAGATTTGTATACCCCTGAGCAAAACATCTGCGTAGACGAGTCCCTAATACATTTTACCGGGCGCCTTGGCTTCAAACCATACATCCCAAGCAAGCGTGCCCGGTATGGGGTCAAATTGTATAAGCTCTGTGAAAGGGCCACAGGCTATACCCACAAATTTCGGATCTATGAGGGAAAAGATCAGACCCTGGAGCCGGTCGGTTGCCCTGACTACCTGGGGAGCAGTGGGAAGACAGTCTGGGACTTGGTGTCACCCTTATTCGGCAAGGGGTACCATCTTTATGTGGACAATTTTTACACAAGTGTGGCCCTCTTTAGGCATTTGTTTCTAGAACGGATTTGCGCCTGTGGCACCGCGCGAACTAGTCGCGTGGGCTTCCCCCAACGGCTTGTAACCACCCGTCTTGCAAGGGGGGAGAGGGCTGCCTTGTGTAACGAAGAACTGCTCGCGGTGAAATGGAGAGACAAGCGTGACGTTTACATGCTCTCCTCCATTCAAGCAGACACGACAATCCAAATTGAAAGGGCAACCCGTGTCATTGAAAAGCCCCTCTCAGTCCACGACTATAATGCGCTCATGGGAGGGGTGGACTTCAATGACCAGATGTTGGCTCCCTATTTAGTTTCCCGCAGAACCAGACGCTGGTATAAGAAGGTGTCTGTATATTTAATTCAATTGGCGCTGTATAATAGTTTTGTTCTCTACAGTAAGACTGGGAGAACAGGATCCTTCCTCAAATTCCAGGAAGAGATCATCGCGAACCTCCTTTACCCAGGAGGTTCCGTGGCCCCATCCACCAGTGTAGTTAGCCGTCTACACGAGCGACATTTCCCCAGTGTCGTTGCTGGTACCTCAACCCAACCGCCACCCCGAAAAAAATGTCGTGTCTGTAGCAGGAGTGGAATAAGGCGTGACATCCGCTATTTCTGTCCTGACTGCCCTGACCACCCTGCCCTATGCTTAGGTGAGTGTTTCCGGAAGTACCACACACAGGTACACCTAGCATAGGGATTGCATCTCACAGGACAGGCACACAGGGCTATTAGGGCCCTTTTACTCACAGCTGCTGCAAACCTCTCCTTTCACCTGGGATAAAGTGCATAACGTACTTCGCCACATCTTTGGGCGATTTGCGCTTTGCACATTGTCCCATGGGGAAGGAGAGGTTTGTTCTATAAAGGTAAAAAAAACTAAACAAAAAAAAAATTACCGGTAAGTAAAAAAGTTTAAAAAGTTTAAAAAAAGTTAATATGTTCTGTTCTAAAGTTAATAAAGTTATTGCTTTGCGGCCTGGTTTTTTCTTTTTTGTTTTGTTTTTTTTACCTTCCATGTGGACCAACCGATCGACTAGCTGCAGCACTGATGTGCATTAGGACAGAAGCATTGCGCTGCTGTCAGATTACACGCAAGTCGGTGTATGCGGCGCTGCAAGACGAGATTTCTCCTCTTCAGTAAAAGATACGTTTGCCGAGGCATATGAGCTGAGTAGGTGGCGGTGTTCATATAATTTGGCAAACTCCTAATGCTGGGCATACATGTAATGATTGTGGAGACCCTCAAATGCCAGGGCAGTACAAACACCCCACAAATGACCCCATTTTGGAAAGAAGACACCCCAAGGTATTCGCTGAGGGACATATTGAGTCCATGAAAGATTGAAATTTTTGTCCCAAGTTAGCGGAAAGGGAGACTTTGTGAGAACAAAATCAAAAAAATGAATTTCCACTAACTTGTGCCAAAAAAAATTTTTTTCTATGAACTCGCCATGCCCCTCATTGAATACCTTGGGGTGTCTTCTTTCCTAAATGGGGTCACATGTGGGGTATTTATACTGCCCTGGCATTTTAGGGGCCCCAAAGTGTGAGAAGAAGTCTGGTATTCAAATGTCTAAAAATGCCCTCCTAAAAGGAATTTGGGCACCTTTGCCCACCTAGGCTGCAAAAAAGTGTCACACATCTGGTATCTCTGTATTCAGGAGAAGTTGAGGAATGTGTTTTGGGGTGTCTTTTTACATATACCCATGCTGGGTGAGATAAATATCTTGGTCAAATGCCAACTTTGTATAAAAAAATGGGAAAAGTTGTCTTTTGCCAAGATATTTCTCTCACCCAGCATGGGTATATGTAAAATGACACCACAAAACACATTCCCAACCTTCTCCTGAGTATGAAGATACCAGATGTGTGACACTTTTTTGCAGCCTAGGTGGGCAAAGGGGCCCACATTCCAAAGAGCACCTTTCGGATTTCACAGGTCATTTACCTACTTACCACACATTTGGGCCCCTGGAAAATGCCAGGGCAGTATAACTACCCCACAAGTGACCCCATTTTGGAAAGAAGACACCCCAAGGTATTCTGTGAGGGGCATGGCAAGTTCCTAGAATTTTTTATTTTTTGTCACAAGTTAGTGGAAAATGATGATTTTTTTTTTTTTTTTTCATACAAAGTCTCATATTCCACTAACTTGTGACAAAAAATAAAAACTTCCATGTACTCACTATGCCCATCAGCGAATACCTTGGGGTCTCTTCTTTCCAAAATGGGGTCACTTGTGGGGTAGTTATACTGCCCTGGCATTCTAGGGGCCCAAATGTGTGGTAAGGAGTTTGAAATCAAATTCTGTAAAAAATGACCTGTGAAATCCGAAAGGTGCTCTTTGGAATATGGGCCCCTTTGCCCACCTAGGCTGCAAAAAAGTGTCACACATCTGGTATCTCCGTACTCAGGAGAAGGTGGGGAATGTGTTTTGGGGTGTCATTTTACATATACCCATGCTGGGTGAGAGAAATATCTTGGCAAAAGACAACTTTTCCCATTTTTTTATACAAAGTTGGCATTTGACCAAGATATTTATCATTTTACATATACCCATGCTGGGTGAAATAAATATCTTGGTCAAATGCCAACTTTGTATAAAAAAATGGGAAAAGTTGTCTTTTGCCAAGATATTTCTCTCACCCAGCATGGGTATATGTAAAATGACACCCCAAAACACATTCCCCACCTTCTCCTGAGTACGGAGATACCAGATGTGTGACACTTTTTTGCAGCCTAGGTGGGCAAAGGGGCCCATATTCCAAAGAGCACCTTTCGGATTTCACAGGTCATTTTTTACAGAATTTGATTTCAAACTCCTTACCACACATTTGGGCCCCTAGAATGCCAGGGCAGTATAACTACCCCACAAGTGACCCCATTTTGGAAAGAAGAGACCCCAAGGTATTTCGTGATGGGCATAGTGAGTTCATAGAACTTTTTATTTTTTGTCACAAGTTAGTGGAATATGAGACTTTGTAAGAAAAAAATAAATAAAAAAAATCATCATTTTCCGCTAACTTGTGACAAAAAATTAAAAGTTCTATGAACTCACTATGACCATCAGCGAATACCTTAGGGTGTGTACTTTCCGAAATGGGGTCATTTGTGGGGTGTTTGTACTGTCTGGGCATTGTAGAACCTCAGGAAACATGACAGGTGCTCAGAAAGTCAGAGCTGCTTCAAAAAGCGGAAATTCACATTTTTGTACCATAGTTTGTAAACGCTATAACTTTTACCCAAACCATTTTTTTTTTACCAAAACATTTTTTTTTATCAAAGACATATAGAACAATAAATTTAGAGCAAAATTTATATATGGATGTCGTTTTTTTTGCAAAATTTTACAACTGAAAGTGAAAAATGTCATTTTTTTGCAAAAAAATCGTTAAATTTCGATTAATAACAAAAAAAGTAAAAATGTCAGCAGCAATGAAATACCACCAAATGAAAGCTCTATTAGTGAGAAGAAAAGGAGGCAAAATTGATTTGGGTGGTAAGTTGCATGACCGAGCAATAAACGGTGAAAGTAGTGTAGGTCAGAAGTGTAAAAAGTGGCCTGGTCTTTCAGGGTGTTTAAGCACTGGGGGCTGAGGTGGTTAAAGTGGAATCCAGTTAAGAGCTTTAAATTTAAAAGACGCAGCTATTGAAGCTTTTACTTTGGTCTTCACCTAGGACCTGCTTCATGTAAGTCTATTATAAAAACTATTTAGGGTTTTGCCATAAAGCTGAATGTTTTTTCGTCTTAATATATAAACTTTTTGAAAACGTATCCGCATTATTTTAGGTTTTGTGAGTCTTTTTAAGATGAGTTTGTGAAAGTAAATGGTTTCACTAGGGATTGAACCCAGGACCTTCTGCTTGTAAAGCAGACGTGATGACCACTACACTATGAAACCAGAACAGGTAAAAATCCCAATTGTCCTTTGAAAAAAATTATGCCTGTCAAGGAGCATCTTAGATGTGAAGAAAATTGTGCCTCCCCAATGGCAAATTCAACAATTTTTCTTGATTATATGAATTTTAAAGTGGAATCCAGTTAAGAGCTTTAAATTTAAAAGACGCAGCTATTGAAGCTTTTACTTTGGTCTTCACCTAGGACCTGCTTCATGTAAGTCTGATATAAAAACTATTTAGGGTTTTGCCATAAAACTGACTGTTTTTTCGTCTTAATATATAAACTTTTGGAAAACGTATCCGCATTTTTTTAGGTTTTGTGATTCTTTTTAAGATGCGTTTGGGAAAGTAAATGGTTTCACTGAAGATTGAACCCCGGACCTTCTGCGTGTAAAGCAGATGTGATGACCACTACACTATGAAACCAGAAAAGCTTAAAAGCGCAATCGTCCTTTGAAACAATATGATGCCTGTCAAGCAGCATCTTAGATGTGAATAAAATTGTGTCTCCCCAATGGCAAATTCTACAATTTCTCTTGACTATATGAATGTTAAAGTGGAAACCAGTTAAGAGCTTTAAATTGAAAGGACGCAGCTATTGAAGCTCTTACTTTGGTCTTCACCTAGGACCTGCTTCATGTAAGTCTGATATAAAAACTATTTAGGGTTTTGCCATAAAACTGACTGTTTTTTCGTCTTAATATATAAACTTTTGGAAAACGTATCCGCATTTTTTTAGGTTTTGTGATTCTTTTTAAGATGCGTTTGGGAAAGTAAATGGTTTCACTGAAGATTGAACCCCGGACCTTCTGCGTGTAAAGCAGATGTGATGACCACTACACTATGAAACCAGAAAAGCTTAAAAGCGCAATCGTCCTTTGAAACAATATGATGCCTGTCAAGCAGCATCTTAGATGTGAATAAAATTGTGTCTCCCCAATGGCAAATTCTACAATTTCTCTTGACTATATGAATGTTAAAGTGGAAACCAGTTAAGAGCTTTAAATTGAAAGGACGCAGCTATTGAAGCTCTTACTTTGGTCTTCACCTAGGACCTGCTTCATGTAAGTCTGATATAAAAACTATTTAGGGTTTTGCCATAAAACTGACTGTTTTTTCGTCTTAATATATAAACTTTTGGAAAACGTATCCGCATTTTTTTAGGTTTTGTGATTCTTTTTAAGATGCGTTTGGGAAAGTAAATGGTTTCACTGAAGATTGAACCCCGGACCTTCTGCGTGTAAAGCAGATGTGATGACCACTACACTATGAAACCAGAAAAGCTTAAAAGCGCAATCGTCCTTTGAAACAATATGATGCCTGTCAAGCAGCATCTTAGATGTGAATAAAATTGTGCCTCCCCAATGGCAAATTCTACAATTTCTCTTGACTATATGAATGTTAAAGTGGAAACCAGTTAAGAGCTTTAAATTGAAAGGACGCAGCTATTGAAGCTTTTACTTTGGTCTTCACCTTTCACCTGCTTCATGTAAGTCTGATATAAAAACTATTTAGGGTTTTGCCATAAAACTGACTGTTTTTTCGTCTTAATATATAAACTTTTGGAAAATGTATCCGCATTATTTTAGGTTTTGTGATTTTTTTTAAGATGCGTTTGGGAAAGTAAATGGTTTCACTGGGGATTGAACCCAGGACCTTCTGCGTGTAAAGCAGACGTGATGACCGCTACACTATGAAACCAGTAGAGCTTAAAAGCCCAATTGTCCTTTGAAAAAAATTATGCCTGTCAAAGAGCATCTTAGATGTGAAGAAAATTGTGCCTCTCCAATGGCAAATTCAACAATTTTTCTTGACTATATGAATCTTAAAGTGGAAACCAGTAAAGAGCTTTAAATTGAAAGGACGCAGCTATTGAAGCTTTTACTTTGGTCTTCACCTAGGACCTGCTTCATGTAAGTCTGATATAAAAACTATTTAGGGTTTTGCCATAAAACTGACTGTTTTTTCGTCTTAATATATAAACTTTTGGAAAACGTATCCGCATTATTTTAGGTTTTGTGATTCTTTTTAAGATGCGATTGGGAAAGTAAATGCCTCCCCAATGGCAAATTCAACAATTTCTCTTGATTATATGAATTTTAAAGTGGAATCCAGTTAAGAGCTTTAAATTTAAAAGACACAGCTATTGAAGCTTTTACTTTGGTCTTCACCTAGGACCTGCTTCATGTAAGTCTATTATAAAAACTATTTAGGGTTTTGCCATAAAGCTGACTGTTTTTTCGTCTTAATATATAAACTTTTTGAAAACGTATCCGCATTATTTTAGGTTTTGTGATTCTTTTTAAGATGCGTTTGGGAAAGTAAATGGTTTCACTGGGGATTGAACCCAGGACCTTCTGCGTGTAAAGCAGACATGATGACCACTACACTATGAAACCAGAACAGGTAAAAATCCCAATTGTCCTTTGAAAAAAATTATGCCTGTCAAGGAGCATCTTAGATGTGAAGAAAATTGTGCCTCCCCAATGGCAAATTCAACAATTTTTCTTGATTATATGAATTTTAAAGTGGAATCCAGTTAAGAGCTTTAAATTTAAAAGACGCAGCTATTGAAGCTTTTACTTTGGTCTTCACCTAGGACCTGCTTCATGTAAGTCTGATATAAAAACTATTTAGGGTTTTGCCATAAAGCTGACTGTTTTTTCGTCTTAATATATAAACTTTTGGAAAACATATCCGCATTTTTTTAGGTTTTGTGATTCTTTTTAAGATGCGTTTGGGAAAGTAAATGGTTTCACTGGAGATTGAACCCCGGACCTTCTGCGTGTAAAGCAGATGTGATGACCACTACACTATGAAACCAGAAAAGCTTAAAAGTGCAATCGTCCTTTGAAACAATATGATGCCTGTCAAGCAGCATCTTAGATGTGAATAAAATTGTGCCTCCCCAATGGCAAATTCAACAATTTCTCTTGACTATATGAATCTTAAAGTGGAAACCAGTTAAGAGCTTTAAATTGAAAGGACGCAGCTATTGAAGCTTTTACTTTGGTCTTCACCTTTCACCTGCTTCATGTAAGTCTGATATAAAAACTATTTAGGGTTTTGCCATAAAACTGACTGTTTTTTCGTCTTAATATATAATCTTTTGGAAAATGTATCCGCATTATTTTAGGTTTTGTGATTTTTTTTAAGATGCGTTTGGGAAAGTAAATGGTTTCACTGGGGATTGAACCCAGGACTTTCTGCGTGTAAAGCAGATGTGATGACCACTACACTATGAAACCAGAACAGCTAAAAATTGCAATCGTTCTTTGAAACAATATGATGCCTGTCAAGCAGCATCTTAGATGTGAAGAAAATTGTGCCTCCCCAATGGCAAATTCAACAATTTCTCTTGACTATATGAATCTTAAAGTGGAAACCAGTTAAGAGCTTTAAATTGAAAGGACGCAGCTATTGAAGCTTTTACTTTGGTCTTCACCTAGGACCTGCTTCATGTAAGTCTGATATAAAAACTATTCAGGGTTTTGCCATAAAACTGACTGTTTTTTCGTCTTATTATATAAACTTTTGGAAAACGTATCCGCTTTATTTTAGGTTTTGTGATTCTTTTTAAGATGCGTTTGGGAAAGTAAATGGTTTCACTGAAGATTGAACCCCGGACCTTCTGCGTGTAAAGCAGATGTGATGACCACTACACTATGAAACCAAAAAAACTTAAAAGCGCAATCGTCCTTTGAAACAATATGATGCCTGTCAAGCAGCATCTTAGATGTGAAAAAAATTGTGCCTCCCCAATGGCAAATTCAACAATTTCTCTTGACTATATGAATGTTAAAGTGGAAATCAGTTAAGAGCTTTAAATTGAAAGGACGCAGCTATTGAAGCTCTTACTTTGGTCTTCACCTTGGACCTGCTTCATGTAAGTCTGATATAAAAACTATTTAGGGTTTTGCCATAAAACTGACTGTTTTTTCGTCTTAATATATAAACTTTTGGAAAATGTATCCGCATTATTTTAGGTTTTGTGATTTTTTTTAAGATGCGTTTGGGAAAGTAAATGGTTTCACTGGGGATTGAACCCAGGACCTTCTGCGTGTAAAGCAGACGTGATGACCGCTACACTATGAAACCAGTAGAGCTTAAAAGCCCAATTGTCCTTTGAAAAAAATTATGCCTGTCAAAGAGCATCTTAGATGTGAAGAAAATTGTGCCTCCCCAATGGCAAATTCAACAATTTTTCTTGACTATATGAATCTTAAAGTGGAAACCAGTTAAGAGCTTTAAATTGAAAGGACGCAGCTATTGAAGCTTTTACTTTGGTCTTCACCTAGGACCTGCTTCATGTAAGTCTGATATAAAAACTATTTAGGGTTTTGCCATAAAACTGACTGTTTTTTCGTTTAAATATATAAACTTTTGGAAAACGTATCCGCATTATTTTAGGTTTTGTGATTCTTTTTAGGATGCGATTGGGAAAGTAAATGCCTCCCCAATGGCAAATTCAACAATTTCTCTTGATTATATGAATTTTAAAGTGGAATCCAGTTAAGAGCTTTAAATTTAAAAGACACAGCTATTGAAGCTTTTACGTTGGTCTTCACCTAGGACCTGCTTCATTTAAGTCTATTATAAAAACTATTTAGGGTTTTGCCATAAAGCTGACTGTTTTTTCGTCTTAATATATAAACTTTTTGAAAACGTATCCGCATTATTTTAGGTTTTGTGATTCTTTTTAAGATGCGTTTGGGAAAGTAAATGGTTTCACTAGGGATTGAACCCAGGACCTTCTGCGTGTAAAGCAGACGTGATGACCACTACACTATGAAACCAGAACAGGTAAAAATCCCAATTGTCCTTTGAAAAAAATTATGCCTGTCAAGGAGCATCTTAGATGTGAAGAAAATTGTGCCTCCCCAATGGCAAATTCAACAATTTTTCTTGATTATATGAATTTTAAAGTGGAATCCAGTTAAGAGCTTTAAATTTAAAAGACGCAGCTATTGAAGCTTTTACTTTGGTCTTCACCTAGGACCTGCTTCATGTAAGTCTGATATAAAAACTATTTAGGGTTTTGCCATAAAACTGACTGTTTTTTCGTCTTAATATATAAACTTTTGGAAAACGTATCCGCATTTTTTTAGGTTTTGTGATTCTTTTTAAGATGCGTTTGGGAAAGTAAATGGTTTCACTGAAGATTGAACCCCGGACCTTCTGCGTGTAAAGCAGATGTGATGACCACTACACTATGAAACCAGAAAAGCTTAAAAGCGCAATCGTCCTTTGAAACAATATGATGCCTGTCAAGCAGCATCTTAGATGTGAATAAAATTGTGCCTCCCCAATTGCAAATTCTACAATTTCTCTTGACTATATGAATGTTAAAGTGGAAACCAGTTAAGAGCTTTAAATTGAAAGGATGCAGCTATTGAAGCTCTTACTTTGGTCTTCACCTTGGACCTGCTTCATGTAAGTCTGATATAAAAACTATTTAGGGTTTTGCCATAAAACTGACTGTTTTTTCGTCTTAATATATAAACTTTTGGAAAATGTATCCGCATTATTTTAGGTTTTGTGATTTTTTTTAAGATGCGTTTGGGAAAGTAAATGGTTTCACTGGGGATTGAACCCAGGACCTTCTGCGTGTAAAGCAGACGTGATGACCGCTACACTATGAAACCAGTAGAGCTTAAAAGCCCAATTGTCCTTTGAAAAAAATTATGCCTGTCAAAGAGCATCTTAGATGTGAAGAAAATTGTGCCTCTCCAATGGCAAATTCAACAATTTTTCTTGACTATATGAATCTTAAAGTGGAAACCAGTAAAGAGCTTTAAATTGAAAGGACGCAGCTATTGAAGCTTTTACTTTGGTCTTCACCTAGGACCTGCTTCATGTAAGTCTGATATAAAAACTATTTAGGGTTTTGCCATAAAACTGACTGTTTTTTCGTCTTAATATATAAACTTTTGGAAAACGTATCCGCATTATTTTAGGTTTTGTGATTCTTTTTAAGATGCGATTGGGAAAGTAAATGCCTCCCCAATGGCAAATTCAACAATTTCTCTTGATTATATGAATTTTAAAGTGGAATCCAGTTAAGAGCTTTAAATTTAAAAGACACAGCTATTGAAGCTTTTACTTTGGTCTTCACCTAGGACCTGCTTCATGTAAGTCTATTATAAAAACTATTTATGGTTTTGCCATAAAGCTGACTGTTTTTTCGTCTTAATATATAAACTTTTTGAAAACGTATCCGCATTATTTTAGGTTTTGTGATTCTTTTTAAGATGCGTTTGGGAAAGTAAATGGTTTCACTGGGGATTGAACCCAGGACTTTCTGCGTGTAAAGCAGATGTGATGACCACTACACTATGAAACCAGAACAGCTAAAAATTGCAATCGTTCTTTGAAACAATATGATGCCTGTCAAGCAGCATCTTAGATGTGAAGAAAATTGTGCCTCCCCAATGGCAAATTCAACAATTTCTCTTGACTATATGAATCTTAAAGTGGAAACCAGTTAAGAGCTTTAAATTGAAAGGACGCAGCTATTGAAGCTTTTACTTTGGTCTTCACCTAGGACCTGCTTCATGTAAGTCTGATATAAAAACTATTCAGGGTTTTGCCATAAAACTGACTGTTTTTTCGTCTTATTATATAAACTTTTGGAAAACGTATCCGCTTTATTTTAGGTTTTGTGATTCTTTTTAAGATGCGTTTGGGAAAGTAAATGGTTTCACTGGGGATTGAACCCAGGACCTTCTGCGTGTAAAGCAGATGTGATGACCACTACACAATGAAACCAGAACAGCTAAAAAGCCCAATTGTCCTTTGAAAAAAATTATGCCTGTCAAGGAGCATCTTAGATGTGAAGAAAATTGTGCCTCCCCAATGGCAAATTCAACAATTTTTCTTGATTATATGAATTTTAAAGTGGAATCCAGTTAAGAGCTTTAAATTTAAAAGACGCAGCTATTGAAGCTTTTACTTTGGTCTTCACCTAGGACCTGCTTAATGTAAGTCTGTTATAAAAACTATTTAGGGTTTTCCCATAAAACTGACTGTTTTTTCGTCTTAATATATAAACTTTTGGAAAACGTATCCGCATTATTTTAGGTTTTGTGATTCTTTTTAAGATGCGTTTGGGAAAGTAAATAGTTTCACTGGGGATTGAACCCCGGACCTTCTGCGTGTAAAGCAGACGTGATGACCACTACAATATGAAACCAGAACAGCTAAAAAGCCCAATCGTCCTTTGAAATAAATTATGCCTGTCAAGGAGCATCTTAGATGTGAAGAAAATTGTGCCTCTCTATTGGCAAATTCAACAATTTCTCTTGATTATATGAATTTTAAAGTGGAAACTAGTTAAGAGCTTTAAATTTAAAAGACGCAGCTATTAAAGGTTTTTCTTTGGTCTTCACCTAGAACCTGCTTCATGTAAGTCTGATATAAAAACTATTTAGGGTTTTGCCATAAAGCTGTCTGTTTTTTCCTCTTAATATATAAACTTTTGGAAAACGTATCCGCATTATTTTAGGTTTTGTGATTCTTTTTAATCTGCGTTTGGGAAAGTAAATGGTTTCACTGGGGATTGAACCCAGGACCTTCTGCGTGTAAAGCAGACGTGATGACCACTACACTATGAAACCAGAACTGCTAAAAAGCCCAATCGTCCTTTGAAAAAATTTATGCCTGTCAAGGAGCATCTTAGATGTGAAGATAATTGTGCCTCCCCAATGGCAAATTCAACAATTTCTCTTGATTATATGAATTTTAGAGTAAATCTTTTTTATTAGTGTTTTCAATGGTTAGCAAGTTGAGCCATAGTTTGCAAAATTAGAAAACATAACAATAAACGCCTATACAATAGGCTTGCTGATAATAAAACATTTGTATACATCACTGGTTTGCAGTTTGCATAGTAGTATAAGAATAGGGTCCTCAACATTTGGACCTTAATATCAAAATATAAAGTATAAAAGGGTAAAGAGGGGGGAGGGAAGACCGGGAGGGAAAGAGTGGTAAGTGAGGAAGTCTAATCTCAGTTTGTCTTGATTCACAGGGCCCTTCTATCTTGTTTATGTTGCTATGTTCTAGTTTCAATTCAGGTCTAGGGATCTTCTGTGGTTCAGGTTGAGTAGTTAGAGTTCTTGAACCATGGGCTCCACGTGAGTAGCCTAGATTTTAGGGGTATAATCGTATATGGTACTAGACTTTCATACCTACAGGATTTGTTAATCTCTAGAATAACCTCTGCTATACAGGGAGTGCAGAATTATTAGGTAAGTTGTATTTTTGAGGATTAATTTTATTATTGAACAACAACCATGTTCTCAATGAACCCAAAAAACTCATTAATATCAAAGCTGAATATTTTTGGAAGTAGTTTTTAGTTTGTTTTTAGTTTTAGCTATTTTAGGGGGATATCTGTGTGTGCAGGTGACTATTACTGTGCATAATTATTAGGCAACTTAACAAAAAACAAATATATACCCATTTCAATTATTTATTTTTACCAGTGAAACCAATATAACATCTCAACATTCACAAATATACATTTCTGACATTCAAAAACAAAACAAAAACAAATCAGTGACCAATATAGCCACCTTTCTTTGCAAGGACACTCAAAAGCCTGCCATCCATGGATTCTGTCAGTGTTTTGATCTGTTCACCATCAACATTGCGTGCAGCAGCAACCACAGCCTCCCAGACACTGTTCAGAGAGGTGTACTGTTTTCCCTCCTTGTAAATCTCACATTTGATGATGGACCACAGGTTCTCAATGGGGTTCAGATCAGGTGAACAAGGAGGCCATGTCATTAGATTTTCTTCTTTTATACCCTTTCTTGCCAGCCACGCTGTGGAGTACTAGGACGCGTGTGATGGAGCATTGTCCTGCATGAAAATCATGTTTTTCTTGAAGGATGCAGACTTCTTCCTGTACCACTGCTTGAAGAAGGTGTCTTCCAGAAACTGGCAGTAGGACTGGGAGTTGAGCTTGACTCCATCCTCAACCCGAAAAGGCCCCACAAGCTCATCTTTGATAATACCAGCCCAAACTAGTACTCCACCTCCACCTTGCTGGCGTCTGAGTCGGACTGGAGCTCTCTGCCCTTTACCAATCCAGCCACGGGCCCATCCATCTGGCCCATCAAGACTCACTCTCATTTCATCAGTCCATAAAACCTTAGAAAAATCAGTCTTGAGATATTTCTTGGCCCAGTCTTGACGTTTCAGCTTGTGTGTCTTGTTCAGTGGTGGTCGTCTTTCAGCCTTTCTTACCTTGGCCATGTCTCTGATTATTGCACACCTTGTGCTTTTGGGCACTCCAGTGATGTTGCAGCTCTGAAATATGGCCAAACTGGTGGCAAGTGGCATCTTGGCAGCTGCACGCTTGACTTTTCTCAGTTCATGGGCAGTTATTTTGCGCCTTGGTTTTTCCACACGCTTCTTGCGACCCTGTTGACTATTTTGAATGAAACGCTTGATTGTTCGATGATCACGCTTCAGAAGCTTTGCAATTTTAAGAGTGCTGCATCCCTCTGCAAGATATCTCACTATTTTTGACTTTTCTGAGCCTGTCAAGTCCTTCTTTTGACCCATTTTGCCAAAGGAAAGGAAGTTGCCTAATAATTATGCACACCTAATATAGGGTGTTGATGTCATTAGACCACATCCCTTCTCATTACAGAGATGCACATCACCTAATATGCTTAATTGGTAGTAGGCTTTCGAGCCTATACAGCTTGGAGTAAGACAACATGCATAAAGAGGATGATGTGGTCAAAATACTCATTTGCCTAATAATTCTGCACGCAGTGTATTTTGCGAAACTGTTTGCTTCCAATAACGTGTGATAACCAATTTAGCACTAAGTAGGATGTGTCCAACTAGATTCCTGCTTTCAGGGGGGATATTGTGTATGCCTAAAAATAAGAGAGCCAATTCAGGACAGGGGTCAACAACCTGGGAGGTTATCTCCGTGATCAGATCAAAAACACTGCGCCAGTATGGGGTAAGTGTGGGGCATGTCCATAATATATGGAGTAATGAGCCTTTAGCTTCACATTCCCTCCAGCATTGCGGGGAGGATGAAGGATAAATTCTGCTTAGTCTCTGTGGAGTGAAGTACCAATGCAAGAGGGTCTTCAGCCCTGCTTCGTAGTGGGAAACACATTTGAAATTAGATGTTAGGAATCTAATAGCTTGAGACCAATGTGTATCTAGAAAGGTTTCCCCCAACTCTGTTTCCCATTTTTTGATAGGTAAAGATTTGGTGAAAGTAGTTTTATCCCCTAGAACATCATACACATAACGCGTGTATGCTTTTTAAAAAGAGACGGATACTGGAACAGTCTCCATATGTCGGAATTTATGGAGGGTGGGCTTTGTATGATCTTGGCAATGAAATGTCTGATTCTAAGGAAGTTGTAGAATTCTGTATGCGGCAACGTGAACAGGCGATGGATGGATTCAAAGGGGAGAAGACAGTCATTTAACATAATCTGAGAGACAGAAGTAATTCCCCTCTCTCGCCAGACCGTCAAGTTGATGTGAGGGATAGTCAGTTTTATTGTTTCTAAAGTGGCATGTGGGAGGAGAGTGGCCACCTTATCACTTTGTATTTTATGTATGGAGGACCACAGGCTGCTAACTAGTCTCATCGTCAATAGCCCTCTACTGGGTCCTGTTGAACTCCACAATAGATGGATCAAGTAATCTTTCAGTGAAGCTCTTTTTATGGTGTGTTGTTCAATCTGGATCCAGGCCTTATTGTCGTTCGGGGACCACCATTCACGGGCAAAGGAGAGCGCCACTGCTTGAAAATAATCTCTAATATCTGGGAGGCCTAATCCGCCCACTTGCTTCTTTTTGGATAATAGTGTCCGTGCTACTCTCGGCTTGGTCGGACCCCAAATGTATTTACCCAAGGTCATCTGCGCTTTTTTAAAGAATGTCATAGGTATTGGGATCGGGAGGGCGCGAAATATATAAATAAATTTGGGGAGTGTCATCATTTGAAAAGCTGCCACTCTACCTACCCAGGATACAGCCTTCATAGAAAAGCTGTTAAGGTCTTTTATCATGGTATCAAGAAGAGGGAGATAATTTCTACTATAGAGTAAGGAACAAGGAAAGGTTATTTTGACTCCTAGGTATGGGATTTCAGAAGTTTGCCAGTCTAAGTCTTGGGAGGATTTCAGGGAGGTGACTTCACCTGGCGGAATATTGATAGGTAAGGCTTGAGATTTGGCGTTATTTATTTTATAGTAGGAAAAGGACCCATACTGTGAAATGATATCTAGAGCAGCGTCCAACGAGTTACTAGGGTTGGTTAACGTAAGGATGATGTCATCCGCATATAGTGTGATCTTATGGGATCTGCCTCCTATTTCCATTCCGGCTATTGAAGGTGAGTTTCTTATGGATTGAGCTAGGGGTTCCAATGCCAAGATAAACAATAAGGGGGATAGGGGGCATCCCTGTCTGGTTCCATTAGTAATTTTAAACGGATCTGACACTACACCATTAACCCAGACTTTCGCGGATGGAGATGAGTATAAGCTCGAGATAGTCTGCAGAATATGTCCTGTGAAACCCATTTGGCGGAGAGCAGAAAATGTGTAGTCCCAATGCAGGCGGTCAAATGCCTTTTCCGCATCTAATGTAATCGCGAGCATTGGGAGGCTATGTATTTCAGCATAATTAAATAAATCAACGATCCTTCTAGTGTTGTCAGACGCTAGTCGGCCATTCACAAACCCAGTTTGGTCGGGGTGAATCAGAGAGGGGAGGAGTGGAGCTAACCTATTGGCAATAATTTTTGAGAAAATCTTTATGTCTGAATTAAGCAGCGAGATGGGGCGGAAGTTCTGAGGAACATCTGGGGATTTTCCTGGTTTCGGGATAGTGACTATTAGCGCTTCTAACATATCTGAAGGAAAAGGATGACCTTCTTGCACTAATTGAAATATTTCAAGCATGTAAGGAGCAAGAGTGCTCTGGAAGTGGCGAAAATATTCATTAGAGAGTCCATCCGGACCTGGGGACTTACCTATTTTAAGGGATTTGATAACTTTATTAATTTCAGCTAGCGAAGTTTTTGCATTGAGGGAATGCAATTGTGTTTGAGAGAGAGTCGGGAGAGATGCGTGGGTGAGGAAGTTCTCCACCAAAGAAGAGTAGTCGCCGGGGAGAGGAGTGGTCTCTTTCAAATTATAAAGTGACTGATAATACAATTTAAATTGGTTAGCAATCTCTCGGGGGTCAACCAGTTTTGCTTTATTCTCGGGATTTAACAGATATGGGATTTTAGATTTTGATTGTTGAGATTTTAGTTGTTGTGCTAGAAGCCTTCCAGCTTTATTGCTTTGGTGATAGTATTTAGAGCGGAGCCTCAAGAGAGATTTGTGATAGTTTTGAAGAAGTAGGCTACTAAGCTTGTTACGTGCTTCTCTAAGCTCATTGGAGCACTGATATGTTGGGGCCGGTTTATTAGTTGCCTCCAGTCTGGCGATACATTCTAAGGTTTGTGTAATGTCCTGTTCTCTGCGCTTTCTCACAATAGAGTTCAGTTTAATTAGAGAGCCTCGTATATAAGCTTTATGGGCTTGCCATAAGATAAATTTATTAGAAACCGAACCATTATTAAATTGGAAGTATTCATTTAACTGTGTAGAAAGCTCAGAGATATGGGTTGGGTTATTGAAGAGAAATGTATTATTCCTCCAAATAGGGGGTCTAGCGGATTGAAATTGCTCTTCTAGAGTGATAGTAATCAGGGCATGGTCAGACCATTTAATGAGGCCAATATCAGTTGAAGTAGTATGGAGTAAGGTTGTGTGGTCTACCATAAACATGTCTATTCTTGAGTAAGACATGTGTATTGGAGAGAAAAAGGTATAGTCTCTCTCAAGGCTGTGTTGCGCTCTCCACACATCCGTGAGACCCTCCGATTGCAGAAAAGTGGCAACTCCTGCGTCAGAGCGTCTGGCGGAAAATGAGGAGTCAATATTGGGATGCAGAACAGTATTGAAATCCCCGCATACAATCAATTTCCCTTGTTTAAGCCTGTTCACGTTGCGCACCAGTTTATGTAAAAAAGCTAGCTGATGTGAATTGGGGGCATATAGGTTAACAAGCATATATGTAATGTTGTTGATGGAGCAGACTAGGATAATATATTGACCTTGTGGGTCAATTTTAGATTTGATGTGGGTATAGGCGACAGTGTTTTTTATCGCAATCAGGGTACCTCTCTTTTTCTTGTTGCAATGTGAATGCAGGACCTCTGGAAATAGGCGGTGTCGCACTCTGTCAGCATCTGCTTGCAGTAGGTGAGTCTCCTGAATACACAAAACATCAACATTAGCTGTTAAAGCTTCTTTCCACATATAAGACCTTTTCTGCGGGCGGTTCAAGCTTTTAACATTAAGGGACATGATTTTAAGACCCATGATGTCAAAAGGAAGCTACCAATTCAGATTTTGGTGTAAGAACACCGTACTAGAATTCAATAACAGTGAGGCAGGGACTGCTGGCACTTGTGGTGCAAAAACAAGGGGAAGAGAGGGAGGAAAGAGGGGGGAAGGAGAGAGTAACAAACAACGAATGTAGCTTAAGTATTCGTCTAAGGCTTAGTAGGTATTAAACAAGACAAATATAACCGTCTAGGTGAAGACAGGGCGAAAGTTCAACACTAGATTGAGAAAAATTCAAAAGGGTGATGGTGACTAAGGGACCTGCACCCATTTATGTAGACTCAGCTGGTTTAGCGCCCGAACATAAAAACACAGGGAGTCTCAATATGGTGAGAGGCGAAACTGTTCAGCTCCATTGAAAAGTTCTTATTCACTGGGCTCCAGGGTTCAGCTCTCCATTATAAGTGGATCCTCAGAAGCTTTGGTGGTGGGGTCAGTTCCCACATTGCTGGAGGACAGTGGAATCTGCCAGAGATGAAGTAATTGCTTTCCTTCTTCCAGGGTTTTGATGGCGTGCGTTTGCCCATTTTTACGGACGAGGATCTTTAGAGGATAGCCCCATTTGTATGGAAAGTCATTATCCCTGAGGGCTGTCGTGATAGGTTGAAGTGCTCTGCGTCGACGGAGGGTGACCATAGACAGGTCTGTGAATAGTTTAATCTTTTGATACGGCACAGGTAGTGCAGTTTTATTTCTTGCTGCAGCCATAATTGCTTCTTTGGTAGGGAAGAAGTGAATACGCGCCAAAGTATCCCGCGGTATATTAGGGCCCAGATGAGGAGGTTTGGGTAGCCTGTGTGCTCTATCAATGATCATATCCGGGATTGGGATTTGTGGCAATAAAGCTTTTATTAGCCCTTTGAGATACGTTTGCAGATCTTGTGGGGCTACATCCTCGGGAATACCCCTAAATTTAACATTGTTCCTTCTAGAACGGTCCTCTAGATCTGCCATTTTCCATTTAATAGCCTCCAACTCATCAGCCATGGCGTTGTGGGCATCAATTATGGCGTTTTGTGATTCGGCAAATTCGCCCATTTTCACCTCCACATGCTGCACTTTATTTTCTGTGGATTGCAGTCTGGCGGATAGAGGGTTAATCAGCCCTGCTATGTCTGCCTGCAGGGAAGATTTCAGGGCAAGAAGCATGTTCTTGAGCGAGTCCTCTGTGACTGGCTTATCTGAGGTAGGGAGTGATTGGAATGGGTCCAGGGGCGCAGTAATATGCGGGGTGTACTCACTCAGTTGCCGCTGACTCGTTTGCTGGCGATGGAGGCTGAGCGGCTGCTCCTGCTGCGCCAGAGAACGGGCGCCATCTTGGATCCCCTGTATGCTATGCTGCAGGACTCTGGCTTCCTCTGGAGTCGGTGGAAGCGACGGGGGAGACACATGCGACAGGTCAGTACTATCTGGTAAAATCGGTGGTGAGGGTGAGCGGGCTGTGAGCGCTGGTGACATCGCGCTAATGGGGGATCCCAGTGCCGGCCTGTCTGTACCCTCAGCGCCATCTTTAGACCGTCCCCAGTCAAAGTAATTCTCAAGATTTCCATCCTGCAGCTTCTGCAGGTGCTTCCTCGTTTTCCCCATTGTGACTGAAGATGAGTAAAGCATCTGGGAAGGTAGGAGATTGAAGCTTTTGCAGTGGATAGAAACGAGCAGGCTAGATTATAGTTGCTGAGGTGCAGGAGCTCTTCACTCAAGCAGCCATCTCGTTCGGCAGCCTAGCCACGCCCCCCCGATTATATGAATTTTAAAGTGGAAACCAGTTAAGAGCTTTAAAATTAAAAGACACAGCTATTGAAGCTTTTACTTTGGTCTTCACCTAGAACCTGCTTCATGTAAGTCTGATATAAAAACTATTTAGGGTTTTGCCATAAGGCTGACTGTTTTTTCGTCTTAATATATAAACTTTTGGAAAACGTATACGCATTATTTTAGGTATAGTGATTCTTTTTAAGACGCGTTTGGGAAAGTAAATGGTATCATTGGGTAGTGCACCCAGGACCTTCTGCGTGTAAAGCAGACGTGATGACCACTACACTATGAAACCAGAACTGCTAAAAAGTGCAATCGTCCTTTGAAACAATATTATGCCTGTCAAGGAGCATCTTAGATGTGAAGAAAATTGTGCCTCCCCAATGGCAAATTCAACAATTTCTCTTGACTATATGAATCTTAAAGTGGAAACCAGTTAAGAGCTTTAAATTGAAAGGACGCAGCTATTGAAGCTTTTACTTTGGTCTTCACCTAGGACCTGCTTCATGTAAGTCTGATATAAAAACTATTCAGGGTTTTGCCATAAAACGGACTGTTTTTTCATCTTAATATATAAACTTTTGGAAAACGTATCCGCATTATTTTAGGTTTTGTGATTCTTTTTAAAATGCGTTTGGGAAAGTAAATGGTTTCACTGGGGATTGAACCCAGGACCTTCTGCGTGTAACGCAGACGTGATGAACACTACACTATGAAACCAGAACAGCTAAAAAGCACAATTGTCCTTTGAAAAAAATTATGCCTGTCAAGGAGCATCTTAGATGTGAAGAAAATTGTGCCTCCCCAATGGCAAATTCAACAATTTTTCTTGATTATATGAATTTTAAAGTGGAATCCAGTTAAGAGCTTTAAATTTAAAAGACGCAGCTATTGAAGCTTTTACTTTGGTCTTCACCTAGGACCTGCTTCATGTAAGTCTGATATAAAAACTATTTAAGGTTTTGCCATAAAGCTGACTGTTTTTTCGTCTTAATATATAAACTTTTGGAAAACGTATCCGCATTATTTTAGGTTTTGTGATTCTTTTTAAGATGCGTTTGGGAAAGTAAATGGTTTCACTGGAGATTGAACACCGGACCTTCTGCGTGTAAAGCAGATGTGATGACCACTACACTATGAAACCAGAACTGCTAAAAAGTGCAATCATATAAACTTTTGGAAAATGTACCCGCATTATTTTAGGTTTTGTGATTCTTTTTAAGATGCGTTGGGGAAAGTAAATGGTTTCACTGGGGATTGAACCCAGGACTTTCTGCGTGTAAAGCAGACATGATGACCACTACACTATGAAACCAGAACAGCTAAAAAGCGCAAACGTCCTTTGAAACAATATGATGCCTGTCAAGGAGCATCTTAGATGTGAAGAAAATTGTACCTCCCCAATGGCAAATTCAACAATTTCTCTTGACTATATGAATCTTAAAGTGGAAACCAGTTAAGAGCTTTAAATTGAAAGGGCGCAGCTATTGAAGCTTTTACTTTGGTCTTCACCTAGGACGCAGAAGGTCCCGGGTTCAATCCCCAGTGAAACCATTTACTTTCCCAAACGTCTGATATAAAAACTATTTAGGGTTTTGCAATAAAACTGACTGTTTTTTCGTCTTAATATATAAACTTTTGGAAAACGTGTCCGCATTATTTTAGGTTTTGTGATTCTTTTTAAGATGCGTTTGGGAAAGTAAATGGTTTCACTGGGGATTGAACCCGGGACCTTCTGCGTGTAAAGCAGACATGATGACCACTACACTATGAAACCAGAACAGATAAATAGTGCAATCGTCCTTTGAAACAATATGATGCCTGTCAAGGAGCATCTTAGATGTGAAGAAAATTGTGCCTCCCCAATGGCAAATTCAACAATTTCTCTTGACTATATGAATCTTAAAGTGGATACCAGTTAAGAGCTTTAAATTGAAAGGACGCAGCTATTGAAGCTTTTACTTTGGTCTTCACCTAGGACCTGCTTCATGTAAGTCTGATATAAAAACTATTTAGGGTTTTGCCATAAAACTGACTGTTTTTTCGTCTTAATATATAAACTTTTTGAAAAATGTATCCGCATTATTTTAGGTTTAGTGATTCTTTTTAAGATGCGTTTCGGAAAGTAAATGGTTTCACTGGGGATTGAACCCAGGAACTTCTGCGTGTAAAGCGGACGTGATGACCATTACACTATAAAACCAGAAAAGCTAAAAAGCGCAATCGTCCTTTGAAACAATATGATGCCTGTCAAGGAGCATCTTTGATGTGAAGAAAATTGTGCCTCCCCAATGGCAAATTCAACAATTTCTCTTGACTATATGAATCTTAAAGTGGAAACCAGTTAAGAGCTTTAAATTGAAAGGACACAGGTATTGAAGCTTTTACTTTGGTCTTCACCTAGGACCTGCTTCATGTAAGTCTGATATAAAAACTATTTAGGGTTTTGCCATAAAGCTGACTGTTTTTTCATCTTAATATATAAACTTTTGGAAAACGTATCCGCATTATTTTAGGTTTTGTGATTCTTTTTAAGATGCTTTTGGGAAAGTAAATGGTTTCACTGGAGATTGAACCCCGGACCTTCTGCGTGTAAAGCAGACGTGATGACCACTACACTATGAAACCAGAACTGCTAAAAAGTGCAATCATATAAACTTTTGGAAAATGTACCCGCATTATTTTAGGTTTTGTGATTCTTTTTAAGATGCGTTTGGGAAAGTAAATGTTTTCACTGGGGATTGAACCCAGGACCTTCTGCGTGAAAAGCAGACATGATGACCACTACACTATGAAACCAGAACAGATAAAAAGTGCAATCGTCCTTTGAAACAATATGATGCCTGTCAACTTTTGGAAAACGTATCCGCATTATTTTAGGTTTTGTGATTCTTTTTAAGATGCGTTTGGTAAAGTAAATGGTTTCACTGGAGATTGAACACCGGACTTTCTGCATGTAAAGCAGACGTGATAACCACTACACTATGAAACCAGAACTGCTAAAAAGTGCAATCATATAAACTTTTGGAAAATGTACCCGCATTATTTTAGGTTTTGTGATTCTTTTTAAGATGCGTTTGGGAAAGTAAATGGTTTCACTGGGGATTGAACCCAGGACCTTCTGCGTGTAAAGCAGATGTGATGACCACTACACTATGAAACCAGAAATGCTAAAAAATAAAAAAAAATAAAAAAATAAAAAAAGCCCAATCGTCCTTTGAAAAAAATTATGCCTGTCAAGGAGCATAAAAACTATTTAGGGTTTTGCCATAAAGCTGACAGTTTTTTCGTCTTAATATATAAACTTTTGGAAAACGTATCCGCATTATTTTAGGTATAGTGATTCTTTTTATGACGCGTTTGGGAAAGTAAATGGTATCATTGGGGAGTGCACCCAGGACCTTCTGCGTGTAAAGCAGACGTGATGACCACTACACTATGAAACCAGGACTGCTAAAAAGTGCAATCGTCCTTTGAAACAATATGATGTCTGTCAAGGAGCATCTTAGATGTGAAGAAAATTGTGCCTCCCCAATGGCAAATTCAACAATTTCATTTGACTATATGAATCTTAAAGTGGAAACCAGTTAAGAGCTTTAAATTTAAAAGACACAGCTATTGAAGCTTTTACTTTGGTCTTCACCTAGGACCTGCTTCATGTAAGTCTGATATAAAAACTATTTAGGGTTTTGCCATAAAACTGACTGTTTTTTCGTCTTAATATATAAACTTTTGGAAAACGTATCCGCATTATTTTAGGTTTTGTGATTCTTTTTAAGATGCGTTTAAGAAAGTAAATGGTTTCACTGAAGATTGAACCCAGGACCTTCTGTGTGTAAAGCAGATGTTATGAGCACTACACTATGAAACCAGAGTAGCTAAAAAGCTCAATCGTCCTTTGAAACAATATGATGCCTGTCAAGGAGCATCTTAGATGTGAAGAAAATTGTGCCTCCCCAATTGCAAATTCAACAATTTCTCTTGACTATATGAATCTTAAAGTGGAAACCAGTTAAGAGCTTTAAATTGAAAGGACGCAGCTATTGAAGCTTTTACTTTGGTCTTCACGTAGGACCTGATTCATGTAAGTCTGATATAAAAACTATTTAGGGTTTTGCCATAAAACTGACTATTTTTTCATCTTAATATATAAACTTTTGGAAAACGTATCCGCATTATTTTAGGTTTTGTGATTCTTTTTAAGATGCTTTTGGGAAAGGAAATGGTTTCACTGGGGATTGAACCCAGGACTTTCTGCGTGTAAAGCAGACGTGATGACCACTACACTATGAAACCAGAACAGCTAAAAAGCCCAATCGTCCTTTGAAAAAAATTATGCCTGTCAAGAAGCATCTTAGATGTGAAGAAAATTGTGCCTCCCCAATGGCAAATTCAACAATTTCTCTTGATTATATGAATTTTTAAGTGGAAACCAGTTAAGAGCTTTAAATTTAAAAGACACAGCTATTGAAGCTTTTACTTTGGTTTTCACCTAGGACCTGCTTCATGTAAGTCTGATATAAAAACTATTTATGGTTTTGCTATAAAACTGACAGTTTTTTCGTCTTACTATATCAACTTTTGGAAAACGTATCTGCATTATTTTAGGTTTTGTGATTCTTTTTAACCACCTCAGCCCCTATGGCTTAAACACCCTGAAAGACCAGGCCACTTTTTACACTTCTGACCTACACTACTTTCACCGTTTATTGCTCGGTCATGCAACTTACCACCCAAATGAATTTTACCTCCTTTTCTTCTCACTAATAGAGCTTTCATTTGGTGGTATTTCATTGCTGCTGACATTTTTACTTTTTTAGTTATTAATCGAAATTTAACGATTTTTTTGCAAAAAAATGACATTTTTCACTTTCAGTTGTAAAATTTTGCAAAAAAAACAACATCCATATATAAATTTTGCTCTAAATTTATTGTTCTACATGTCTTTGATAAAAAAAAATGTTTGGGTAAAAAAAAAATGGTTTTGGTAAAAGTTATAGCGTTTACAATCTATGGTACAAAAATGTGAATTTCCGCTTTTTGAAGCAGCTCTGACTTTCTGAGCACCTGTCATGTTTCCTGAGGTTCTACAATGCCCAGACAGTACAAACACCCCACAAATGACCCCATTTCGGAAAGTAGACACCCTAAGGTATTCACTGATGGGCATAGTGAGTTCATAGAACTTTTAATTTTTTGTCACAAGTTAGCGGAAAATGATGATTTTTTTTTTTCTTACAAAGTCCACTAACTTGTGGACAAAAAATAAAAAGTCCTATGAACTCACTATGCCCATCAGCGAATACCTTTGGGTGTCTTCTTTCCAAAATGGGGTCACTTGTGGGGTAGTTATACTACCCTGGCATTCTAGGGGCCAAAATGTGTGGTAAGGAGTTTGAAATCAAATTCTGTAAAAAATGGCCGGTGAAATCCGAAAGGTGCTCTTTGGAATGTGGGCCCCTTTGCCCACCTAGGCTGTAAAAAAGTGTCACACATTTGTTATCGCCGTATTCAGGAGAAGTTGGGGAATGTGTTTTGGGGTGTCATTTTACATATACCCATGCTGGGTGAGAGAAATATCTTGGTCAAATGCCAACTTTGTATAAAAAAATGGGAAAAGTTGTCTTTTGCCTAGATATTTCTCTCACCCAGCATGGGTATATGTAAAATGACACCCCAAAACACATTCCCCAACTTCTCCTGAATACGGCGATACCACATGTGTGACACTTTTTTGCAGCCTAGGTGGGCAAAGTGGCCCACATTCCAAAGAGCACCTTTCGGATTTCACAGGCCATTTTTTACAGAATTTGATTTCAAACTCCTTACCACACATTTGGGCCCCTAGAATGCCAGGGCAGTATAACTACCCCACAAGTGACCCCATTTTGGAAAGAAGACACCCCAAGGTATTCCGTGAGGGGCATGGCGAGTTCCTAGAATTTTTTTATTTTTTTTCACAAGTTAGTGGGAAATGATGATTTTTTTTTTGATTTTTTTTTACAAAGTCTCATATTCCACTAACTTGTGACAAAAAATAAAAACTTCCATGAACTCACTATGCCCATCAGCGAATACCTTGGGGTGTCTTCTTTCCAAAATGGGGTCACTTGTGGGGTAGTTATACTGCCCTGGCATTCTAGGGGCCCAAATGTATGGTAAGGAGTTTGAAATCAAATTCTGTAAAAAATGGCCTGTGAAATCCGAAAGGTGCTCTTTGGAATATGGGCACCTTTGCCCACCTAGGCTGCAAAAAAGTGTCACACATGTGGTATCTCCGTATTCAGGAGAAGTTGGGGAATGTGTTTTGGGGTGTCATTTTACATATACCCATGCTGGGTGAGAGAAATATCTTGGCAAAAGACAACTTTTCCAATTTATTTATACAAAGTTGGCATTTGACCAAGATATTTCTCTCACCCAGCATGGGTATATGTAAAATGACACCCCAAAACACATTCCCCAACTTCTCCCGAGTACGGAGATACCACATGTGTGACACTTTTTTGCAGCCTAGGTGGGCAAAGGGGCCCACATTCCAAAGAGCACGTTTCGGATTTCACAGGGCATTTTTTACAGAATTTGATTTCAAACTCCTTACCACACATTTGGGCCCCTAGAATGCCAGGGCAGTATAACTACCCCACAAGTGACCCCATTTTGTAAAGAAGACACCCCAAGGTATTAAGTGATGGGCATAGTGAGTTCATGGAAGTTTTTATTTTTTGTCACAAGTTAGTGGAATATGAGACTTTGTAAGAAAAAAAAAAAAATAATCATTTTCCACTAACTTGTGACAAAAAATAAAAAATTCTAGGAACTCGCCATGCCCCTCACGGAATACCTTGGGGTGTCTTATTTCCAAAATGGGGTCACTTGTGGGGTAGTTATACTGCCCTGGCATTTTCCAGGGGCCCTAATGTGTGGTAAGTAGGTAAATGACCTGTGAAATCCTAAAGGTGCTCTTGGGAATGTGGGCCCCTTTGCCCACCTAGGCTGCAAAAAAGTGTCACACATGTGGTATCGCCGTATTCAGGAGAAGTTGGGCAATGTGTTTTGGGGTGTCTTTTTACATATACTCATGCTGGGTGAGAGAAATATCTCGGCAAAAGACAACGTTTCCCATTTTTTTATACAAAGTTGGCATTTGACCAAGATATTTATCTCACCCAGCATGGTTATATGTAAAATGACACCCCAAAACACATTGCCCAACTTCTCCTGAGTACGGCGATACCAGATGTGTGACACTTTTTTGCAGCCTAGATGCGCAAAGGGGCCCACATTCCTTTTATAAAGGTGAATTTTTAGACATTTGGATCCCAGACTTCTTCTTACGCTTTAGGGCCCCTAGAATGCCAGGGCAGTATAAATACCCCACATGTGACCCCATTTTGGAAAGAAGACACCCCAAGGTATTCAATGAGGGGCATGGCGAGTTCATATAATTTATTTTTTTTTGGCACAAGTTAGCGGAAATTGATTTTATTTATTTTTTTCTCACAAAGTCTCCCTTTCCGCTAACTTGTGACAAAAATTTCAATCTTTCATGGACTCAATATGCCCCTCACGGAATACCTGGGGGTGTCTTCTTTCCGAAATGGGGTCACATGTGGGGTATTTATACTGCCCTGGCATTCTAGAGGCCCTAAAGCGTGAGAAGAAGTCTGGAATATAAATGTCAAAAAAAATTTACGCATTGAATGACAGGGGGGTGATCAATGACAGGGGGGTGATCAGGGAGTCTATATGGGGTGATCACCCCCCTGTCATTGATCACCCCCCTATAAGGCTCCATTCAGATGTCCGTATGTGTTTTGCGGATCCGATCCATGTATCCGTGGATCGTAAAAATCATACGGACATCTGAATGCAGCCTTACAGGGGGGTGATCAATGACAGGGGGGTGATCAGGGAGTCTATATGGGGTGATCACCCCCCTGTAAGGCTCCATTCAGACGCCTGTATGTGTTTTGCGGATCCGATCCATCTATCAGTGGATCCGTAAAAATCATGCGGACGTCTGAATGGAGCTTTACAGGGGGTGATCAATGACAGGGGGTAATCAATGACAGGGGGGTGATCAGGGAGTCTATATGGGGTGATCACCACAGTCATTGATCACGCCCCTGTAAGGCTCCATTCAGACGTCCGTATGCGTTTTGCGGATCCGATCCATCTATTAGTGGATCCGTAAAAATCATGCGGACGTCTGAATGGAGCTTTACAGGGGGGTGATCAATGACAGGGGGGTAATCAATGACAGGGGGGTGATCAGGGAGTCTATATGGGGTGATCACCCCCTGTCATTGATCACGCCCTTGTAAGGCTCCATTCAGACGTCCGTATGCGTTTTGCGGATCCGATCCATCTATCTGTGGAACCGTAAAAATCATGCGGACGTCTGAATGGAGCTTTACAGGGGGGTGATCAATGACAGGGGGGTAATCAATGACAGGGGGTGATCAGGGAGTCTATATGGGGTGATCAGGGGTGATCAAGGGTGAATAAGGGGTTAATAAGTGACAGGGGGGGGGGTTTAGTGTAGTGGTGCTTGGTGCAACATATTACTGAGCTACCTGTGTCCTCTGGTGGTCGATCCAAACAAAGGGACCACCAGAGGACCAGGTAGCAGGTATATTAGACGCTGTTATCAAAACAGCGTCTAATATACCTGTTAGGGGTTAAAAAAATCACATCTCCAGCCTGCCAGCGAACTATCGCCGCTGGCCGACTGGAGATCCACTGGCTTACCTTCCGTTCCTGTGAACGCGCGCGCCTGTGTGCGCGCGTTCACAGGAAATCTCGCGTCTCGTGGTCCGGAGGTGGTTAAGATGCGTTTGGGAAAGTAAACAGTTTCACTAGGTATTGAACCTAGAACTTTCTGCGTGTAAAGCAGACGTGATGACCACTACACTATGAAACCAGAAGAGCTTTATAAATAAAAAAAAATAAAAAAAAGCTCAATCGTCCTTTGAAACAATATGATGCCTGTCAAGGAGCATCTTAGATGTGAAGAAAATTGTGCCTCCCCAATGGCAAATTCAACAATTTCTCTTGACTATATGAATCTTAAAGTGGAAACCAGTTAAGAGCTTTAACCCCTTAGTGACCACCCATACGTGTTTTTACTGACGTAAACAAAGGGGGTTTTAGCTAAACGGCTGGCTTTAATCAATCATTACATGTATTTAAAATGGTGTATTAAAAACTATAACTTGTCCTGCAAAAAATAAGACCTCCTACAAGTACATTTATGAAAAAACAAAAAAGTTCTAGCTCTTGGAATGCAATTTTTTTTAAATGTGCTTGGTCACTAAGGGGTTAAATTGAAAGGACGCAGCTATTGAAGCTTTTACTTTGGTCTTCACCTAGGACCTGCTTCATGTAAGTCTGATATAAAAACTATTTAGAGTTTTGCCATAAAACTGACTGTTTTTTCGTGTTAATATATAATCTTTTGGAAAACCTATCTGCATTATTTTAGGTTTTCTGATTCTTTTTAAGATGTGTTTGGGAAAGTAAGTGGTTTCACTGGGGATTGAACCCAGTACTTTCTGCGTGTAAAGCTTTAAATTGAAAGGACGCATCTATTGAAGCTTTCACTTTGTTCTTTACCTAGGACCTGCTTCATGTTAGTCTGATATAAAAACTATTTAGGGTTTTGCCATAAAACTGACCGTTTTTTCGCCTTAAAATATAAACTTTTGGAAAAAGTATCCACATTATTTTGTGTTTCTATTTATGATACGTTTGGGAAAGTAAATGGTTTCACTGGGGATTGAACCCAGGACCTTCTGCGTGTAAAGCAGACATGATGACTAAAGTTGAGCGAACACCTGGATTTTCGGGTTCGAGAAGTTCGGCCGGAAATGTTCGGGTTCAGGAACCGAACCCGACCCGAACTTCGTCCCAAACCCGAACCCCATTTAAGTCAATGGGGACCCAAACTTTTCGGAACTAAAAAGGCTGTAAAACAGCCCAGGAAAGGGCTAGAGGGCTGCAAAAGGCAGCAAAATGTAGTTAAATCCCCTGCAAACAAATGTGGATATGGAAATGAATTAAAATAAAAATAAAATAAATAAAAATTAACCAATATCAATTGGAGAGAGGTCCCATAGCAGAGAATCAGGCTTCACGTCAGCAGAGAATCAGTCTTCATGTCATAGCAGAGAATCAGGCTTCACGTCAGCCAAAACTGGAACAGTCCATTGTCATATATTTAGGCCCCGGCACCCAGACAGAGGAGAGAGGTTTCATAACAGAGAATCAGGCTTCATGTCAGCAGAGAATCAGTCTTCATGTCATAGCAGAGAATCAGGCTTCACGTCAGCCAAAACTGGAACAGTCCATTGTCATATATTTAGGCCCCGGCACCCAGACAGAGGAGAGAGGTCCCATAACAGAGAATCAGGCTTCATGTCTTAGCAGAGAATCAGTCTTCATGTCATAGCAGAGAATCAGGCTTCACGTCAGCCAAAACTGGAACAGTCCATTGTCATATATTTAGGCCCCGGCACCCAGACAGAGGAGAGAGGTCCCATAACAGAGATTCAGGCTTCATGTCAGCAGAGAATCAGTCTTCATGTCATAGCAGAGAATCAGGCTTCACGTCAGCCAAAACTGGAACAGTCCATTGTCATATATTTAGGCCCAGGCACCCAGACAGAGGAGAGAGGTCCCATAACAGAGATTCAGGCTTCATGTCAGCAGAGAATCAGTCTTCATGTCATAACAGAGAATCAGGCTTCACGTCAGCTAAAACTGGAACAGTCCATTGTCATATATTTATGCCCCGGCACCCAAACAGAGGAGAGAGGTCCCATAGCAGAGATTCAGGCTTCATGTCATAGCAGAGAATCATGCTTCACGTCACCCAAAACTGGAGCAGTCTATTGTCAGATATTTAGGCCCTGGCACCCAGACAGAGGAGAGAGGTCCCATAGCAGAGATTCAGGCTTCATGTCATAGCAGAGAATCATGCTTCACGTCACCCAACACTGGAACAGGCCACTGTCAGATATTTTTCTGCCCCGGCACCCAGACAGAGGAGAGGTTCATTCAACTTTGGGTTGCCCCGCAATATAATGGTAAAATGAAAATAAAAATAGGATTGAATGAGGAAGTGCCCAGGAGTACAATAATATATGGTTAAGGGGAGGTAGTTAATGTCTAATCTGCACAAGGGATGGACAGGTCCTGTGGGATCCATGCCTGGTTCATTTTTATGAACGTCAGCTTGTCCACATTGGCTGTAGACAGGCGGCTGCGTTTGTCTGTAATGACGCCCCCTGCCGTGCTGAATACACGTTCAGACAAAATGCTGGCTGCCGGGCAGGCCAGCACCTCCAAGGCATGAAAGGCTAGCTCTGGCCACGTGGACAATTTGGAGACCCAGAAGTTGAATGGGGACGAACCATCAGTCAGTACGTGGAGGGGTGTCCACACGTACTGTTCCACCATGTTAGTGAAATGTTGCCTCCTGCTAACACGTTCCGTATTAGGTGGTGGTGCAGTTAGCTGTGGCGTGTTGACAAAACTTTTCCACATCTCTGCCATGCTAACCCTGCCCTCAGAGGAGCTGGCCGTGACACAGCTGCGTTGGCGACCTCTTGCTCCTCCACTGCCTTCGCCTTGGGCTTCCACTTGTTCCCCTGTGACATTTGGGAATGCTCTCAGTAGCGCGTCTACCAACGTGCGCTTGTACTCGCGCATCTTCCTATCACGCTCCAGTGCAGGAAGTAAGGTGGGCACATTGTCTTTGTACCGGGGATCCAGCAGGGTGGCAACCCAGTAGTCCGCACACGTTAAAATGTGGGCACCTCTGCTGTCGTTGCGCAAGCTGCCCAGAGGTAAGGACAAGCTGTCCTCTGTGGGAGGCGTATCATCATCGTCCTGCGTTTTCCCCCAGCCACGCACCAGTGATGGGCCCGAGCTGCGTTGGGTGCCACCCCGCTGTGAACATGCTTCATCCTCATCCTCCTTCACCTCCTCCTCATTCTCGTCCTCCTCGTCCTCCAGTAGTGGGCCCTGTCTGGCCACATTTGTACCTGGCCTCTGCTGTCGCAAAAAACCTCCCTCTGAGTCACTTCGAAGAGACTGGCCTGAAAGTGCTAAAAATGACCCCTCTTCCTCCTCCTCCTCCTCCTCCTCCTGGGCCACCTCCTCTTCCATCATCGCCCTAAGTGTTTTCTCAAGGAGACATAGAAGTGGTATTGTAACGCTGATAACGGCGTCATCGCCACTGGCCATGTTGGTGGAGTACTCGAAACAGCGCAACAGGGCACACAGGTCTCGCATGGAGGCCCAGTCATTGGTGGTGAAGTGGTGCTGTTCCGCAGTGCGACTGACCCGTGTGTGCTGCAGCTGAAACTCCACTATGGCCTGCTGCTGCTCGCACAGTCTGTCCAGCATGTGCAAGGTGGAGTTCCACCTTGTGGGCACATCGCATATGAGGCGGTGAGCGGGAAGGCCGAAGTTACGCTGTAGCGCAGACAGGCGAGCAGCGGCAGGATGAGAACGCCAGAAGCGAGCACAGACGGCCCGCACTTTATGCAGCAGCTCTGACATGTCGGGGTAGTTGTGAATGAACTTCTGCATCACCAAATTCAGCACATGCGCCAGGCAAGGGATGTGCGTCAAACCGGCTAGTCCCAGAGCTGCAACGAGATTTCGCCCATTATCGCACACCACCAGGCCGGGCTTGAGGCTCACCGGCAGCAACCACTCGTCGGTCTGTTGTTCTATACCCCGCCACAACTCCTGTGCGGTGTGTGGCCTGTCCCCCAAACATATGAGTTTCAGAATGGCCTGCTGACGTTTACCCCGGGCTGTGCTGAAGTTGGTGGTGAAGGTGTGTGGCTGACGGGATGAGCAGGTGGGAGAAGAGGAGGAGGAAGCCGAGTAGGAGGAGGAGGCAACAAGCGGCAAAGAATGTTGCCCTGCGATCCTTGGCGGCGGAAGGACGTGCGCCAAACAGCTCTTCGCCTGGGGGCCAGCCACCACTACATTTACCCAGTGTGCAGTTAGGGAGATATAGCGTCCCTGGCCGTTCTTACTGGTCCACGTATCTGTGGTTAGGTGGACCTTGCCACAGATGGCGTTCCGCAGTGCACACTTTATTTTATCGGATACTTGGTTGTGCAGGGAAGGCACGGCTCTCTTGGAGAAGTAGTGGCGGCTGGGAACAACATACTGTGGGACAGCAAGCGACATGAGCTGTTTGAAGCTGTCTGTGTCCACCAGCCTGAATGACAGCATTTCATAGGCCAGTAGTTTAGAAATGCTGGCATTCAGGGCCAGGGATCGAGGGTGGCTAGGTGGGAATTTACGCTTTCTCTCAAATGTTTGTGAGATGGAGAGCTGAACGCTGCCGTGTGACATGGTTGAGATGCTTGGTGACGGAGCTGGTGGTGGTGTTGGTGGTACATCCTCTGTTTGCTGGACGGCAGGTGCCAACGTTCCTCCAGAGGCCGAGGAAGAGGCAGAGGCGGCAGCAGCAGAAGTGGTAGCAGGGGGAGCCTGAGTGAGTTCCTTGTTTTTAAGGTGTTTACTCCACTGCAGTTCATGCTTTGCATGCAGGTGCCGGGTCATGCAGGTTGTGCTAAGGTTCAGAACGTTAATGCCTCGCTTCAGGCTCTGATGGCACAGCGTGCAAACCACTCGGGTCTCGTCGTCAGCACATTGTTTGAAGAACTGCCACGCCAGGGAACTCCTTGAAGCTGCCTTTGTGGTGCTGGGTCCCAGATGGCGGTGGCCAATAACAGACGGACTCTCTTGGCGGCGGGTGTTCTGCTTTTGCCCACTGCTCCCTCTTTTGCTACGCTGTTGGCTCGGTCTCACCACTGCCTCTTCCTCCGAATTCTGAAAGTCAGTGGCACGACCTTCATTCCATGTGGGGTCTAGGACCTCATCGTCCCCTGCATCGTCTTCCACCCAGTCTTCCTCCCTGACCTCCTGTTCAGTCTGCACACTGCAGAAAGACGCAGCAGTTGGCACCTGTGTTTCGTCATCATCAGAGACGTGCTGAGGTGGTATTCCCATGTCCTCATCATTAGGAAACATAAGTGGTTGTGCGTTAGTGCATTCTATCTCTTCCACCCCTGGGGAAGGGCTAGGTGGATGCCCTTGGGAAACCCTGCCAGCAGAGTCTTCAAACAGCATAAGAGACTGCTGCATAACTTGAGGCTCAGAACGTTTCCCTGATATGCATGGGGGTGATGTGACAGACTGATGGGCTTGGTTTTCATGCGCCATCTGTGCGCTTTCTGCAGAAGACTGGGTGGGAGATAATGTGAACGTGCTGGATCCACTGTCGGCCACCCAATTGACTAATGCCTGTACCTGCTCAGGCCTTACCATCCTTAGAACGGCATTGGGCCCCACCAAATATTGCTGTAAATTCTTCTGGCTACCTGGACCTGAGGTAGTTGGTTCACTAGGACGTGTGGCTGTGGCAGAACGGCCACGTCCTCTCCCAGCACCAGAGGGTCCACTAACACCACCACGACCATGTCCGCGTCCGCGTCCCTTACTAGATGTTTTCCTCATTGTTACCGTTCACCACAATAAGAAAAAAATTATTTGGCCCAATGTATTGAATTCAAATTCAGGCCTTTTTTTACAGGCACCTAACACTATCTGGCTATCTATTCAGGTACCGTATTACACTAATACAGGCACAACAGTAACGACAGATTTAGCTGAATATAAATTTTAGGCCTATTATTTAGGCGCTGGGTGACAGGTATGCGTTTACGGACAGAATTATTTAAACTTGGAAATGCACGGTAGCGTGTGAAGTTATTGAGGATGACACTATCCGCACCTTCAATCTAATATACCCTTTTATGGATAGATTTAACCTTGGCCTGATAGTAATTCCCTAAATTTGTGGTTTCTGCTCTAAGTTGGGAATTGTATTTCAACCCAGAACAAAAACTGTGCTTTGGCAGACACTAAATAGATTGACCAGCCACAGCAGTATCAACAGATTTAGCTGAATATAAATTGTAGGCCTAGTATTTAGGCGCTGGATGACCGGTATACGTTTACGGACAGAATTAGACTTGGAGATGCACGGTAGCGTGTGACGTTATTGAGGATGACCCTATCCGCACCTTCAATCTAATATACCCTTTTATGGATAGATTTAAAGTTGGCCTGATACAGCAGAAACCACTGATTTAGGGAATTGCTAACTTGGGAATTGTATTCAACCCAGAACAAAAACTGTGCTTTGGCGGGCACTAAATAAATTGACCAGCCTCAGCAATAAACACAGATTTAGCTGAATATAAATTTTAGGCCTATTATTTAGGCGCTGGGTGACAGGTATACGTTTACGGACAGAATTATTTAAACTTGGAAATGCACGGTAGCGTGTGAAGTTATTGAGGATGACACTATCCGCACCTTAAATCTAATATATCCTTTTATGGATCAATTTAAACTTGGCCTGATACAGCAGAAAAAAATTATTTAGGGGATTGCTAAGTTGGGAATTGTATTCAACCCAGAACAAAAACTGTGCTTTGGCGGACACTAAATAAATTGACCAGCCTCAGCAATAAACACAGATTTAGCTGAATATAAATTTTAGGCCTATTATTTAGGCGCTGGGTGACAGGTATACGTTTACGGACAGAATTATTTAAACTTGGAAATGCACGGTAGCATGTGAAGTTATTGAGGATGACACTATCCGCACCTTCAATCTAATATACCCTTTTATGGATCAATTTAAACTTGGCCTGATACAGTAGCAAAAAATTATTTAGGGGATTGCTAAGTTGGGAATTGTATTCAACCCAGAACAAAAACTGTGCTTTGGCGGACACTAAATAAATTGACCAGCCTCAGCAATAAACACAGATTTAGCTGAATATTAATTTTAGGCCTATTATTTAGGCGCTGGGTGACAGGTATACGTTTACGGACAGAATTATTTAAACTTGGAAATGCACGGTAGCGTGTGAAGTTATTGAGGATCACACTATCCGCACCTTAAATCTAATATACCCTTTTATGGATCAATTTAAACTTGGCCTGATACAGCAGAAAAAAATTATTTAGGGGATTGCTAAGTTGGGAATTGTATTCAACCCAGAACAAAAACTGTGCTTCGGCAGACAGCAGACAGTATTACAATTGGCTAGCCACAGCTGAAACACCAGATTTAGGGTACTGCTATTTTGGCCAATTGTATTTTACCCCTCAATAAAATAGCAAGCACAGCCAAGCCCCTGATGTAGGATATAGCAAAAAAATAACCACACTATTGATGGTTAAATGGACTTGGTGGCAGCTTGTGCTGGCGCACCACAAGACACAAAATGGCCGCCGATCACCCAAGAAAAAAGTGACATAAAAACGCTCTGGGCAGCCTAAAAACAATGAGCAATTAAATTGCAGCATTTCAATGATCCACAGCTGTAGATCGATCACTGAATTAAGTGTTTTTGCAGAGTTAATCAGTGTCTAATCTCGCCCGAACAGCAGCTGCAACCTCTCCCTACACTGATCATAGCAGAGTGACGTGCGGCGCTACGTGACTCCAGCTTAAATAGAGGCTGGGTCACATGCTGCACTGGCCAATCACAGCCATGCCAATTTATTTTTATGACTATGAAAATTGTAGATTCACACTGAAGGCATCAAAACTATGAATTAACACATATGGAATTATATACATAACAAACAAGTGTGAAACAACTGAAAATATGTCATATTCTAGGTTCTTCAAAGTAGCCACCTTTTGCTTTGATTACTGCTTTGCACACTCTTGGCATTCTATTGATGAGCTTCAAGAGGTAGTCCCCTGAAATGGTTTTCACTTCACAGGTCTGCACTGTCAGGTTTAATAAGTGGGATTTCTTGCCTTATAAATGGGGTTGGGACCATCAGTTGTGTTGAGGAGAAGTCAGGTGGATACACAGCTGATAGTCCTACTGAATAGACTGTTAGAATTTGTATTATGGCAAGAAAAAAGCAGCTAAGTAAAGAAAAACGAGTGGCCATCATTACTTTAAGAAATGAAGGTCAGTCAGTCAGCCAAAAAATTGGGAAAACTTTGAAAGTAAGGGCTATTTGACCATGAAGGAGAGTGATGGGGTGCTGCGCCAGATGACCTGGCCTCCACAGTCACCGGACCTGAACCCAATCGAGATGGTTTGGAGTGAGCTGGACCGCAGAGTGAAGGCAAAAGGGCCAACAAGTGCTAAGCATCTCTGGGAACTCCTTCAAGACTGTTGTAAGACCATTTCAGGGGACTACCTCTTGAAGCTCATCAAGAGAATGCCAAGAGTGTGCAAAGCAGTAATCAAAGCAAAAGGTGGCTACTTTGAAGAACCTATCATATGACATATTTTCAGTTTTTTCACACTTGTTTGTTATGTATATAATTCCACATGTGTTAATTCATAGTTTTGATGCCTTCATAGTCATGAAAATAAAGAAAACTCTTTGAATGAGAAGGTGTGTCCAAACTTTTGGTCTGTACTGTATATAGCACTATATTCTATAGTGCTATATATTCGTTTTTGACCCACTTCGCATTACGCGATTTTTACATTGCAGATTTTTCAGAATCATGAAAATAATCTTACGCTATTTTTACATTGCAGATTTAATCTTGAATACGAATATTCGCGAATATATGACGAATATTCTACCACATATTCACAAAATATCACAAATTTGAATATTGCCCCTGCCGCTCATCGCTACTGGCAGTAAAGAAATTACTAAACAACACGGAACTAGTAATCTCCTTCTGTCTCGACTTACTCGAAACAGTACTTCGTAATAATTTCTTTATGTTCCAGGACAACGTCTATCTACAGAAACAGGGCCCTGCCCTACGCTAACTGCTACATGGCAGACTTCAAGGAGACCTATGTATATACCCATCACCTCTTCATGACACATACCATCATTTGGAAGAGGTACATTGATGAGATTTTCTGTATATGGAAAGGACCACCAGACAGTCTATTAAATTTTCACACTTATCTGAATTCCATATATCCTGAGTTGCAATTTACCATTCATCACGACTGACTCTCCATAAATTTCCTTGACACACTAGTTGTTAAACATTCCTCAGGTAAACTAACAACAGACCTACAGTCATGTGAAAAAATTAGGACACCCTTTGAAAGCATGTGGTTTTTTGTAACATTTTTAATAAATGGTTATTTCATCTCCGTTTCAACAATACAGAGAGATTAAAGTAATCCAACTAAACAAAGAAAACTGAAGAAAAGTCTTTTCAAGATCTTCTGTAAATGTCATTCTACAAAAATGCCTATTCTAACTGAGGAAAAAGATAGGACACCCTTGCCCCTAATAGCGAGTGTTACCTCCTTTGGCTGAAATAACTGCAGTGAGACGGTTCTTGTAGCCATCTACCAGTCTTCGACATCGGTCTGAGGAAATTTTACCCCACTCCTCAATGCAGAACTTTTTCAGCTGTGAGATGTTTGAGGGGTTTCTTGCACGTACAGCCCTTTTCAAGTCACCCCACAGCATCTCAATGGGATTCAAATCTGGACTTTGACTTGGCCATTCCAGGACTCTCCATTTCTTCTTTTTCAGCCAATCTTTGGTTGATTTACTAGTATGTTTTGGGTCATTGTCATGTTGCATGGTCCAGTTCCGCTTCAGCTTTAATTTTCTAACTGATGGTCTCACATGTTCTTCAAGCACCTTCTGATACACAGTAGAATTCATCGTGGATTCTATAAAGGTGAGCTGACCAGGTCCTGCTGCAGCAAAGCAGCCCCAAACCATGACACTTCCACCTCCATGCTTCACAGTTGGTATGAGGTTCTTTTCTTGGAATGCTGTGTTTGGTTTACGCCAAACATGTCCTCTGCTGTTGTGTCCAAATAATTCAATTTTGGACTCATCTGTCCAAAGAACATTATTCCAGAAGTCCTGGTCTTTGTCAACTTTATCTCTGGCAAATGTCAGTCTGGCCTCGATGTTTCTCTTGGAAAGCAAAGGTTTCCTCCTTGCACACCTCCCATGCAAGTTAAACTTGTACAGTCTCTTTCTGATTGTAGAGGCATGTACTTCTACATCAACAGTAGCCAGAGCCTGCTGTAGTTCTCGAGATGACACTTTAGGGTTTTTGGAGACCTCTTTTAGCATCTTGCGGTCTGCTCTTGGGGTGAACTTGCTGGGGCGACCAGTCCTGGGCATGTTGGCAGTTGTTTTGAAAGCCCTCCACTTGTAGACTATCTTCCGGACAGTGGAATGGCTGATTTCAAAATCTTTTGAGATCTTTTTAAATCCCTTCCCAGACTCATAGGCTGCTACAATCTTTTTTCTGAAGTCCTCTGACAGCTCTTTTGCTCTCACCATGGTGCTCACTCTCACTTCAACAGTCAGGAGCACACCAAACTAAATGTCTGAGGTTTAAATAGGGCAAGCCTCATTCAACATGCAGAGTAACGATCTACTAATTATGTGCACCTGGTGTGAGATCTGAGCCAATTTAAGAGGGAATACATGTGAGGGTGTCCTATCTTTTTCCTCAGTTAGAATAGGCATTTTTGTAGAATGACATTTACAGAAGATCTTGAAAAGACTTTTCTTCTGTTTTCTTTGTTTAGTTGGATTACTTTAATCTCTCTGTATTGTTGAAACGGAGATGAAATAACCATTTATTAAAAATGTTACAAAAAACCACATGCTTTCAAAGGGTGTCCTAATTTTTTCACATGACTGTATACCGCAAGCCTACAGACAGAAATAATTTACTTCATTTCTCCAGTTTCCATCCTCCCACCACAAAAAAAGCACTCCCGGGCTCTCAACTCAAGAGGGTACAGACTTTAGTAGAGGACCCCTCTGAAGAGATCACATCGTATCGAGGAGCTGAAACAGCGATTCCGAGACAGTGGGCACCCACCTTATACTCTCACTCCTTCCTTACGTAACAGACAAAAATCCACAATCATGAATTAACGTTGTCCACACATTTCATCCAAGCGCAAGGAAAGTCCTTAACATCATCCGGGGCCACTGGTTACTACTCTATAAGGCTTATCCTAAAGTTGAGGAATTTAGTAGCCCTGTATTACAGTGCAATCGTAGGCCTAAAAACCTACGTGACCTCCTAGTGAGGGCAGATGAGGGCTCATCAAAGCTTCTACATAAACAGATGCTTTTGCAGACACAAAAGAGGGGTACGTTCCCATGCCTCCATTGTTTTCAGTGTTCAAACGTCCAAAAGGGTCCGGCCGTTACACACCCACATATGGGCAAATCAATACCGATTCGGGACTTCTTTACCTGCGATTCTGATTATGTAATTTATCTCATAAAATGCCCTTGTGGTCTGGCTTATGTAGGTGAAACATCCCAAAAAATCAAGGAAAGAATATGTCAATACAAATCGACCATCAGATGGCAGAATCTACTTCTGCCGATCCCCTTCCATTTCCATGAAGCGAGACACACCATTGCACAACTCAGATTTCAAGTTCTTGAACATATTCCTCCCCCAAGAAGGGGTGGTAATAGACTAAAACCACTGAAACTCAGAGAGGCATATTGGATCCACAAGTTTCAGATTCTTACTCCCAAGGGAATGAAATGGGAATTTGAAATTAAGATTCTCCTTTGATACATTCATCTCTATTGATGAAAACTTCCACTATGCACAACTGGAACTTGTGATCTAATTACTAATTTTCTCTTATCTTCTCGATTATAGGCCCTATGAACACTGCTTGGACCCAGTGCCGCACAAGGGTATCCTTTTCCTTGGAATAATTTCTCTAAATCCTCCCCTTTTTCTTTACTGTTATTCCTTATTATTTTCCTCATCCCCCAGTTCTTCCATGTGCCCCTCTTTCTCCTTTTTCCTTTATCTCCCTCCTTCTCTTTATTTGTTATAGTCTATTTCTAGTCCCCTACTATCGTTTTCTGTTAAACCTTACAGCTGACTGGGCTCCTCCTATTACAGTTCACTTGCGCTCCATCTCCGGACAACTTCCGGTCGGTGGAACGCATGCCGACCGCACCTTCCAGGCACCCTCTGGTAATTAGCAATACTCTATTCCCCTATTTATAGACACCCACAATTAGCCTCTGTGCACCGCTACCCTACTGGTGCAGACTAACATCCCTACCATAGGTGTACTACACTTCTCTGACCTTCTACCTAACTGCGGCACAGGTAAGTCCAGGATAGTGCAGTCGGGCCTTCTGACTGGTACCACTTCAGTTGGTGGTACGCTATTGGGGTTGGATGTCTCTTTTAGACAGGTAATTTGACCTTTATGGCACCTCATTTTGAGACACATACACTTTGCCTGTTCGTTTGTGATGAGGTTTCCATATACACATTAGGTTATCCATATGACATTTTCTTTATATCTGTGTTAGAACTTCCCGTTTATACCTTAATAAGCGAGAAGATATAGGACTTTTTGCCCTCTGACCTGAAACGACTAATATATCATGTCATATGAACACCATAGCGAAATTCGTGGATCTGTATGAAGAACTGTGGATACAACTATATGGTTTATTACATTTACTTTTGTGGATTTTCTGTAATACATCAGCCATTGTATGGATTTGCTGTTCTTTTCTTTATTTATTAGTAATATTCTGGTTTAGTTATTATTTTTGTTCCTTTTGCACTATAGTGTCTGATGAAGGCCTGCGAGCCGAAAACGTTCACACGTATTGCCGCTTTTTCTGTATTCCTGAAATAAAAATAAAAATATATTGATCAACCCTATAACTTTTTTGTAGTTATGTGTACAGAGCTGTGTGAGGGCTCATCTTTACCTTTTAATGATACAATTTGAAGCGTTGATGACTTTTTGATCACTTTTTATTCAATTTTTCGGGGAGGGATAAAGTGATAAAAAATGGCGAATTGGCCATTTAGAATTTTTTTCCGTTACATCATTCACCATATGCAATAAATATTGCTATATTTTAATAGTACTGGCGTTTTGGGATGTGGCGATGCCTATGATGTTTTTTTAATTGTTTTTATTTTGAGGAAAGGGGGGTGATGTCAATTCAATTTGATTTGTTTAAAACTTTTTGTATTTTTTAAAAATGTATTTTTGGAATCACCCTAGATGTCTATAACTTACAATCATTAGATTGCCAATTGTGTTCTATGATGGGTATATACAGTACAGACCAAAAGTTTGGACACACCTTCTCATTCAAAGAGTTTTCTTTATTTTCATGACTATGAAAATTGTAGATTCACACTGAAGGCATCAAAACTATGAATTAACACATGTGGAATTATATACATAACAAACAAGTGTGAAACAACTGAAAATATGTCATATTCTAGGTTCTTCAAAGTAGCCACCTTTTGCTTTGATTACTGCTTTGCACACTCTTGGCATTCTCTTGATGAGCTTCAAGAGGTAGTCCCCTGAAATGGTTTTCACTTCACAGGTGTGCCCTGTCAGGTTTGATAAGTGGGATTTCTTGCCTTATAAATGTGGTTGGGACCATCAGTTGTGTTGAGGAGAAGTCAGGTGGATACACAGCTGATAGTCCTACTGAATAGACTGTTAGAATTTGTATTATGGCAAGAAAAAAGCAGCTAAGTAAAGAAAAACGAGTGGCCATCATTACTTTAAGAAATGAAGGTCAGTCAGTCAGCCGAAAAATTGGGAAAACTTTGAAAGTAAGGGCTATTTGACCATGAAAGAGCGTGATGGGGTGCTGCGCCAGATGACCTGGCCTCCACAGTCACCGGACCTGAACCCAATCGAGATGGTTTGGGGTGAGCTGGACCGCAGAGTGAAGGCAAAAGGGCCAACAAGTGTTAAGCATCTCTGGGAACTCCTTCAAGACTGTTGGAAGACCATTTCAGGTGACTACCTCTTGAAGCTCATCAAGAGATCGCCAAGAGTGTGCAAAGCAGTAATCAAAGCAAAAGGTGGCTACTTTGAAGAACCTAGAATATGACATATTTTCAGTTGTTTGTTATGTATATAATTCCACATGTGTTAATTCATAGTTTTGATGCCTTTATAGTCATAAAAATAAAGAAAACTCTTTGAATGAGGTGTGTCCAAACTTTTGGTCTGTACTGTATATCACAGAACGCACCATTCATTGTATTCCAATACAGAACTGCCAGCTGCTGGCCTGTTTTGGAATATTCCAGTGATGGGTATTGGAACCTGCTTGAGGCTCCGAGCAATCACCAGCACATAACTGCTTCCCAGATCTTAGCCGGGGAACGCTGTCACGGGTGTGGGAGCGCATGGCACCCATGTCTGCACAACTCATATGCCGTGGTCACATTTGACCACAGCATCTGAGGGGTTAAATGTATGAGATCGGCCTTATGGCTGATTGGATACATTCGTCCTGGGTCTCTGCTGTTTGAAAAACCTAATAAAAGTGATCAAAAAGGAATACAGGTATCAATAAAAACTACTTCACACCTTCTAATGTTTGGCTCTGTCTACAACATGGGCCACCTCTATGTTTTTTTCCAGGGCCACTTTGAGTTCCGAATTTGCCTCTGCCTGCATGTCTGGCCAGAAGGACTCTTTCTGCTCATCTCTCAACATATATGCAACTGCAAGAAACTGAAGCCGTAGCAGCCACAGCCAATTGAGTCTCATGAAGATATGAAATTGGCAAATTGAGACATGCCACCTGAACAACAAGGTTCAGTACTACCTGGACTGTGTTCCTTCTTTGGAAAATACCCTGTTAACCTACCCCATAGACTTTTGAACAAGCACATTGGAACAGCATGGGATGAACAAAGCTGTTCCTACTGTTGTTGCTACTATTGCTGTCATAATTACCCCTACATAGCTAACCACTTCCACATCCACACTGTATCGCTGCTACAAAAAAAGAGAGACATTTTGGAAGCTGGTTTAGAACAAACCACAGTTTTTTCAGACATTTGCATGTATAACAGTGGCAGGTTCATTAAGGCATATTTTTTGGATGCTTGTTCAGAACAAGCTACTGTTTCTTCTGACACTACAATACATATATAAACACAGGGAAGCATCTGTCCCTGTTAGCCATAATTTTATGATGGCTTGCTCAGAACAAATAATACAACAAAAACAAAGACATGTGCACTCTGCGGTCTTACTAAGCCCTCAAACTGGTGTTAAAATTGAGAGATTAGCCAACATGTCCTACGTGAGGACATGTCTGAGCCCGAGCACCGCGCCAAGGTTTCTCAAGTAGCTCAGGACCTAACGCTAAACCTACCTGGGCCATATGGGCAATACCAGGAGCCAGTGGGCGAATTACAGGAGCGCAAGGTCCGACTTTATTTCCATCCACAGGCAGCATTCTGGTGCACATGTGAGGCCCGGGCTATATCAGCCAGTCTTGGGTGGGGCTCAGAGCTCTCTGCCTCCGCCCATTGTATGCATGGTGACATGCTGGAGGTTACTGGGAGATTGATTTGAGTCGGACCTTGCTCTCCTGTAATTCGCCCACTGGCTCCTGGTATTGCCCATATGGCCCAGGTAGGTTTAGCGTTAGGTCCCGAGCTACTTGAGAAACCTTGGCGCAGTGCTCGGGCTCAGAACTCAGGGCTAATCTCTCAATTTTAACACCAGTTTGAGGGCTTAGTAAGACCGCAGAGTGCACCTGTCTTTGTTTTTGTTGTATTATATATACTGTTTATCACATCCACACATTTGCTATCCTGTGTAGGATGTCCATTGTGGTACTTGTGGTCCGCTGCAGGCATCCTCCATTGTATGCATTTTTGCTGGGGATTGCCATTAGCAGCGGACCACAAGTGCAGGATCTGCCCCCCCGGTATAGATGCACCAGTGCATATGGGGTTGAGCACTTCCTGCTTTTTAATACCACGTAGTTTGTATTACTCAGAACAAACCACTGGGGGACATTTATAAGCTAATTATGCTATTATTGTGGGGTAAAAAAATCACAAATTATGGCACACACCATATTTTTACACAATAAGTTGCAACTTTTTGAGCTTCTCGCCACTTTGAGAGGAGGGGTGGGGCTTCACACCACCCTCCAGATTTACTATAACTTTAGCCAGAAAGTGACAAAGTTATAGCTGATTTCAGTCTGAGCTTCTGCACCACAAAACATATTCAATTTTTTTGCGGTGTGGACAGAATATTGCGGATCGCAGACCCATTCAAGTGAATTTGCAGTCTGCAGAATGGGCTGAACATGTTCGCGTGCATGAGCCCTTATTGACAGGCATCTTCCTCTTAATAAATTAGTCATATCTCACACCAGTGCAGGGAGATCAAGACTGTTTTATGGGTACATCAGTTTTGATAAATGTCCCTCATTGTTTTTATTCTATAACATCAAGGAAATGTTGTGCAATAATCGAATTCGCAAGATCGATAAACGTTAATAATATATCTCGATTTATTCAGCATTGAGTATGAGCACCTCACACAAAAATACATGCACTTACACACCTTGGCATGCTATTAATGGTTGTCTGAGGAATGTTCAGCAATGCTGAATGCACTTGGGCATGCAGGTCACCAAGATTTGCTGCTGGCAGTTCACTTTGCAATTGTCTACCAAAGTTTTCCCAGATGTGCTCTATGGGAGAGAAGTCTGGAGGCACTGTAGGACATGGAACCACCTGTACACCACACAGGCTACTCACAGTAGAATGAGGAACATGCAGCCTTTCTGTCATATATCTTCTATATAAAAAGAATATTCATATAAAAGAGAGGATAAAAAAAACGTATAAAATGATATTATCCTTCAGGCGGACATAATCGCCTTTAAGTTCTTTTTATCGGGTATCTTAATTTGATTTGTGCAAGAAGTGAAACAAAGGGACAATTGTATATGCAAAAATATATAATCGTTTATTATAAAAACAAAGGATATAAAATCAATACAATTGCAAAACAAATGATGAAGTTACAAAATAACACCCAAAATGTACCACACGGTGGTGTTAAAACATCCCTATCTGATCAGCACAGTATGATTTAGTTATTTATGACAACCAGTGTCATACTTTTAACAAACAGACTCATATACCAAGAGAAACTTAGGATCTTCTGTTTATCAAATAGGCTATAGCAATAAAACACGGATATACAGGAAAATAACTGTTAACCCTTGACTCTGTTTTCCTTTGACAAAACAAAAATATATGATATTAATATGATAAAATATTCAGCTCGGCAATCAGACTATGGAAAGTAACTTTCCAAGGGTTTTAGTCCTCTTTTCAAATAATGTCAGATCTTCCATTAACAATATGCATCTTTGCTAAGGGAATAATCAGCATTATGGAGGCGCCTAACACTATATATTCCCACAGTATGGGAACTCTTGGCTATATACCAAGATAAATATCTTATTAATATCACGAGTAGTAAACAAAATATACGTTACCGGGTCAAAGGTAGACAGAGTTTAGATGGGATCAGTTATGAAGAACTTTCCTAGTAATCCAAAAAGAATAATCCAAGTTTCTTCTGGTAAAGTTTTCTTTTTGATTGAATGAATGGATGGATGGATCTATGGCTTAATATGGATCCCTGGATCGATATGGATCTCCATGGCTGCTCCGCACACGAGTAATTATTCCCCCCTTATCTAAGAATCATCCCCTTTAGATTAGGGATTCCCAATCAGGTAAGGTGGGTGTATTCGCATGCTAATAACACCATGATGTCATATTAACTCCTATTATGGTATAGAACAAATAATGAAATAATATAATATTGTCCATCTGCCTCCAGATGGCACTGCGGTACTGCAGATGAACATCACAACTTTTAAGCATTAAAACTAAATATCTAATAATACGTTCAATATGACCTCTTTGACCTTTTAACATACATCATTAAGGAAGGTCTTTTCCTGACACTTTTAATTACCTATATCCTGGACTTGTTGGAGTTGGCTGTCTTCTCCTATCTTTTTGAAATATAGGTTGACTTGATGAAAATTTTATATAACGGCTTTGATGCTTGGCATCGGAATTTGTACATTTCACTGATCCACATCCATGAATAACTATTGTTTTGAAATAACATTTACTCTTTGTAACGGAACGCCTAGCACCCCGACCGGGTACCTCCGTCGATAGATGCTCCTAGTGCTTCCAGAGGACTCCAAGCACTCCACTTGACACCGTCAGCACTGCAGACCCCACGAACCGCCGAAGCTTGGTGGAGGTCTCGCCGTCTCCTACCCACCCTGGACCTACGACAAGGCTCCAGGCTCCAGTGGGTAAACCTCTCCTAAATCCAGAGACAGGAACCAGGAGCAAGCTCTTACAAGAGCTTATACTCAGGGGAGTATTGTGATATAGCAATCCCCAAGAGTGTAGTTATTCCATCCCCCAAACATGAGCCAAGACTTCATGAAGGTATAAAACAGGAACACTTTATTGAGGGCTACCCGCCTGTATTTATGCAGGTCCCCATCTGGTGGACACGCCCCTAGGGGACCAGAAGGAAGACTGTGACACAGGACAGATACGTGGCACTCAGGATACACAGACACAACACATCCCCACAATGCATTATGGTTTCCTCCTCTCTGCCCTGGAGACACCCGAGGAGCAATTCAATTATCTCTCAGGACAAAGGGAAATCGCCAATACACATGTGAAGACAACAGGACAGAAATCACCACCCAAACACCCAATGTCACACCCCCACAGCAAACACAGACATTTAACATAGCCCCAGATAGCTCAAGTCTGAGTGCATATCATTAGGAGAATGGCACTCAGAATACACAAATACAACACAATTAGCTATCTGGGTACCCTCAAATAACAAAATACCATTCCAAAGACAGATTTAAGCTGTGTCTGTCTTCTCCTTTAAAGTTAGTATGGGCCATAATCCTGAGGCAAGAGGCTGGTAGCCAGGCCTCTCCAAAACCCAGTGGTGAGGTTGGTTTTGCCACACATCTCCCCCTCCCAGGGAAGACTAACCAGATACCTGACCTCATGCCGGTCGGTATCTGAGTTAGTCTGGCAGTCCACCCACAACCCAATACTGGACCTGTTGAATTTTGGGGCCTGGCTCTGTTCTGTATGTCCCCAGCTGTTGAGGGGGCATCTGCTACTCCTTGCTTCCTTGTTGCTCTCTAGCTTGGAGCTGTAGGTACTTGGTGGGCAGAGGCCGACTGCGCTCTGCCTAGATGCCAGCTCTTCCGCTGGGGTAGCCTGTGGAAAGTCCGGCTCTGGAGAAGAGGAGAGGGGAGGGCAGAGGCCGACTGCGCTCTGCCCAGATGCCAGCGCTTCCGCTGGGGTAGCCTGTGGAAAGTCAGCCTCTGGAGAAGAGGATAGAGGAGGGCAGAGGCCAACTGCGCTCTGCCCAGATGCCAGCTCTTCCGCTAGGATGTGGTCAGGGAATCCTATCCCCAGGACCTTGTTGCAGATCGGCTGTGGAGAAGAGGATAGGGGAGGGCAGAGGCTTACTGCGCTCTGCCCAGATGCCAGCTCTTCTGCTGGGGTAGCCTGTGGGGAGTCAGGCTCTGGATAAGAGGATAGGGGAGGCCAGAGGCCGACTGCGCTCTGCCCAGATGCCAGCTCTTCCGCTGGGATGTGGTCAGGGAATCCTATCCCCAGGACCTTGTTGCAGATCGGCTGTGGAGAGGAGGAATTGCTTACCTCCGCCTCCTGGCATTCCTGCAGGGTTGGTGGCGGATCTGAACCGGCCGTCCAGCATCCCGGTAGGCCTGGTGCAGAGACCGCGGTCCCATCTGCACCATCGGAGTTAAGGGTGCTGTCCCCCTGTGGTTGGGGAGAGAGATCCAAGCACTCCACTTGACACCGTCAGCACTGCAGACCCCACGAACCGCCGAAGCTTGGTGGAGGTCTCGCCGTCTCCTACCCACCCTGGACCTACGACAAGGCTCCAGGCTCCAGTGGGTGAACCTCTCCTAAATCCAGAGAAAGGAACCAGGAGCAAGCTCTTACAAGAGCTTATACTCAGGGGAGTATTGTGATATAGCAATCCCCAAGAGTGTAGTTATTCCATCCCCCAAACATGAGCCAAGACTTCATGAAGGTATAAAACAGGAACACATTATTGAGGGCTACCCGCCTGTATTTATGCAGGTCCCCATCTGGTGGACACGCCCCTAGGGGACCAGAAGGAAGACTGTGACACAGGACAGATACGTAGCACTCAGGATACACAGACACAACATATCCCCACAATGCATCATGGTTTCCTCCTCTCTGCCCTGGAGACACCCGAGGAGCAATTCAATTATCTCTCAGGACAAAGGGAAATCGCCAATACACATGGGAGACAACAGGAGAGAAATCACCACCCAAACACCCAATGTCACACCCCCACAGCAAACACAGACATTTAACATAGCCCCAGATAGCTCAAGTCTGAGTGCATATTATTAGGTGAATGGCACTCAGAATACACGAATACAATAAAATTTGCTATCTGGGTACCCTCACATAACAAAATACCATTCCAAAGACAGATTTAAGCTGTGTCTGTCTTCTCCTTTAAAGTTAGTATGGGCCATAATCCTGAGGCAAGAGGCTGGTAAACAGGCCTCTCCAAAACCCAGTGGCGAGGTTGGTTTCGCCACACTCTTCTCAGAAATCAAATTAACATAAACTTACTTCAATGTTTCTGTACCTTCTACAATACCTTCTAAATGATAAATACATGGTATAACATATATACACTGCTCAAAAAAATAAAGGGAACACTTAAACAACACAATGTAACTCCAAGTCAATCACACTTCTGTGAAATCAAACGGTCCACTTAGGAAGCAACACTGAGTGACAATCAATTTCACATGCTGTTGTGCAAATGGGATAGACAACAGGTGGAAATTATAGGCAATTAGCAAGACACCCCCAATAAAGGAGTGGTTCTGCAGGTGGTTACCACAGACCACTTCTCAGTTACTATGCTTCCTGGCTGATGTTTTGGTCACTTTTGAATGCTGGCGGTTCTTTCACTCTAGTGGTAGCATGAGACGGAGTCTAGAACCCACACAAGTGGCTCAGGTAGTGCAGCTTATCCAGGATGGCACATCAATGCGAGCTGTGGCAAGAAGGTTTGCTGTGTCTGTCAGCGTAGTGTCCAGAGCATGGAGGCGATACCAGGAGACAGGCCAGTACATCAGGAGACGTGGAGGAGGCCGTAGGAGGGCAACAACCCAGCAGCAGGACCGCTACCTCCGCCTTTGTGCAAGGAGGAAAAGGAGGAGCACTGCCAGAGCCCTGCAAAATGACCTCCAGCAGGCCACAAATGTGCATGTGTCTGCTCAAACGGTCAGAAACAGACTCCATGAGGGTGATATGAGGGCCTGACGTCCACAGGTGGGGGTTGTGCTTACAGCCCAACACCGTGCAGGACGTTTGGCATTTGCCAGAGAACACCAAGATTGGCAAATTCGCCACTGGCGCCCTGTGCTCTTCACAGATGAAAGCAGGTTCACACTGAGCACATGTGACAGACGTGACAGAGTCTGGAGACGCCGTGGAGAACGTTCTGCTGCCTGCAACATCCTCCAGCATGACCGGTTTGGCATTGGGTCAGTAATGGTGTGGGGTGGCATTTCTTTGGAGGGCCTCACAGCCCTCCATGTGCTCGCCAGAGGTAGCCTGACTGCCATTAGGTACCTAGATGAGATCCTCAGACCCCTTGTGAGACCATATGCTGGTGCGGTTGGCCCTGGGTTCCTCCTAATGCAAGACAGTGCTAGACCTCATGTGGCTGGAGTGTGTCAGCAGTTCCTGCAAGACGAAGGCATTGATGTTATGGACTGGCCCGCCCGTTCCCCAGTCCTGAATCCAATTGAGCACATCTGGGACATCATGTCTCGCTCTATCCACCAACGTCACGTTGCACCACAGACTGTCCAGGAGTTGGCAGATGCTTTAGTCCAGGTCTGGGACGAGATACCTCAGGAGACCGTCCGCCACCTCATCAGGAGCATGCACAGGCGTTGTAGGGAGGTCATACAGGCACGTGGAGGCCACACACACTACTGAGCCTCATTTTGACTTATTTTAAGGACATTACATCAAAGTTGGATCAGCCTGTAGTGTGTTTTTCCACTTTAATTTTGAGTGTGACTCCAAATCCAGACCTCCATGGGTTGAAAAATTAGATTTCCATTTTTTTATTTTTGTGTGATTTTGTTGTCAGCACATTCAACTATGTAAAGAACAAAGTATTTCAGAAGAATATTTAATTAACTCAGATCTAGGATGTGTTATTTTTGTGTTCCCTTTATTTTTTGAGCAGTGTATAAATCGATACATTGTTACACATAGATAACATATTATATGAATTATTGATTAACATATGTTGTAAACTAAATATACCATACAGAGATATACAGGGAGTGCAGAATTATTAGGCAAGTTGTATTTTTGAGGATTAATTTTATTATTGAACAACAACCATGTTCTCAATGAACCCAAAAAACTCATTAATATCAAAGCTGAATATTTTTGGAAGTAGTTTTTAGTTTGTTTTTAGTTTTAGCTATTTTAGGGGGATATCTGTGTGTGCAGGTGACTATTACTGTGCATAATTATTAGGCAACTTAACAAAAAACAAATATATACCCATTTCAATTATTTATTTTTACCAGTGAAACCAATATAACATCTCAACATTCACAAATATACATTTCTGACATTCAAAAACAAAACAAAAACAAATCAGTGACCAATATAGCCACCTTTCTTTGCAAGGACACTCAAAAGCCTGCCATCCATGGATTCTGTCAGTGTTTTGATCTGTTCACCATCAACATTGCGTGCAGCAGCAACCACAGCCTTCCAGACACTGTTCAGAGAGGTGTACTGTTTTCCCTCCTTGTAAATCTCACATTTGATGATGGACCACAGGTTCTCAATGGGGTTCAGATCAGGTGAACAAGGAGGCCATGTCATTAGATTTTCTTCTTTTATACCCTTTCTTGCCAGCCACGCTGTGGAGTACTTGGACGCGTGTGATGGAGCATTGTCCTGCATGAAAATCATGTTTTTCTTGAAGGATGCAGACTTCTTCCTGTACCACTGCTTGAAGAGGGTGTCTTCCAGAAACTGGCAGTAGGACTGGGAGTTGAGCTTGACTCCATCCTCAACCCGAAAAGGCCCCACAAGCTCATCTTTGATGATACCAGCCCAAACCAGTACTCCACCTCCACCTTCCTGGCGTCTGAGTCGGACTGGAGCTCTCTGCCCTTTACCAATCCAGCCACGGGCCCATCCATCTGGCCCATCAAGACTCACTCTCATTTCATCAGTCCATAAAACCTTAGAAAAATTAGTCTTGAGATATTTCTTGGCCCAGTATTGACGTTTCAGCTTGTGTGTCTTGTTCAGTGGTGGTCATCTTTCAGCCTTTCTTACCTTGGCCATGTCTCTGAGTATTGCACACCTTGTGCTTTTGGGCACTCCAGTGATGTTGCAGCTCTGAAATATGGCCAAACTGGTGGCAAGTGGCATCTTGGCAGCTGCACGCTTGACTTTTCTCAGTTCATGGGCAGTTATTTTGCGCCTTGGTTTTTCCACACGCTTCTTGCGACCCTGTTGACTATTTTGAATGAAACGCTTGATTGTTCGATGATCACGCTTCAGAAGCTTTGCAATTTTAAGAGTGCTGCATCCCTCTGCAAGATATCTCACTATTTTTGACTTTTCTGAGCCTGTCAAGTCCTTCTTTTGACCCATTTTGCCAAAGGAAAGGAAGTTGCGTAATAATTATGCACACCTAATATAGGGTGTTGATGTCATTAGACCACACCCCTTCTAATTACAGAGATGCACATCACCTAATATGCTTAATTGGTAGTAGGCTTTCGAGCCTATACAGCTTGGAGTAAGACAACATGCATAAAGAGGATGATGTGGTCAAAATACTCATTTGCCTAATAATTCTGCACGCAGTGTATATATAATATAATTATCAATATATAAATTGAACCTCATACAGCAGGTGTGCCTCAAGGATATGAATCCTTATCACGTCATTGCTTATCCGTGAAATAACCTTGTTCCCCCCAGACAGACATGTCTTAGGAAGTTGGCTTACTCCTTACAGATAATCCCATATCTTTAGTAATAACTTTTAAATACAATGTCCGTGGGGGGTGGAGCTTGCCAATGGCGTAGTAAGACGTGATTCACTCACACAGCCATTACAGGACAATCCAGACCCGCCAGCTTCATGAAAGGTCGCAGGAGGAGACCCTCATCCACCCCAGCTCTGATCCAGCGCAAATCGGGAGCTATATCCCGCTTCTTCGCCTCCTCAAGCCAGGCAGACGCTCACCAGGAGAGTGACGATTCCTCCAAGATGGCGTCGAGACAGCGCAGAGCGGCGTCCCCTGCGCGCCATGAGGGATCGGACCCACAGGCCTCGGCTTCACCACAGCCAGCAAGAGGTACACTCACCAGCTCTCCGGCCTCTTACACTGCAGCAGCTAGCTCCGGTTCGTCAGCCGCTTCGTCTCCCTCACTTGCAGGGACGGCCTCCACAGCAGCTCAGGGCCACTCTCCCAGAAACCGCTGCTCTCAGGCCGCGATGTCCGGGTCGGGAGGTTCCCCAGCCCCACCGGGTGACAATGAGGACTGGGACTGGAAAATTCACCTCAAATCCCTCCCCACCAGGCATGAAATAGATGCCTTATTCACAAGGCTGGAAACTTATCATAAACGGGACATTGAGGCCTTGCAGCATGATCTTAAACAGGTGGGTCAGAGGGTGGAAGAGGTTGAAACAATGCAGGATCAAGTATTACTGGTCCTAGATTCCCACCAACAAGCTATCCAGACACACTCAGTCCAGATACAAGATATCCTCACTCATTTGGACGATATTGAAAATAGAAACAGGAGGAATAACCTGCGCATTAGGGGACTCCCTGAAGATATTTTGCCGCAAGACCTGGAAAAATGGGCTATCTCCTTCTTCAATACCTTATTGACCAGAGATCTGGGACAATCCCTTGAAATTGATCGCATACATAGAGCCCTAGGTCCAAAACTGAGTGATCCTAATCGCCCTCGCGATGTCATCTGTCGGATTCACTTCTACAAAGATAAGGAAGCTATCCTTAAAGCGTCCAGAAACGCAGGGAAAACCATGCATGCTGAAAAAGAGATCATACTACAAGATCTAGCAAGACGTACCCTGCAGCTACGTAAAGCCCTGAAACCACTTTTAGCGTTGCTTAAAGCGAAGGACATACCGTACAGATGGGGATATCCGTTTCAACTATCTGCTTCCAAAGATGGGAAATCAGCAGTGTTCAGATCCCTGGATGATCTTACTAGCTTCCGAGCAGCCTTTGATCTTCCACGCATGGAGCTACCTGACTGGCCAAGATCCAGACAACCTGTCTCCATCCCACAGAGGGAAAGATGGCAGACTACCTCGCCTAAACAGAAGAGGACCTCTAGACGTGCACCTGATCCTGACGATTGACTGTCGGCGATATCTTTACCTCCTAATATGCACACATGAGGGGTTCTTCACCCTCTTGTTCACTTTCCTGTGTTGCATTATTATGGTTATATATGCATAGTGTTATCACATTGTTGGGTCCTTTTGACCAGCGTGGATCCAAGCTGATGTAGATCTTCTGGGATAGAATCCTCTTGTTCGTCAGTATGAATCCTGCGGTGTCCTGCAGCCATGAAAGACATGGCACAGCAATTGGCTCGGCGTGGAACTCCTTCCCCAAGATAAGGATGATATAAACGATGGCGATCATCTTAGTCAACATCTTGTACCTATAAAATTGTATGACATATGAATACATGCATCTTTCACTTTTTATCCTGCAAGAAAAGGGTTAATGCTATCATGTATCCTTGATTGGCATAGGTTCTTTTCTTGAACAGAGCAAGTTCTCAGTTTTAGAGGTAAGTTAAGAGATGTGAAACACACATGAGGATGGTTAGTATACATGTTTGTTCATACAATACCAATCCTGGTTTCCGTCTTTAGCTGGAACCGTAAAATCTCTTCCCCTCTCTTCATCCAACTCCTTCTATCTCGCGAAGTCGTGAGCTAGGATGACAAACACGTAACTGGTTAATGTGCACCCATTTTTCTACAAATTCATCCCCCTTAGGGATTTTTATCTTGTAGACCACAGGTGACAACTTGTCAGTGATGACATAAGGTCCTTTTCAGGAAGGTAAGAACTTTCTCTCCTTCACTTGATCCCGAGCGAAGTTATAGAGATAAACCTGATCGGAAATTTGATATTCCTTCTGTGTGGTCTTCAGATCGTAGTATGTCTTGGCACTTAACGCGGCTTTCTCTATATTCTTCTGGGCGAATGCAAAAGCATGCTGAAGGTGCTTGCGTAGATTTTCCACATATTGATGAGATGTTGTAGCATTTATTAAATTTATTAAATTGTGGTCTGTCGTCCGGTAGAGCAAATGTTGGGGTAACACCATCCTCCTGCCTGTGATCATTTCGAAGGGAGAAAATTTGGTTGCTGCGCTTGGGGTGGCTCTGATTGCCATAAGAACCAAAGGCAATTTGACATCCCATCCTTACCGGATTCATTGACAAACTTTTTTAGAATGTTCACAATGGATTGGTTGTAGCGTTCCACTCCACCACTAGAGGCTGGCCGATAAGCTATATGCAGCTTCCTTTTTACCCCCAGTATCCCCCACATCTTTGTCATCACCTCACTAGTGAAATGACTTCCGCGATCGGATTCGATGCGTTGGGGAAGACCAAACCTGGAAAATATGTGGTTAATGAGAAGAGATGCACATACGCTTGAACTGCATGTTTTACAGGGCAAACATTCCACCCATTTTGTGAACAAGCAAGTCACGGTTAACATATATCTGTTGCCTTTTGATGAGGTTGTTACTGGTCCGATGAAGTCAATTTGGATGTCTGACCATAGCATGGACATCCCCCTTTTCATCAGCGGCGCACGATGAGTGGGTGTCTGTGGCTGAAATTGAGGACAGATTAGACATCCTTGACAATATGTGCGAACATCTTGCAACATATGTGGCCAATAAGCGTAGTCCCGTAACAATTCATACGTCAACTTCTCACCTCGGTGACCAGCTGTCGGGGCATCATGGGCGTGTTGTAGCATCAAACCTCGGTATGTTGCGGGTACTACCCATTGTGTGATACCATTCTTCGAGGTCCTAATCAACAATCCATCCTGTAACGAAAATTGGGACTTACCCTTCATCAAAATCCGTAACTCCTCTTTGTTATCGCAATCTTCCATATTTATGGGACAATTCTGTGGAACTTCAATGTGTTTATAAAAAATACCAATAATTGTATCCCCCTTTTGGCTCGCGATGAGATCCTCACTAGGGGAATCTGGGCTCCATTGCAACACATTGGCTTCAGCTCCCTTTTGGGCCTGACTTCTTGTTGTTGCATCCACTTGGATAGTTCCCATGAGATCATCCACATCCAAAACTTCTCCATTGATGGATGCTTGTTTAGCGAGGGAGTCTGCTAGATCATTTCCTTCCTTATCCATACCTGTATACTTTGAATGACCCTTTACCTTTTTCCAGTAAATTGTAAGACTGTGGGTAATAACCATTTCATCGATTTTACAAAACATCTTACCATGCTTGACTGGCTTGTTATTACTTCTCATCATGTTGGATCTTTTCCATCTGGGGAAATACTCCACAAAGCTATTACGAATATAATCAGAATCTGTGATTATGGAAAACTCTTTAATATCATATTCGATAGCCATTTGTACGGCTTTGTACACAGCGGTGAGTTCTGCGACTTGGCTACTTTTGGGGCCAATTTTCTATCCGACGGATATGTCCGGGAATATATTATTTCATGCAATTCCGACACCTGCAACCAGTATCATCCGTATGGAAAGAACAGCCGTCCACATATACATATGGTAATGATTTGCAGTACTCCTCTTCATAAGATTTATATGGGGATGATGATTGTTCCTCCAAGAAATCACTTTCTGGTGACTTACCTCCCTGTTCAGCATTGGAACAATCATGCAGTTCAGCTAATCCTTGAGCAACTGGGTTCCTATTATTTTGTTTATACCTGATCTCCAATGGCCATCCCATTAAGGACATCATCCAGGCGGTTATCCTGCTGTTTGACAGATTTCCATCCTTGATCCTGTCACTTTGCAAATATTGCAGCGGTTGGTGTGCAGTTTCCACAATGATCTTTTCACCTTGAATAAAGCTCCTGAAATATTGTAAAGCCTACACTGTTGACAGTAATGCTTTCTCACAACTGTTGAATTTTACCTCGACCGGTGATAAGGATTTGCTGCCATAGGCGATGATCTTGTTCAGGTTTTCCTTTTTCTGGAAAAGGACTGCACTCATGCTTTTGTCAGTGAAACCTGTTTCCACGAAGAAAGGTTTTCCACCCTCTGGATATGCAAGGCATGGGGCCTGGAAAAGCTTGGCCTTGAGTTCATTCACAGCTTGCTCATGACGCTCACTCCATTCCCATTTCACTCCTTTCTTCAGCAACTGCAAAAGAGGTTTTGTAATTTCGGCATAATTATCTATAAACTTACGGGAATAGTTCAGATCATGCCCAAGAAGGATCTCAACTCCTTGAGATTTGTAGGTGACTTTGTGTTGATCACTGCTTCCACCTTCTTCTTCTGTGGGTTGATTCCATCAGCAGTGATTTCGTGACCTAGGAAATTTACCTTGGCACGACACCATTGAGCCTTCTGCAAAGAAAGTTTCACACCAGCTTTTCTCAGTTGGGTTAGTACATACCTCAGTTCTACAATGTGTTCCTCAAAAGTCGTGCTTTTGATTAGAATGTCATCCACATAGGATAAGGTACCTCGTTCAGTGGCATCAGGCATTGCCTTATGCATGAACACAGCAAATTCATGGCCGGCATTTATGTACCCGAAGGGTAGTCGGGTCCATGCATATTGTGTCTTTCCAAATGTAAAGGCCAGTTTGTACTGATCCCTTTCGTCTACTTTAATCGTCCAATATCCTTGTGCACAGTCAAGGGCGGTGAAAATTTTGGATCCTTGAATTTGAGCCAAACACTGGTCAATGTATGGCACGGGCCATCCGGACATGTAAACACATTTGTTTAATTGTCTTAGGTCCGAGCAGAGACGAAACTGACCGTTGGGTTTGAGGACTCCAAGTATAGGATGGTTGAACGAGCTATGTATCGGACAGATGATGCCCCTCTTCTCCAGGTTTTTGACGATCTCCGATAGGGACTCGTAAGCCGCCAGCGGAAGTCGGTATTGTTTGACAAAGACAGGGGGTGCATCAGGATCTGTCTGGATTCTCGCGACATGCAGGTCTGTTTCCCCACAATCATAAGAATCCTTGGTAAACATGTCCTTGAATTCTGTGAAGAGCTCCTTTAGCTGTTGACGCTCTGACTCATTGGAGCACGCGTTAGCTATAGATATTTGCTCTTCTACCCGTTCCTGAAATTCTGGAAAGATTTTAGGCTGACTTAACTCGTAAGTTTCTTCAAGCTCACTAGTTAAATCATTTTGGGTGTAGCGTACCTTATCCTTTCCTTGTTGGCATGACTTGTACTCCTTTTCATCGATCTCCTGGTTGAAAATCAATGATGACTCTTCGATGTGGCATGTACCTTCTTCAGAACTGAAAGGGTAAATAGAGTGGATATTGAATAATCCCTCAGGTGTTGAGGAAAAACATTATTCCACTACCTATTCTTCTGTTAGGTATTCATCAGGAATAAGTCCAATTACATCATTCTGGAATCCAAAAGTATAGTATTCCGAATCCATAGCTAGACCAATTACTGTGTTCTTCTGCAGGGATATGCTATGGGGAGCCATGTTATGGATTATCATGTGTAATGGATCCTGATGGATGTTAATTATAGGAGTGGGTTTTACCTGTAGGCAGAGTTGCTGCATCCGGTTGGACAAACAGATCAAAGCGTCTGCGTTCTTCAGAGTTTGTCCCATCTTCACTTGAATGGGAAGAAGAAATGGTTTACATCCTTCAGGGATTTTAACCTCCTCGGCAACCATAATACTCACGGCATAGGGCATCTGTTGTCCCCATCTCAAGGCTTGCTTTACATCCTGGAATCCCTCTGGGTCTCCCGGTAATCTGGACCAGAGGGTATTATTTACCAGATCAATCTGCATGGCAAATCGGTGCAGAAGGTCATTACCCATATACACCTGATGCCGTGGTTCATTCAACACGATGAAAACGTGTTCTGTAGTCTTACTTCCTATGGAGATAGACAAAAGACATTTTGCAACCACATTATGACTCTGGGAATCTCCATCCAGATCATGAACCCATTGTTCCTGTGGAGAGGAATTTATTTTAATTATTTTAGGATTGGTGACCTGTTTTAAGAGTCCTAAGCTTATGTAGCTGGCTTCGGATTTCAGATCCAACTTGGCATATTTCACCCGGGCTATATTGTTCACCTGTATGGGAATCAATAAATTGTCATTGACCTTTTCAATCCGTACCATGGATTGAGTATACTTGGCCAGGTCCGCAACTTCGTGACTTCCCCCTTCAAGGGAAATAGTCAATACATCCTCATCCAGGGTTATCTTCTCGATTCTGTCCTTCTGGATGGTAATGATATGAGCGGCACCGTTGACAGCTTCCTCGGGCTTACCATTTTTCAGGATCGTGACATCCGTCGTTTGACTGTTCCTAAAATGAACTTCAACAGAGTTAGGCCTTTCTTCAATCACATGACAACTACGTTGGGTTTGTGCATTGCAAGAATAATAATAGGCAATGGGTGCCTTTACCTGAGTCCAAACTGCTTCATTAATGAAGTCTATTATAGAACTCAACCTTTTCAGAAGGTCAATTCCTATGATCAGCCGATCATATGGAAGGTCCACAATCAGTGTGGGGTGTTTAATTGTCTTCTTGCCAATTTTGAATGTTAACCATGATGTACCTTTTACCTGCAAAGTGTCTCCACCTACACTTATCAGAGAGCCATCGAACGATTTCAATCTCGGTCTCTTTGCTGTTAAATCCAGAACCTGTTGGAAATAACTATGTGATAAAATAGTTGCCTGTGATCCTGTATCAATTAAACCCCTGATCGGCCCGATATACTCATCTTGAAGATAAGGGTCCACGAAATATCGGCCTTTGACCTGAAACAAATCACATAGGAAGTTAGGGTGAGTGTTCTTTTCCTGTTTTCTGAGAGCGTGAACTCTCTCCAGCGTCGCGACCTCTGGTGAATCCTTCACATTCCTGCTGCAGGGAACAGGATTAATAGCCCCCACCTTAGGGGAAAGCTGAACTAAGTCACAGTTTATAGACGGTTCACAGCCTGATGCTGATACGATAGGATCACTTGTTGGAGAAGACACAGGATTGTATGGATCGACAGGATTAGTCTGTAAAATAGATAACATATTAGACACCTCTTCCCTGGCCCCAACTTTAGGGTCAGGAGCACTGCAAGGCAAAATATGATTAGAAATCAATTTAGATTCTTCCTCAACCACCTTCATAACTTTGCGTTGGCCTGGGCTCTGACCCTGCCCTATTTGCTTTATGGGGCTGAGCTGGGACCTGGAGTTGCCCCTAAAAAAGGTTCAGGCTGTTTTCCTTGGGACCCCTGGGACAACTTACTTACAATGTCATACAGCTGGGTCATTTGTTCAGCCAGTTGATCAGACCTGTTTGGTTTGCGTACATTTTTATTTTGTTGGGCGGCCTGGTTATTGGTGGGTGACCTACTCCTAGGTGAATTTGAGGGTTCCTGCCTATCTTCCCTTTGTTGTCTGGGCCTGTTGTTACAGTTCCTGTATCCCTGGGAACCCCTATTGTTAAAGGGCCTATATCCCTGGGTACCCCTATTGTAATAGGGATGGTAGTTAGACCTTTCAGCACCAGAATTATCTCCCTCTGACCCATTGAGGTTTTGGGGTTTTATCTGTTTGGGTCCTAGATGTTGTCGCTGGGTTTGTTGGACAGGTCCTGTAGATTGAGGGTATTTACGTGGCTGCGTTTCAAATCCCAAGCTAGGGTTTACCTTAGCTTCAGCTACATTTTGATCTGGGGACTTTTTGAACCTCCTCTCACCTGTAGCATGTCACTCACTGACATTATACAGTGTGGTGGCAGCCGTCACCAACCTATCCAAGGGAGCTTCAATATCAAGATCTCTAGCTAGGCTTAGTTTGATTTGGGTTGGCATTGCATCATAGAACAGCTGTTTAAACTCTTCAGATTCCCAATTTGGGGACCTATATGCAAACCCATACGCATTTTTAAGGACAGAGAGGAATTCACGGGGACTCTGATTGGGCCTACATGTAAGCTTATATATCTCACGTTTTGCAGCAGTAATGGTTCGGTAAGGTCCGAATTCTAGTTTAATTTCATGCAAAACATCCTGCCAATTTTGAATTCCTCTATCCCTAAAGGAAATAAAATAATGACACTACCTATCATCAAATGCCCATGGTAGGAATCTGATCCTGTCAACATCAGAGTACAACTTTAAATAATCCATAGTGGACTCATACAGTTCTAAGTGGTTTGCTATTTTTTGAGGAGAACCTTTCTTAGAGAACTTGGGCACAGTGGCATTCAGAAACATAATGATGCTTGAGGAACTCTGATCCTTTTCTGAATACTGAGGAGAGACCACTAGAGACCACTTCAGCATACGTTGGTCGCCTGGGAACATATGGCGCAGGGAATTTAACCCTTGCATCTCTCTCCAGGGGAATGTGTGGAGAGACGCTTCTAGGGGCTTCTGTGTTGCTGGCACCTAGTAAGGTGGTTACAGTTTGGAATGCCCGACTTAATTGGGTTAATGCCTCCTGTGTAATCATGCCATCACTTCTGGGTGGCTTGTGGTCTGGAATGGAGTTTGCTTTAAGAGCATGTGATGACATGTCTAGATGTTGGGGCGTAAGATTTGGGGGGTTTGGAAATCCCTCAGTATCAGACGGATCTTGATCAATATCAATTATAGTATGGCTTGATTTGCCTGTCTGCTGAATTTTGGAATTCCGGAGATGTAACTCCTCTAAGTCACTTTTTGCCCTTTGATATGCATCATGGCTGTGATCAAGGTTGTATTTTAAATCCTTAATCTCGGCCTGTGCGACTCTGAGATCTGCTTCTAGCTGGACTATATAGATCTCCATTCCCTGCACAGACTCGCGTCTCTTTTGTGAGAGTACTGACCGCCAGTAATGCATACAAAACAGGTGGCAATGTGCATAAAAGGTGTTGGTCCTTTTTGTTTTTATCTTGTAACACAGCGGTTCTCAACCTAGGGGTCGCGACCCCTTTGGGGGTCGATCGGCCCTTTCCGGGGGGTCGCCTGAGGCTTCCTATTAGGGCTGCACGATTGTAGCGTTACATTACCCTACTTCGTGAGATTTCCCTACCTCCTGACTTCCCGTCGCACTGCTAATGACGTGAGGAGGCGTTCCTGAGTTTTGACGATCTGCGCATGCGCAAACCGACAGTTTATGGAAAATCTCAGCGGAGTTCAGCTTTACACCGGGACACTGCGCATGCGCAGGAGAGCCTTAGTAGGGAAATATTACTGCCCAGTGCGCAAGCGCGGCTAACTCCGGCCGGTGCATGCGCAGTGTCCCGGTGTGAAGCTGAACTCCGCGGAGATTTTCCATAAACTGTCGGTTTGCGCATGCGCAGATCGTCAAAACTCAGGAACGCCTCCTCACGTCATTAGCAGTGCGACAGGAAGTCAGGAGGTAGGGAAATCTCACGAGGTAGGGTAGTATAACGCTACAAATAGGAGAGAGATTGTTTCACACAGGAGTAACATGCTTTACACGCGAAGACAGTTATGTGCGCAGTTTAGGACACATGAGGGGACACATAGGGCCATGAGGGGGACCAGCATAAGATGCTATATGTCTTATGCTGGCTCCCCTCATGGCCCTATGTGTCATAGCACACATCCCCTATAACAGCGTACTCCACAGATCCACCCCATAACAGTGCCATCCACAGGTCCCCCATAAGTGTCCTCCACAGATCCCCCATAACACTGTCCTCCACAGATCCGCCATAACAGCGTCCTCCACAGATCCCCCATAACAGCGTCCTCCACAGATCCCCCATATAACAGCGTCCTCCACAGATCCCCCATATAACAGCGTCCTCCACAGATCCCCCATATAACAGCGTCCTCCACAGATCCCCCACAACACAGCGCCCTCCACAGATCCCCCACAACACAGCGCCCTCCACAGATCCCCCACAACACAGCGCCATCCACAGATCCCCCACAACACAGCGCCATCCACAGATCCCCCACAGCACAGCGCCATCCACAGATCCCCCACAACACAGCGTCATCCACAGAGCCCCCATAACTCAGCGTCATCCACAGATCCCCCATAACTATGTCATACCCAGCCGCGTCAGCGGCTCATATGGGAAAATGTAATGGTTGGGGGTCACCACAACATGAGGAACTGTATTAAGGGGTCACGGCTTTAGAAAGGTTGAGAACCACTGTTGTAACACATCAATATATGTCAGGTATCTTTCAACCATGCCACCTAACTGCCATATCTCCCCACGTTCTTCCTTGGCTTTTTCCTGCAGCTCATTAATCCATTCATTTATATCTTTATCAATTTTGTTCCATGAGTGTATATATTCAACAACATTATGGATCAGCTGCGTTGGGCTAGGTGGACTGCCTGCTGTAGCGTAGCCACTACCCAGGTCGCTGCCTGTAGCACTCATCTTCTGATCAATAATCAATACACAGATGTAACACCACACTGGCTAGCCAAGAAGAAATGTGGAACCTTTCACTATTTGCACAATCAATTAAAGAATTACTCGATCTCGGTGCAGACCTCTATTTATGACATATATCTTCTATATAAAAAGAATCTTCATATAAAACAGAGGATAAAAAAATAAATAAAATGATATTATCCTTCAGGCGGACATAATCGCCTTTAAGTTCTTTTTATCGGGTATCTTAATTTGATTTGTGCAAGCAGTGAAACAAAGGGACAATTGTATATGCAAAAATATATAATCGTTTATTATAAAAACAAAGAATATAAAATCAATACAATTGCAAAACAAATGATGAAGTTACAAAATAACACCCAAAATGTACCACACGGTGGTGTTAAAACACCCCTATCTGATCAGCACAGTATGATTTAGTGATTTATGACAACCAGTGTCATACTTTTAACAAACAGACTCATATACCAAGAGAAACTTAGGATCTTCTGTTTATCAAATAGGCTATAGCAATAAAACACGGATATACAGGAAAATAACTGTTAACCCTTGACTCTGTTTTCCTATGACAAAACAAAAATATATGATATTAATATGATAAAATATTCAGCTCGGCAATCAGACTATGGAAAGTAACTTTCCAAGGGTTTTAGTCCTCTTTTCAAATAATGTCAGATCTTCCATTAACAATATGCATCTTTGCTAAGGGAAAAATCTGCATTATGGAGGCGCCTAACACTATATATTCCCACAGTATGGGAACTCTTGGCTATATACCGAGATAAATATCTTATTAATATCACGAGTAGTAAACAAAATATACGTTACCCGGTTAAAGGTAGACAGAGTTCAGATGGGATCGTTTCTGAAGAACTTTCCTAGTAATCCAAAAAGAATAATCCAAGTTTCTTCTGGTAAAGTTTTCTTTTTGATTAAATGAATGGATGGATGGATCTATGGCTTAATATGGATCCCTGGATCTATATGGATCTCCATAGCTGCTCCGCACACGAGTAATTATTCCCCCCTTATCTAAGAATCATCCCCTTTAGATTAGGGATTCCCAATCAGGTAAGGTGGGTGTATTCGCATGCTAATAACACCATGATGTCATATTAACTCCTAATATGGTATAGAACAAATAATGAAATAATATAATATTGTCCATCTGCCTCCAGATGGCACTGCGGTACTGCAGGTGAACATCACAACTTTTAAGCATTAAAACTAAATATCTAATAATACATTCAATATGACCTCCTTGACCTTTTAACATACATCATTGAGGAAGGTCTTTTCCTGACACTTTTAATTACCTATATCCTGGACTTGTTGGAGTTGGCTGTCTTCTCCTATCTTTTTGAAATATAGGTTGACTTGATGAAAATTTTATATAACGGCTTTGATGCTTGGCATCGGAATTTGTACATTTCACTTATCTACATCCATGAATAACTATTGTTTTGAAATAACATTTACTCTTCTCAGAAATCCAATTAACATAAACTTACTTCAATGTTTCTGTACCTTCTACAATACCTTCTAAATGATAAATACATGGTATAACATATATATAAATCGATACATTGTTACACATAGATGTCTTAGGAAGTTGGCTTACTCCTTACAGATAATCCCATATCTTTAGTAATAACTTTTAAATACAAATGTCCGTTTTATGTTCACAATTATTTTTATATAAACTGAACTTGCCATGAACTCATCTTGGCTTCCTCAGCCACATAATAGAACTTTGGTTCGGGCTGATTTTATTCTTAAAGGCAATGAGATGAGCATTCATTTTGATTATAATGTCATTAGATAATATTGTATACGTATGAAAATGCACAACATTTCATTGTCCAAAAATGGTTCCTCGGACACTTTGAAGAAAGGGCTATACCACTGGTTCCATGACCAAATTAATGTAACTCCGAACTTGTAAGTGTGCCTGAAGTGAAGACACTATGGTACATTATGCCACCCCATACCATAAACCTGGTAGTAGGACCGCTGTGAAGACTTCTTCATGACATTGACCATGTGGTCTCCAGAGCAATCTCTGGCTATTGTTGCATCCAAGACAAAAGCAGAACTCATCGCTGAAGAGGATAGACCTCCATTCCTGCCTCCACTGCAGTCTTGCTGTGCACCATGATAACCTTTTAGAGTGTGGACAATGGAACATCTGTAGCTGGTGTGAAGCAGTGACAGGCCTCATATATGAAGGACGGAATGTATCTCCGAGAATGGTGCAAGAAACCTATTAAGGAGATGCATATCAAGGTTTGCTGTGGTGCACCTGAGACGTGCCACCAAGGTACCTGGCCTTGGTAGAGTAAAAGCCGTTAGCTTGTGCGTCCACTAGAATAGATAGTGGATGCTCTTGTTTTGTACGTGGCTCATGTCCACGATTGTGTTTAAAAGTCAGCAGTATGATGCAGGATGTGTCTGTTGAGTGAGAGGCTTTAGATCACAGACTACAAGGCACATGTGAAGCAAACACTAGCCTGTGGATGCTTCTAGAGGAGACCCGAGCCTGCAGTACTTTATTTTGAATGTCATGGACTGATTACCTGACCCCGCTGCGATCCGGCTGTAACTGAACTGTAAGTTGGCTGGAACAAGCAATAAACTGTGTTGAAGTGACGTTGTTGTGTCCCTGCCTTTCTTCAAAACTGGTCATAGGGGTCCACGGCATTACATGTGGTGGAGGATGTGGGCAAACTAGTAAGGCATAACAGTGTTCGCATGTCTTAAATGAAAACCAGCAAAGTTCCAATATAAGCCAGCAGCCGAGATGGAGGAAATACTGAAGCAGCTGGTGCTGGCCAATGCGCAGCGACAACAGGCCAATGCACAGCAACAACAGGCCAATGCAAAACTGCAAGAGACCAACAGCCTCTTGCAACAGCAGATTGCGACCCTGAGGGAAACATCACCGGTGGCTCTGAATAGTCGGGAAAGATACTAGGTCCCTAGTGAATGGGTCAACAATGTCTGCACCACTTTGAAACCACAATCTCGTTGCTGAGGTAGTGAGACTCGCTGAGAGTAGTGGATGGTATAGAAAAGAAGTCATGGAAGAATGGCGGGAGACCAGAGGGAATCTATTGTTACAGGTCCTCCACACAGATTTAGTGCAGGCCATGGGCCCTAGAAGTTCCCTAGACGATGACGTACTATATGGGCTAGACCATAGTAGAGAATTATGGTGTATGGGAGCCAGCCAGAGTCTCTCTATCTGCATCCAGACAGAATAAGGTTGCAGAGATGCCCAGGCTGCGAGGCAGCGAAACTGAGCTGCCCAATACTTGATCAGGTCAGGAACTCATAGACCACCCTGATGCTAGATAGGAGTACAGACCAACGGATTCTATGGCGGGAGACCAGAGGGAATGGCGGGAGACCAGAGGGAATCTATTGTTACAGGTCCTCCACACAGATTTAGTGCAGGCCATGGGCCCTAGAAGTTCCCTAGACGATGACGTACTATATGGGCTAGACCATAGTAGAGAATTATGGTGTATGGGAGCCAGCCAGAGTCTCTCTATCTGCATCCAGACAGAATAAGGTTGCAGAGATGCCCAGGCTGCGAGGCAGCGAAACTGAGCTGCCCAATACTTGATCAGGTCAGGAACTCATAGACCACCCTGATGCTAGATAGGAGTACAGACCAACGGATTCTATGGCGTCTCTCGGCACATATAAATCGGAGGAGTTGCGATTGGATGGGCCTCAAATCCCAAAGGGGAACCGGAACGGGTAAGGTCTCATATAGGTATAAGATCTTGGGTAAAATTGTCATTTTCACCGCTGCAATGTGACCTAGAAAGGATATTGGGAGTGTCTGCCATTTGGCGAGGAGGTCCCTAATTTCTTTATATGTATGTGGGAAGTTAGTTTTATAGGGGTAAGGTCCACACCCAAATATCGCAAGGAATCCTCCTTCCAATGGAAAGGAAAGTTTGCCCGGAGGAAGCACAGGGTTGCCTGAGATATATTGAGGGGGAGGGCCTCAATTTTATGAGTATTGACCTTATACCCTGACAGTCAACCAAACTCTTGTAATATAGAGTGGAGGTTTGAAAGGGAGATATGGAGTTTAGTGAGGGTGAGGAGGACGTCATCCACATATAGGGACAGCTTGAATTCTTTATCCCTGACCATAATACCCTGAACATCTGGGAAACCCCTAATTCTAGCCTCTAGGGGTTCTATACGCATTGCAAATAATAAGGGAGATAAGGGGCAACCCTGTCTTGTCCCATTGGCTATGTATAAAGGTCGAGACTCAGCATGTGGAAATTTGATTGTCGCCGTGGGGGAAGAGTATAAGCCCCGGATGGCCTCCTCACCTAAACGATCAACCACCTCCAGCAAGTCAATGTTCCACCTGGTATTATCACTGCCCTGTCGATATGGGACAAGACCTACTTGATCTTTGTGTATCAATGAGGGGAGAAAAGCATATAGGCGAGTGGCCAGTATTTTAGTAAAAATCTTGAGGTCCGAATTGAGTTATGCAATAGGCCTATAGTTTCAAGAGGGTCTTTTCCGGGTTTCGGGATTAACGTAAGGTATGAATGGGACATGGCAGTGGGCACCACATGACCTGATAGGAAGCAATTATAGAGGTTTGTCAAGTGGGGGATCAGTTCCGTTTTAAAAATCTTGTAGTATTTGTAGGAAAAGCCGTCGGGCCTGGAGACTTGGCCTTCGGTAAGTGGTCAATTACCTCCTCAATCTCATCCACCGTTACAGGGCCATTAAGGGCAGCAACGTCTGTGGTCGTCAGAGTGGGGAGGTTACAGGAGGTCAAGTATGTCTGCAATAAGCGCTCTCTGGTCTCTTCATTTATGGGGAGGTCACTAGGCAAATTATAGAGCGCAGTATAGTAGGCCGAAAATCGCTCAGCAATCTCCTTAGGATCCTAGTGGACCGTCCCATCTGTTCCCCTAACTGCACTTGGGACTGATTGTGGGGAACGAATTTATAGGCTTATTCTCCCATTTGTAGTATCGTTGCCGAGTATATAGCAGTAGTTTGTGGACCCTACCCATTGCTATCCTATGCGGGTGGGCTCAGGTGTCAACTATGCGTTTAAGCGTGCGTTGGGTAGGATAAGAAGACATTGCCTCCTCTAAGTTGTGCAAGCGGGATTTCAGGGACCATACCATAGCTAATGAGTCCTTTTTTAATATTGTGCCCAGGGCAATACAATGCCCTCTCATCACCACCTTATGGGCCTCCCACAGGGAGTGTACATCTGTCACTGACCCCTCATTAAGCTCAAAGTAAGACTTAAGATGCCCGCGCAATTCTTCCCATAGCAATGGTCTTTTAAATAGGGTGTCATTAAGACACCAATGGCATTGACGGACATGTCCCGAACCAAGGTCAATTCTGACCATTACAGGGGCATGGTCGGACCAGGTAATTTGGACCATAGTGGCTCCTTTCAGCACACGGAAGGTGGAGATGGTTCCAAAAAAGAAATCAATTTTGGTATGGGTACCATGGGGAGCTGAGTAGAAGGAAAATGACCTATCAGTGGGGTGATTAGGTCGCCAAAGGTTGTATAAGAAGTATTACCTGATTAATTTGCAAAAGTCCCCGGTTAATCGCTGTTCAGATGGGTTCAAGGGCCTGTCTGTCCTTAGAGTCCGAGAAAATATTTTTAAAGTCTCCTCCCAATATGACCAGTGGGTCAGAGAATCTGAAAGCCTTACGAAACACTCTGCTAAGGAAACGGATCTGAGATGTGTTTGGGGCATATAGATTACAAAGCGTGAGTGACTGACCTGCAAGTTTGCCTCTCAGAATGATGTAGCGCCCCTGTGGGTCTAATATTGCGAAGTCTATTCTGATGGGGCAATGGGCTGATCTGAGAATTGCAACTCCTGCCTTCCTGCAAGAATGGGTGGCCAAGTATGCAGTGGGATATAAGTGAGTTGCAAAACTAAAAGAGGAATTTTCATTAAAATGGGTTTCCTGAAAAAACACTATGTCCGCCTTGAGGGATTTCAACTCCAAAAGCAAAAGTCTACTCTTGGCGTTGGAGTTGAGTCCCTTTACATTGTCTCCTCTTGGCGTTGGAGTGGAGTCCCTTTATATTTAGGGTTACGCAATGCACCATGGTGATGTGTGAGGGAGCGGAATGTAGGAAGGATATAGCTCACCAGTATTCCCAAGATGTAACTCTGCCAATATCTCAGTCAGTAGCTGAGTAACCTCAAGTTGGATGACTTCTCGTCTAGAGCCGGGACCAGTATTCAGAAGTGTGTTGGCCCGGTGATGTGATGCGTCTATAAAGGAGGATGGAAACAAAAGGGAGGGACAGACAACACAAGACAAAACTGAAAAACAAATAGCTAGCAATGAATGGTAATTCCCAGGGATGTACTGTATATCGCGGTGTCAGAGGTCAACTGACAGAGACTCCTTACGGAGCAAATACTGACTAACAAGACCTTCTAAGGTTAACCAGGGTTCGGGTAGGCCCGCACCACAAAAAAGAAAACAAGATAAGATCAAGGCAATAACTGGCTAACTAGCAAATATGTAAGGCCGATAAGAACATAGATAAGTGGAATATCTGTAACTAGGGAGAACTACTACTCATGTGAGCAGTGCAGAGTTTGAATCAGTCAACCTGGTCGAAAATGTGCTTAATCTCTGCTCTGCAGGCCCCCTTAACTTCAGATATGAGCATTCAAAAGTCCTCTTTTGTAGGGTATTGGCTGAGGTATACTTCCCAGGAATGTGGGGGATCAGGAGCAGCAGGGGAGGATATGGCAGCCAGTGGAGTGGCAGGCTGGAACTCCACTGCAGTTGGGGAGAGCTCCAATCCAGTTCTCTGGAGCACAGGATCCCCTGAAAAAACAGCCCCCTCTGAGATGGAAGGAGGCTGGTTTCTGCCCTCTGGCAAGTCCTCCCTCGCTCCCACTCGATCACTATGTCGGGTTGGTGGGAGGGAGCAATGGTGGGCGGCTCCTTGCTGTGTGGAGCGACGTTCTGGGAGCCCTCATCTAGCACTCCTCCTGGGCGGCGAGGGAGATCGAGGAGGAGGAGAAGACCTCCTGGGAGCTGATTTTTTCCCCCATGCGGTTGGCTAATCAGATGTGGCAGGCCAAGGTGCAGTGGTGCAGGCGGGAGCTGAGCTCCTAAGCGCCCATGTTAGTTGGCATTCGGACACGGCCCCCCAGCTTTCCCTTCTTGGTATTGCAATTTCAATGTTGAGGAGTGTATGTTAGTGTCATTCTGACATTATTTACTATTGCTGTCACTGCATTACTGATATTAAAGGGGGGGGGGGGGAATCCACAAAAAAAGAAAAATGAAAACAAGAAAGAAGAGCCCTAGGAGACTTTAGAGTGTCACACACCAATTTTCAGGGTAAGTGGAACACTGTTGATTCAGGTAGATTCGCTTCAGATCCAAATCCAATCTTTTGACCAATTTGTTTGAATCAGACCCGAAAAGTTTGATCATTTCTAGCCTGAACCATAAAAAAGGGCAAGGCAAAGATAGCTGTTGCAGCTCAGTAGGTATTAGCAGATGGAGACTAGTCCCACATTGCAGAAGCTGGGTAATAACAGAAGTTATTGTGCTGAAGCTGGCAAGTTGTGTGAAAAGTCTCTGAAATAAAAAAAAAGGTGTTATTGGCACTCCAGTTGCTCTGTGCCAGGAGAAGTGAAAGCCACACTGCTATTGCTGAACTGTATATATGTCGCCATTGTGGCCAGCACGCCATTCTCAAACATTCAAAAGTAGTGTTCCTTCCTGTGGAGTAATTGTGCCGCATGGACACAGTTAAGTTACAATTCTTCATCATCGTTGTGTAATATGGGATATATCTGCAATATAGTTTGCAACTTTTTCCACTTCTTGACACTTTTGAAAAGGGTTGACAAAAGTTAAATTGGCTTAGCAGAAGGGGGCATGGTCTCCTGTGGTCTAACAGATTAACTATAATGTACGCTTCCTGACTTAAGGAAATATTATGCTGCCTCTATGTTCCAATGGATTGTAGACTGGTGCCGACACACCCTGTTCAAACAATGGATCTCCATTGAACAATTCTCATCCCGGACCCCGCTGGCTCTTCTGCCATGGACAGACAGAAAAATTCCTTGTGCGCTTTCCTCTCATCCTATCATAGGTCCTACTCTAACTCAATTCTGTAAGTACCAACAAATCTCTACAATCTCCCCAACGCCTTCCCCATTGTTTCCTATCCTGGGACACCCTGACTTTCCGGCGGGTAGCTCGGGGGGGGGCCCGTTTGTACAATGGAGATTGAGTGGCAAGTGTCGTGCACCATTCTTTAGAACCTCATGCAGGTGGTTCACACATTCAGAACTGTTAGGACACCCTGTATTCTAGGTCCATGGAGAACTAGGCAATTACACCACTTCTTTTCCTCTATCCCTTCTTCCCCAGGCTTTGATAGAGCTCTTACTCCTTTTGAAAAGACGTGCATAGGTTCAGGACTTTACCGCCACTCCCTCTCAGAACTCTACAAAGCGTTGGTAACGCCCAGATCAGACTTCCGCCCCCCCCCTACTCTGTCAGGTGGGCTCAGGATTTGCAAAGAGATATCTCCTCTGACCAGTGGCTTACAATTTTCCAACTAGCTCATAAATCTTCCATTGCCAGTAAATATCAGGAGGCTAGTTACAAATTGCTATCGAGATAATATTATGTCCCAACCCATCTCCAGAGAATGTTCCCGACAGCGTCTCCTTTGTGTTGGCGATGTGACTCTCACCAGGGTTCGCTTCTACATATTTTCTGGCAGTGTGACAAAATCAAGCCTTTCTGGGATTCAATTCATAAGTCCCTAGCTTCTATCTTCTCCTTTTCCATATCTAACACAGCAGGATTTTTTTTTACTCTTTCTCTCGGATCTACCATTGAGCCTTTTTCGGCGCTCTTGCCTGCGCCACCTGGTTGTAGCAACTAGATCCTGTATCCCGGCAAGGTGGAAATCCTCTTCTCCACCATCCGCAGGGATGTGGATTCAGAAAGTTGAGGAGATTCGGAGAATGGAGGAACTCACAGCTTCCCTAAAAGGTAGTAACAGAGCTTTTATTGCTACCTGGACCCCTTGGTTCGTCTTTCAAGATTCTTCGGAGTATCAATCCTTGATGGCTTGCTAGTGTCGTCTGTAGCTCCCTCGTTTGTTTAGCTCACTCCCTCTACACCCTTATTCCTTTGTCTCCTTACTTTCCCTTTGTGGTTTTTGTCCTGTCTTCCCCCCATAGCTGCTGTTAGTCTTATGATTATTTCTATGCTGAGGCCGTATTATGTCTGGCCCTCATGGTTTTGTTTACTATATGCCATAAACTTTGTGATGTCTAGGTACCATCGTGGAATTTATGTCAAACATAGACATAAGATATTGATGTATAGATGACAGATTGAATACTATGTTTATTTGTCGGTCTGGTTCCGACTCTACCTTTCTGCTGTATGTGACTCAACATACTGTAATTTTGTTACTTTTTGCAAAGTATAAATAAAGAATTTACAAAATAACTATAATGTACGCCTATTATTAATTATTGTTCAAGTCTATACCAGCCCAGATTTAATTTTCTGGCACAAGGACTGCTTGAAAGATGTTACAAATGTATTCCAGTAAATATATTTCAGTCGTTTTTTTTTCTTAATTAATACTGGAGTAGGAAACGTCAGTCTTAATCAATTCCCTTATTAGGGTACATTCACACGACCGTAATTCTGGGTCTGCATCCATTCCGCAATTTTGTGGAACGGGTGTGGACCCACTTATTTCAATGGGGCCACAAAAGATGCAGACAGCACACAGTGTGCTGTACGCATCCGTAGGTCGTTCTGAGGCTCTGCAAAAAATATGAGCATGTTCTATTCTTGTCCGCAATTGCGGATCCGTAATTTGTGGCCTGCAAAACATGGCACGGTCGTGTGAATGTACCCTTAGTGTGTTAAACTATGGCCTGATTCATCATGTGTACAACAGACTGCACACAGAACCAATAGAAGACAATTCACACTTCCATTTTTCCACATAGATGGAGGGTCCATGCAGCTAAACTCAGGGCATCCACTACTTTGGTCTGTGTCTCATGCACTATTGAAGACAATTGGCTGGTCATACAGAGCTCACTGTGCATTAAAAATTGTCTGTGTTGTGGTTGCAACATGTAAAATTTCTAATATGGCTGTCTGAATTAGTGCTATAGGTGTGAAAGCATATATAGCAGGACTTAGATCTCCATCATTGTCTAGAGGTAACCTGTTGGCATAGATATGCTTTATTATTCTATTCTAGTGTCCTACATAGATAGATCAACTTAGGGTACAGCCATATAAGGAGGGTCCACTAGGGATTTTCCACAATGGAAAATGTGCAGCATATCTGTTTGAAATCAGAATGCAAATACTGTATATTAGTAATGGCATCATGTTACTATTTTTTGTAAATAAACTTTATTTCTTAAAATATAGTATAGGTACAATAAATTAGTATAATTACACATATATGTTACTGTCTTAGCTTTGTACTAACTTACCTCTTAAAACCAAAACCTAATCCTTTACACAATGTCTGATACCCGTCCCATAATTTCTCTCTTTTATGTCTTAAACATTTTGCACAGAACCTGTCACCTATTGTACTTCATGCCTTCCTGTCTGAGAATGGTGCTGTAATAAGGAGAAAGCTGGTAGTAGCAGGTTAGCAGAGGCAGCCCACAGTTCATGAATAAACTGGACTCCCAGCTCAGAACATTCATAGCGCGCTACAAAAATAAAAATGTAAGTTTGGTTAAACTACAATATATTCTTACATAACATACGTTCAGAGGAGGCAGCATGCAGTCGATGACTGGATCTCTTAAATAAGGGATAAAAAGGTTATAAACACAGTTGAAGGGCATTTTTATTAGTTCATTGTACTCTTTTTTTATTATTTTTTTAATGTTCAACTATTTGTCTTCTGCAGCCTGCATGTTTAATGACCGAAGGCTCCACTCCATTAATAACATATGTGCACCTTGGGTCATGTATTAGTATTAGTGGTAGGTTAGTCTTTCCCCAAAGCAGTAGGCACTAGATTAATCGATAGGGTACACAGCAGGAAAGCTGTAATTCAGGAACACATCTAGCCACGTTCCTGTGCATAGGAGGGTTTCCATGCAAATCAGCCAAGCCCTGGCTGGTTGACCTATCAACCTGGACGCCTGGAAAATCAGGTCCCTGGATTGGCATCTAGTCCCATAGCAGGGGTATTTAAATCTTACACAGTTGTGTTCAAAATAATAGCAGTCAGACATCACTAACCTGATCAATCACTGTTTTTGGTAGAAATGATATTTCTACATGGCAAATAATTTACTAGCAGGTGTAGTAGAGTAATAGAAACCCAACAGACCCAACAGTCATGACATGCATGCTGCTGATTCTGTGTAATTGAATCACTAATTGAAAGGGGCATGTTCAAAATAATAGCAGTGTGGAGTTCAATTAGTGAGGTCATTCATTCTTTGAAAAACAGGTGCCAATTATTGCCCTTATTTAAGGAAGGAAGGCAGCAAATGTTGTACATGTTGGTTACAGTGCATTTCTCTCTGAAATTCTGAGGAAAATGGGTCGTTCCAGACATTGTTCAGAAGAACAACGTACCTTTATTAAAAAGTTGATTGGAGAGGGGCAAACATATAAAGAAGTGCAGAAAATGATAGACTGCTCAGCTAAAATGATCGCAAATGCTTTAAAATGGCAACCAAAACCTGAAAGACATGGAAGAAAGTGAAAAACTACCATTCGAATGGATAGAAAATTAGCCAAAATGGCAAGGACTCCAATCAGCTTCAGGAAGATCAAAGACGGTCTAAAGTTACCTGTGAGTACTGTTACAATTAGAAGACGCCTATGTGAAGCCAAGCTATTTGCAAGAAGCCCCGCAAATCCCACTGTTTAAAAAAACACATGCTGAAGAGGTTACAATTTGCCAAAGAGCACATTGACTGGCCTAAAGAGACATTTTGTGGACTGATGAAAGTAAGATTGTTCTTTTTGGGTCTAGTGGCCGGAGACAGTTTGTCAGACGACCCCCAAACACTTAATTCAAGCCACAGTTCACTGTGAAGACAGTGAAGCATGGTGGCGCAAGCATCATGATATGGGGATGTTTCTCATACTACGGTGTTGGGCCTATTTATCGCATACCAGGGATCATTGATAAGTTTGAATACATCAGAATACTTGAAGAGGTCATGCCCTTGATATAAGTGTTCCAACAAGTCAACGACCCCAAACACACCAGTAACCGTGCAACATCTTGGTTGCAGACCAACAAGATTGACGTTATGAAGTGGCCAGGCCAATCCTCGGATCTTAATCCAATAGAAAACTTGCAGGGTGACATAAAAAATGCAGTTTCTGAGGCAAAACCAAGAAATAGAGAAGAACTGTGGAATGTAGTCCAATCATACTAGGCTGGAATACCTGTTCACAGGTGCCACAAGTTGGTTGACTCCATGAAACACAGATGTACAGCAGTTCTCAGAAACAGTGGTTATACAACTAAATATTAGTTGATTCAAAGGATAGCATTTTTCACTTTATATAGTGAATGTTTGAGTTTGCAAAGAAGAATACATACACTGCTACTTTTTTGAACAGTCTAATATTCACTTTTCTTAAAGAAAATTTAGAGGAACAACACAAATTTGATATATTCTTCTTCATGTTTTGATTTGGAATATAATGTGTAGTGTTCCCAATGCATTTGTGTGTATGGAAATAAAAGCTATTAGAAGGATTTTGAGATTTATTAACTTTTTTAAACACACTGCTATTATTTTGAACACAACTGTACCTTCTGCTTGAGTCCTGGCTCCTCTGCATTGTGCTACTCGCTATTCCTGTTTTTAACTCCTGGTGACCTGACTTTGGCCTGTTTCTGGATTAACAGTTACACTGCTCATTCATCATATCGATTCTCCTGGTGCACTGACTTGGCATGTCTGGATTAACCTTTTGTCTACTGAATTGGCTAGATTTGTCTCCTGGTTTTGACACTGCTTTCCGACCATTCTTTTGTACCTTCCTTGTCATTCTGGTGACTTTAAATAACATAAAATAGGTAAAAATAAAAAATAATAATCTTGATCTAGGAGGACGAGGTCCATATGGAGTAGGAGGTTGAGGAGACGGTGGATGTGGAAGCAGTGGTGGAGGAGGACGAGGTAGCCAACACAGGTTTTTGTTTAAAATATATATTTTTTAAATTAGGGTACACTCTAAAAGAGTGTGAAATTTCCAAAATACAAGAATGAGCAATTGCGCTGCAGTATAACAATGGCTGGTTAGTGCCGGTATACATGTCTATTCTGCACAAGGTACGGACAAGTCCTGAGGGATCCATGCCTGGTTCATTTTAATGAACGTGAGCTTGTCCACATTGGCTGTGGACAGGCGGCTGCGCTTGTCTGTAATGACGCCCCCTGCCGTGCTAAACACACGTTCAGATAATACACTGGCTGCAGGGCAGGCCAGCACCTCCAAGGCATAAAGGGCAAGCTCAGGCTATGTGCCCAATTTAGAGACCCAGAAGTTGAAGGGGGCAGACCTGTCATTCAGTACGTGTAGGCGTGTGCACACATACTGCTCCGCCATGTTGGTGAAATGCTGCCTCCTGCTAAGACGTTCCATATCAGCGGGTGGTGCTGGTTGTTGTGGCGTGCTGACAAAGCTTTTCCACATTTCGGCCATGCTAACCCTGCCTTCTGAGGTGCTGGAGGTGCCCCAGCTGCGTTGGCGACCTCTTCCTCGTCCTCTGCCTTCGCCTTGTGCTTCCACTGTGCCCCCACTGTCAGGTGGGAATGTCACCAGCAGCGCGTCTACCAGCGTGCGCTTGTACTCGCGCATCTTACGATCATGCTCCAGTAAGGGAATTAAGGACGGTACGTTGTCCTTGTAACGGGGATCCAGCAGCGTGGCCACCAAGTAATCAGCACAAGTTAAATGTGGGCAACTCGGCGGTCGTTGCGGAGACACTGCAGCATGTAATCGCTTATGTGTGCCAGGCTTTCCAGAGGCAACAAAAAGGTGACCTCTGTGGGTGGTGTATCGTCTGTGTCCTGTAACCACCCATCCACGCACCAGTGATGGCCATGAGCTGGTCTGGGTGCCACCCTGCTGTGAACATAGTTTCTTTACAGATGCCTATACAGGCGTTGAACCTATCTTGCCCCAGGTGACAATTAATACTTCACTTTTATTGTTACTGATTAAAATCTAAACTTGTACTCAATATCTTTAATTAAACTTGGCTTATTGAACCAAAAATCAAATAAGTTAAAAATACAGTCACCACTCCACTGTGATATCTGGATATAATCAATGGATCAAGAGGGAGAGCAGTGCACTATCTCTCACCCCTGTCACTTTAATGGAAATGTACTGCCAATAGTCAGCTTACAGTGCCACTATCAACTTTATCTGAGTTGTGGGAGCGCGGAGCCGTCAACCCACTACGACCGCAGCACACTGAGTGTAACATGTGCTATCATGCCAATATGTATCCTATTGACAGTGACCACTGTAGACGGACAAGGCACAGTTTTGATGCCGTGTCTAACTGCTAATACATTCTAGCACTGATAAGTAGGCCAGCTGGACTACTGCTAACTATGTTACAGTGGAGTGATTTACTGAATTAAAAACAGAGTCTGCCCCCCGACATGTTTCACCAGTAAACTGGCTTCTTCCCCTGAACATGGTTCCTCCTCCTCCATCTCCTCCTCCTCATCCTCCACCTCCTCAACCTCCAGAACTGTGCCCTGGCTGGACAATTGTGTACCTTGGGTTTTTAGGTGCAGGAACCCACCCTCAGAGCCACTTGGGAATGACTGGCTGGAAACCCTACGAAATGATCCCTCTTTCTCCCCCTCCTCCTGTGCCACATCCTCTTCCATCATCGCCAGGAGCGTTTTTTCAAGGAGGCATAGAAGTGGGATAGTAACGCTGAGAACGGCGTTATCGGCACTGGCCATGTTGGTGGAGTACTCGAAACAGCGCAACAAGGAACACAGGTCTCACATGGAGGCCAAGTCATTGGTGGTGAAGTGGTGCTGTTCCGCCGAGCAACTTACCCGTGGGTGCTGCAGGTGAAACTCCACTATCGCCTGCTGCTGCTCGCACAGTCTGGCCAGCATGTGCAAGGTGGAGTTCCACCTTGTGGGCACGTCGCATATGAGGCGGTGAGCGGGAAGGCCAAAGTTACGCTGCAGCGCTGACAGGCGAGCAGCAGCAGGGTGAGAACGCCAAAAGCGCGCACAGATGGCCCACACTTTATGCAGCAGCTCTGACTTATCGGGGTAAGTTTTAAGGAATCCATGCACCACCAAATTCAGCACATGTGCCAGGCAAGGGATGTGCGTCAAACCGGCTTGTCCCAGAGCTGCTACGAGATTTCGCCCATTATCGCACACCACCAGGCCGGGCTTGAGGCTGACTGGCACAAATCACTCATCGGTCTGTTGTTCAAGGCCCGTCCACAGCTCCTGCGCGGTGTGGGGTTTGTCCCCCAAACAGATAAGTTTTAAAACTGCCTGCTATCGTTTACCCCTGGCTGTGCTAAAGTTGGTGGTCAAGGTGTTACGCTGACCGGATGAGGAGCTGGTGGAGGATGAGGAAGCAGAGTAGGAGGAGGAAGCAACAGGAGGAGGCAAACTGAAGCGCCCTGCAATCCTCGGTGGTGGAAGGACATGCGCCAAACTGCTATCCTCCTCAGGCTCAGCCGCCACTGCATTTACCCAGAGTGCTGTTATGGAGATATAACGGCCCTGACCGTGCTTACTGTTCCACGTATCCGTAGTCAGGTGCACCTTGCCACAGATGGCATTGCGCAGAGCACACCTGATTTTGTCTCCTACTTGGTTGTGCAGGGAAGGGATAGCTCACCTTGAAAACTAGTGGCGGCAGGGCACGACCTACTGTGGGACAGCCACTGCCATAAGGCCTTTAAAACTATCCATCTCCACCAGACGGAATGACAGCATTTCAAAATCCAGTAATTTAGAAATCGCATTCAGGGCTACAGATCGCGGGTGGGTAGGGGGGTACTTCCTCTTCCTCTCCAGCGTTTGGGAGATGGAGAGCTGAACGCTTCCGTGGGACATTGTGGAGATGTTTAGTGACCCAGGTGTTGGTGTTGCTGGCAAATCATTTGTTTGCGGGGTGGCAGGTGGCACTGTCACTCCGGAGGTGGATGAAGAGGCCGAGACTGCAGCAGAAGAGGAAGCAGGAGGAGCCAGAGACCTTTCTTGGTTTTTGAGGTTTCTACTCCACTGCAGCTCGTGCTTTGCACTTAAATGCCTGGTCATGCAGGTTGTGCTCAGGTTGAGAACGTTTATGCCTCGCTTCAGCTCTGATTGCACAGCGTGCAAACCACTCGTGTCTTGTCGTCAGCACATTGTCTGAAGAACTGCCACGCCAAGGAACTCCTTGGGGCTGGCTTTGGTGTGCTCGGTCCCTTGTTGCGGTGGGCAGTAGCAGGCGTACTGTCTAGAGGATGGCCGCTTCGCTTTTGCACCTTGCTCCCTCTTCTGCTAGGCTGGTGGCTCTGTGCGACCACCGCCTCTTGCTCTGAACTACATAGGTCACTCGCATGACCTTGATTCCTTGTGGGGTCGAGGACCTCATCGTCCTCCACATCATCTTCCACCCAGTCTTCACCCCTGCCTTCCTTGTCGGTCTGCACACTTTCGAAAGCCCCAGCAGTTGGCACCTGTGTTTCGTCATCATCCGAGACGTGCTGCGATGGTCCTCCCATGTACTCATCTTGAAAAATAAGTGGCTGGGCATCGGTGCACTCAATCTCTTCCACTTCTGGGGCAGGGCTAGGTGGATGGCCCTGGGAAACCCTGCTAACAGAGTCATCAAAAAGCAGAAGAGACTGCTGCATGACTTGGGGCTCAGACTGCTTGGCTGATTTGCAAGGGGGTGAGATGAAAGACTGATGGACATTGGCTGCAGGTGCCAACTGTGGTCTTTCAGCAGGAGACTGGGTGGGAGACAATGTGAAGGAACTGTATCCACTGTCAGCAACCCAATCTACTATCGCCTGTACTTGTTCAGGCCTCACCATTCGTAGAGCCGCATTAGGCCCGACCAAATACCGCTGCAGGTTCTGTCCCCTATTCGCACCTGAGAAAGGGGTTTCACTTGTGCGTGTAGCTGGCACAGATCGACCACGTCCTCTCCCTGCAACAGGAGCTCCACCAGCAGCACCACGACCTGGGCCACGTCCCTTATTTGACCCTCTCCTTATATTTCTCGAATTTAGGATCTTGCCCTAAATGGGTGTTTAATTAATAGTAGAATAGAACGACAGTATGTAAAGGGTGTATCTCACACGGCCTGAACCAGACTAGGCCTCAATTAAAGATTTGTTTGCCCAAAATGGCTGTATTTCAAATGCCTGAATCAAACCCCTGTATGTAGAGTGTGTATCTCACACGGCCTGACCCACTGTAGGCCCGAATTCAATATTGGATCACCAAATGGCGGTATTTCAAATCTCTGAATCTAACCCAAATGTAATAATGGTGTATCTCACAATGACATATGCAGCAAAGGCTGCCAAATAAACTTTTTTTGCTCAAACGGGTGTTTGTTTAATAACTCAATATGGCAGCGGTATATAACCCAGGAATTTCAAACGTGCTTATGCTGCAAGGCCTGAAATATTGTGTATTTTGCCCCAAAAAGGGTGTTTTATTAATGAAAGAATATAAGCCCTGTATATACAGGGTGTATCTCACACGACCTGACCCACTGTAGGCCTGAATTAAATATTTCTTTGCCCAAAATGGCTGTATTTCAAATGCCTGAATCAAACACCTGTATGTAAAGGGTGTATCTCACACGGCCTGAACCACTGGAGGCCTGAATTAAATATTGGTGCACCAAATGGCGGTATTTCAAATCTCTGAATCTAACCCAAATGTATTAAGGGTGTATCTCACAATGACATTTGCATCAAAGGCTGCCAACTAATTTTTTTTTGCCCAAACGAGTGTTTGTTTAACAACTGAATTTGACAGCAGTATATAAGCCTGTAATTTCACACGTGCTGATGCTGCAAGGCCTGAAAATAGTGTTTTTTGGCAGAAAAGTGTGTTTTTTAAACCCCAGAAAATTATGGGTGTATTTCTAGCTTAAATTGCACACTGACTAATCCAAAATTATTGTGACAATCCAAAAATTGTGATTTGCAATGTCCTAAAAGCTCAGATGCAGTGCTGGTGCACTGAGCCTGAATAAAATGGCGGCGGCCGCCGCCCACCTAACTAACAGACGGATAAAAGTTTTTTTTTGGTCAATGGGCTCAGGGCAGGGTAAAAAGATTGTGACCTGCACCCACACAAATATCTCTATGTAGATCGCTGAGTTAGATTCTCTCCTATTCTCTCCCTGAAATCACCAGTCCAGCAGCATCCTCTCCCTACACTTGTAACAGCAGAGTGACGTGCAGCGCTACGTGACTCAAGCTTATATAGAGCCTGGGTCACATGCTGCTGTGATGGCTTCTAAGTTCAGACAGTTAAACGCTTGTTGATTGGCTGTTCTGCAGCCTTTCAAAAAGCGCCAAGAAAACGCTGAACACCGAACCCGAACTTTTACTGAAATGTTCAGGTTCGGGGTCCAAAAATCCTAAAGTTCGGTACGAACCCGAACTTTACAGTTCTGGTTCGCTCAACCTTAATTATAATTGTTAGCATTCATTTTGGTTTTCCAATTTGTCTATAAAATATGTTGGTTGCAAAGGTTTTCATGGAAAAAGAAAAATTCAGGTCGTCAACTTGTCAACCCTTGCAGTTCTATAACCTGCTAACACACAATGTTGGCTTAGCATGCAATTATGTTAATAAATCTCATCATTGGTGATACTTATTCAAACTATATTGTTAAAGGGGTTCTTTGGTTTCTTAATGACATTTCCTTCTGCCCAGAGTACTCCGAACACTGCATATATACCTGTTTTCATTTCAGCACTCCACTCCCTTGCTTAGCATCACTGCATCCTGGCAGGATATTACATGAAGAACTTCCTATTTGCCAACCAAACCCAGCATGCATTGCTCTGTAATATTTCACATGGCTAGCTCTGCCTAGCTAACATGTATAGAGGAGGTATGGAGGTGCAACTACTGCCGAGAGACTAGTGTGGTCGGAGGAGCAGGCCCTAAAAAAACATTACAGATAAAAGCATCTCATTGCTAGCAAAAACCCATCAGGAAGCTAAAGAATACAGCAAATTCTGCAAGTAAACATCCTGCCAGGATGCAGTGATGCCCCGAAAAGGATAAGGAATGGGCAGACATGAACAAAAAGGTACATGGGGCAAAAATATACAATGTTTGAACAGATAAAAAAAATCATTATGAAATAAGAGACCCTGTTTATAAATACATTGGGTGAATTAATCTATGTAGAAGACAAGGAAAGGACAATAAAGGAAGAGACATAGGAATCAATAGCAACAGGGCACATATAGACAATAACAGGAATGTGCTTCCTGTTATGTCTGAACTATCACTTATAACATCCAATTTCTAGCTATTGCCTTTCTTTCTTCCTTTAAAATAAAATGTTATGGCTACTTTCACACTAGCGTTTTTACTGGATCCGGCAGAGTTTAGCAAAAATGCTTTGTGGTGTTGTGTGATTCGCTCTGGTAGACAGGACAAGCGGGTGCAGAATAGAGGCAAAGACACGTTTGTAACTCCAAAAATGCAATGTTTATTCACAATACAGATATACCATCGCTAGCCCTTCCTTTCAGAATCGCGGCAGCGCAAAGCGATTTCCAATTCAATTAGCAAACCCTAATCGCGTAAATAGCCATTGAGAAAATTCAGGGTGCAATGTTGGTTTGTGAACACCAGATGGCGCATGGAACTATAGTCAGTTAGTTAGTTCCCGTGCACTATACAGTGTCTCTGTACACACTGATGCCGTGTGCTCCAGGGCACCAGCAGTGAAAGGGTCTCCAGCAGGAATCCTGTGCCCTGGAGAGCTGGCATAGCCATGACCTGTGACCACCAGCCTCACACACTGCACATCATAAGGAGGACTAATGACAGCACATCCTAAGGCTGGCAGACACACTACACACGGGGAAAGTCGGTGCAGCGCTGGTAGATCACTGCAAACACAATCCTCGTATTTTTATGAATAAAAATGAATAATTTGATTTTTAATTATGAATAATTAAAAAAACAGAGGCGCTGAACTGAACCATAGAAAGTACCATACAGAACTGTAAATAACCGATCTCACCACTTCATCCCCTGAGCAAATAATTGAATGCTAGTAGAAAGGGGATTAAAAGGTTAATCGACAGGAGGCCAGTGGGGCGCTGCTCAACACCTAATGTCATTGTATTTAATTAATATGAAAAGAAAATGACAGCATCTCTGTATCCTAATAACAGTAATCTGCCATTTTTTGCCATGGATGAGCTGGTTAAGCAGTTTGTGCAGGTCAGTGCTGCCCAGCAGGAAACCAACCGTCTGTTGCTGGAACAGATCACAGTCCTGAGAGAGAGTATGTCAGCTCAACCAAGGAATATAGAGGAATTAGCTGGGACTGTGAATGAAAAAAAAGCAGTGCACCGCGCCTTGCAAAAAATGACCCCAGATGACAACATAGAGGCCTATCTGGCGGTGTTTGAAAGGATTTTGGAAAGGGAGAAACTCCCTGTGGCTGAATGGACTGAGGTTCTGGCGCCTTATTTGACTGGAGAGCCGCAAAAAGCATATTTTGATTTAACAGCAGAACAGGCCAAAGACTATGATATCCTTAAAGCAGAAATCATGGCCCGGCTGGGAGTCACCTTATCTGTGCGTGCTCGCAGAGTCCATGAATGGCGGTTTGAAGAGAAAAAACCGCCCCGCTCTCAAATGTTTGATTTGTTACACCTTGTGCGCAAGTGGCTACAACCCGAGACACTGAGTACAGCAGACATTGTCGAACGAATCGTGCTCGACCGCTATGTGAGTGGACTTCCTTGGGACATTCACCGCTGGGTTGCTCAAGGAGACCCCAAAACCCTGGATCAATTGGTTTCACTTGTGGAGCGGTTTACGACTACCGAGACCTGTCTGAGGCCTGAAGGTAAACCACAGCAGTTCACGGGATCCTCTGGTGGTCGTCGACAGAGAGCAACCTCCACAGCCATTTCTACCTCTGAGCAGGAGGACCGAGCCAACAGACAAAGCCTGGGTGGCTCACCCCGGGGAAAGAGGTTTTTCATTCCAAGAAAGGTACCCCCCCGTTCTGAAGCCCCACTCGAAGGCCGACCTGAGGTCCGTTGTTGGAAGTGTCAGCAACCGGGGCATATTGCAGCACACTGTTCCCAGGGGGAGGAGCCAATGGAGTGTGGTGCCACCCGCCGCCTCTCCATGTTTGCTCATCCTGTTTGCAGTGCTACACCCCTGCAGGAACCAGGTCCCCAGGAGCGTCAACTCCAGGTAAACGGGGTTAGTGTTGTGGCCCTTTTGGACTCAGGTAGCCTGGTCACCCTCTTGTGTGCTGCCATACCCCATGACCTGGTCATCCCTGAAAGGCGGGTGGGGGTGGTTTGTATCCTGCCATTTTCTTCACTGCCAGGTCTTTTTATAGCTCTGGATCGCTCAATACAGAATATTTAGCCAATCACATTCTAGTTCCCACGGTCATTGGAACCAATCACAGGCTGGTTTTCTGGCAATCCAGCTTAATTGGTGATGCCAGCTTGTCAAAACAATTGTGTCATATTGGTTAACAAGGTATTTAACCTTAATTTCTGTGAGAACCGGCCTGTGATTGGTTCCCATGATCGTGCTATAAAAAGACCTGGCAGTGAAAAAAATGGCAGATTACTGTTATTAGGATACAGAGATGCTGCCATTTTTTTTAATATTAATTAAATACAATGACATTAGGTGTTGAGCAGCGCCCTACTGGCCTCCTGTCGATTAACCTTTTAATCCCCTTTCTACTAGCATTTTTCAGTAGAAAAATTAAATATATATATATGTGTATATACATGTGTGCATATATGTGTACATATATGTGTGTGTGTCTGTGTATACATGCATATATGTATATATATATATATATATATATGTTTGTGCGTGTGTATATAAATATATCTATATATTTATATATATGTATGTATATATATTGTAAGCATCTAAAGGGTGAGGTTATTGATGGTAAGTATGTGTCACTGAGGCTGCTGCTCTCAGTGATGTAAATCCCGGAGGTAAATGGCAACCAGTGATGTTAGATTGCTGAGTTTGTGGTAGCTGGAACTTGGGTCCGGGATTTAGGAGTGACTGAAGAGTTTGGGTGGGAAGGTCACTCCCATACTCCATCTCCTGTGTTACCACCTCACCCAGCTGGAAGCTAATTTAAAAGACACACTGTCAGTATGTGTTTGGTGTTGGTCTGCAGAGGACTAGGAGCATTCCTCTCCACAGTGTTCCTGAGAAGGGAAAAGACAAGATTCTGCACAAAGGTGACTCCTGTATTTTGCCTGTTTAACAATTGAACTGTTATATGACACATGAGGGCTGAAGATAAGTGCTTTATGTGACTGAACCTTGATGGGCTGAAGCCAAGCCATCCTGTTGGACCTAATTTGAGTTGTGTTTTTCCCAATAAAACCCTTATGTTGCATCCAATCCTGCCGACTGCCTACCATTTGTATAGCTAATCTCCCCATATGGTGTCGGATGCGGGCAAGTGGTTGCTAAGGGTAACGGCTGCATAATATTTTTTTTTGGACTCTGTAACCTACTTATGTCCTGGATAAAGGCTGCTACATTGTTGCCCAGTGAGACTCCTGCCATGGATGAGCTGGTTAAGCAGTTTGTGCAGGTCAGTGCTGCCCAGCAGGAAACCAACCGTCTGTTGCTGGAACAGATCACAGTCCTGAGAGAGAGTATCTCATCTCAACCAAGGAATATAGAGGAATTAGCTGGGACTGTGAATGAAAAAAAAGCAGTGCACCGCGCCTTGCAAAAAATGACCCCAGATGACGACATAGAGGCCTATCTGGCGGTGTTTGAAAGGATTGTGGAAAGGGAGAAACTCCCTGTGGCTGAATGGACTGAGGTTCTGGCGCCTTATTTGACTGGAGAGCCGCAAAAAGCATATTTTGATTTAACAGCAGAACAGGCCAAAGACTATGATATCCTTAAAGCAGAAATCATGGCCCGGCTGGGAGTCACCTTATCTGTGCATGCTCGCAGAGTCCATGAATGGCGGTTTGAAGAGAAAAAACCGCCCCGCTCTCAAATGTTTGATTTGTTACACCTTGTGCGCAAGTGGCTACAACCCGAGACACTGAGTACAGCAGACATTGTCGAACGAATCGTGCTCGACCGCTATGTGAGTGGACTTCCTTGGGACATTCACCGCTGGGTTGCTCAAGGAGACCCCAAAACCCTGGATCAATTGGTTTCACTTGTGGAGCGGTTTACGACTACCGAGACCTGTCTGAGGCCTGAAGGTAAACCACAGCAGTTCGTGGGATCCTCTGGTGGTCGTCGACAGAGAGCAACCTCCACAGCCATTTCTACCTCTGAGCAGGAGGACCGAGCCAACAGACAAAGCCTGGGTGGCTCACCCCGGGGAAAGAGGTTTTTCATTCCAAGAAAGGTACCCCCCGTTCTGAAGCCCCACTCGAAGGCCGACCTGAGGTCCGTTGTTGGAAGTGTCAGCAACCGGGGCATATTGCAGCACACTGTTCCCAGGGGGAGGAGCCAATGGAGTGTGGTGCCACCCGCCGCCTCTCCATGTTTGCTCATCCTGTTTGCAGTGCTACACCCCTGCAGGAACCAGGTCCCCAGGAGCGTCAACTCCAGGTAAACGGGGTTAGTGTTGTGGCCCTTTTGGACTCAGGTAGCCTGGTCACCCTCTTGTGTGCTGCCATACCCCATGACCTGGTCATCCCTGAAAGGCGGGTGGGGGTGGTTTGTATCCATGGGGACACTAAGCATTATCCGCTGGCCAAAGTGACTGTAGGGACTGGCTGCGGGACAATGACCCATGAAGTGGGTGTGGTACCAGACTTATTACATCCATTGATTGTGGGACGTGATTTTCCGTTGTTCTGGGAACTCTGGTCTCATTCCCACTGTAATGATACGCCTGTTGCATGTTCACCTTCTTTCAGCCCAATTCCTTTAGGGGAAGAAGCCCAAACAGATGCTGTAGGGGTGACCAATGAGGTATCAGACAGTTTTCCCCTTGAAGTATTGGCTGGGGATGAGGGTGAGGAGTCTAACCCTGAGCAGAATGTACCGGACTTGGAAGTGTCACGGGAGAACTTTGGGACTGCTCAGTTACGAGACTCCACCCTGAAACATGCATGGGAAAATGTAACTGTACTAAATGAGGTACCTCAGGAGCCTAATGCTGATCAAAGGTTTCCTCATTTTGCTGTCAGTGATAATTTACTGTATCGTGTTACTAAGATGCGTAATGAAATTGTGGAGCAATTGGTGGTACCCATACCTTATAGAAGGATGGTCCTTGATATGGCCCACACCCATTTACTTGGGGGTCATCTGGGGACTGACAAAACAAAGGAAAGAATCCTGCAAAGGTTCTATTGGCCAGGTTGTTACCAAGAGGTTGAAAGGTTTTGTCGGTCCTGCCCTATCTGCCAAGTAACGGCTCCTGTGAGTCACTTTCGGAGCCCCTTGGTTCCCCTGCCAATAATTGAGATTCCATTTGACAGAATAGCTATGGATTTGGTGGGGCCGTTAGTTAGGTCTGCCCGAGGCCACCAGTATATTTTGGTAGTGCTGGACTATGCCACCAGGTATCCTGAAGCCATTCCGTTGCGGAATACCTCCTCCAAGTGCATTGCTCGGGAGTTGGTTCATATATTTTCCAGAACTGGCCTACCAAAAGAAATACTGACTGACCAGGGTACACCTTTCATGTCAAAAGTTATGAAGGAGCTTTGCAACCTGCTGAAAATTAAGCAGCTAAGAACCTCTGTATATCATCCCCAAACAGATGGCCTCGTAGAGAGGTTCAATAAAACCTTAAAGGGGATGTTGAGAAGGGTGGTAGAAAAGGATGGGAGGGACTGGGATTGTCTGTTGCCATATCTCATGTTCTCCATCCGAGAGGTCCCCCAGTCCTCCACTGGCTTCTCTCCATTTGAGTTATTATATGGGAGACATCCCAGGGGATTGCTGGATATTGCCAAGGAGACTTGGGAGAGTGAGGCTACCCCTTACAGAAGTGTGATAGAACACGTGGCCCAAATGCAAGATCGCATCAGCAGTATTATGCCCATTGTGAGGGAACACATGCAGAAGGCCCAAGAGTCCCAGAGCAGGGTGTACAATAGAGCGGCCCGGGTGAGGCAGTTCAACCCTGGGGACAGGGTACTAGTGCTAGTTCCCACGGTAGAAAGCAAATTTCTGGCCAAGTGGCAGGGTCCTTTTGAAGTAGTAGAAAGGGTTGGAGAAGTCAATTATAAAATACATCAGCCTGGGAAAAGAAAGCCCATCCAACTCTATCACGTCAATTTAATAAAACCTTGGAAGGATAGAGAGTCCCTGGTAGCGGCCACAAAACCCCAAATGGATTGTCGCACAGATATTGAAAAGGTTGCAATAGGTGACACCCTGTCCAAACCCCAAAAACAAGAAACCAAGGAGTTTCTACAGCAGAACAGGGATATTTTTACGGACCTGCCAGGCACTACAGATGTCATTCAGCATGATATAGTCACTGACCCCGAGGTAACGATAAACATTAAACCATACAGAATCCCTGAGGCTCGGAGACAAGCGGTCTCTGAGGAGGTAAAGCGTATGTTACCTCTGCAGGTTATTGAGGAATCCAAAAGCGGGTGGTCCAGCCCCATTGTATTAGTGCCTAAGCCAAATGGGACCTGGCGGTTCTGCAATGACTTCCGCCGTCTAAATGAAGTCTCTAAATGCGATTCGTATCCTATGCCCCGGGTGGATGAATTAATTGAAAGGTTGGGACCAGCTAGGTATATTACCACACTTGACCTCACCAAGGGGTACTGGCAGATTCCCCTATCAGAGGAGGCAAAGGAAAAGACTGCCTTCTCCACCCCAGACGGGCTCTTTCAATATACCAGGATGCCCTTTGGGTTACAAGGGGCACCCGCCACTTTCCAGAGAGCGAGGGACAGGGTCTTGGGCCCCCATAAAAGGTACGCAGCAGCATACTTAGACGATATCGTGGTCTTTAGCACGGACTGGGAATCCCATCTAGGTAAGGTACAGGCCGTACTGGATTCCCTCAGGAAAGCTGGCTTTACTGCTAACCCGGAGAAGTGCGCTATTGGGTTGGAGGAGGCTCGCTATCTGGGGTATATTGTAGGTAAGGGCACAATAAGACCACAGGTAAACAAAGTGGAGGCAATTCAGAAGTGGCCACAGCCTCGGACAAAAAAACAGGTGAAGGCGTTCTTGGGGATTGTTGGCTATTACCGCAGATTTATCCCGAACTTTGCCTCCATTGCAGCACCATTAACAGACCTCACGAAAGGGAGAAAGTCAGTAATGGTCCAGTGGTCTCAAGAGACAGAAAAGGCGTTTCAGGACCTTAAAAAAGCCCTATGCAGTCAGCCTGTGCTGATCGCACCAGACTTCTCAAAAGAGTTTATTGTCCAGACCGATGCCTCAGAGTTTGGTTTAGGGGCAGTAATGTCACAAGAGGTAAATGGGGAAGAACACCCCATCATATATTTGAGTAGAAAACTCACCTCCTGTGAGAGAAACTACTCAATAGTGGAGAGGGAGTGTTTGGCAATAAAGTGGGCCCTCGTGGCTTTGAGGTACTATTTGGCAGGTAGGAAGTTCCGCTTGGTATCTGACCATGCCCCTTTAAAATGGATGTGCCGAAATAAAGGAAACAATGCAAGGGTAACACGGTGGTTCCTGGAGTTGCAGGACTTTAATTTTGTGGTAGAGCACAGGGCAGGGAAGCTTCATGTTAATGCTGATGCCTTGTCAAGGATTTACTGTCTATCAGGGTCAAGTGCCCAGTCCCCTGGCCTTGGGCAGAGGGGGGGGGGATATGTAAGCATCTAAAGGGTGAGGTTATTGATGGTAAGTATGTGTCACTGAGGCTGCTGCTCTCAGTGATGTAAATCCCGGAGGTAAATGGCAACCAGTGATGTTAGATTGCTGAGTTTGTGGTAGCTGGAACTTGGGTCCGGGATTTAGGAGTGACTGAAGAGTTTGGGTGGGAAGGTCACTCCCATACTCCATCTCCTGTGTTACCACCTCACCCAGCTGGAAGCTAATTTAAAAGACACACTGTCAGTATGTGTTTGGTGTTGGTCTGCAGAGGACTAGGAGCATTCCTCTCCACAGTGTTCCTGAGAAGGGAAAAGACAAGATTCTGCACAAAGGTGACTCCTGTATTTTGCCTGTTTAACAATTGAACTGTTATATGACACATGAGGGCTGAAGATAAGTGCTTTATGTGACTGAACCTTGATGGGCTGAAGCCAAGCCATCCTGTTGGACCTAATTTGAGTTGTGTTTTTCCCAATAAAACCCTTATGTTGCATCCAATCCTGCCGACTGCCTACCATTTGTATAGCTAATCTCCACAATATATATACATATAATTATATTATTATTTATATTATAATATAACTTGTAATATATTTTTATATTTGCAAAAAATGCATTGCCAGTTATCAATAATATCAGTTTTTACATTTCTATGAAGTCATGCATTGCGATTGGTAGTGGAACTATGTATATACACAATATACTGCTGCACTGGATATAAATATAACATAAAACACTTCTGAGGACTTAAGCTTATATTAGCAAATCGAATGTTAGTCAGTTCCTGTAAAGAGCCTTTGTTCTGCTAAAGAAAGTACTGTATGCACTACTCCCTTTTTTTTCTTGGAGAGCAATAGATACCTGAATATATACATATAATTACAAACATATAATATATATATATATATATGCATGTATACACAGACACACACATATATACACATATATGCATACAGTCAGGTACATAAATATTGGGACATCGACACAATTCTAACATTTTTGGCTCTATACACCACCACAATGGATTTGAAATGAAATGATGTGCTTTAACTGCAGACTGTCAGCTTTAATTTGAGGGTATTTACATCCAAATCAGGTGAAGGGTGTAGGAATTGCAACAGTTTACATATGTGCCTCCCACTTGTTAAGGGACCAAAAGTAATGAGACAATTGGCTTCTCAGCTGTTCCACGGCCAGGTGTTTGTTATTCCCTCATTATCCCAATTACAATGAGCAGATAAAAGGTCCAGAGTTCATTTCAAGTGTGCTATTTGCATTTGGAATCTGTTGCTGCCAACTCTCAAGATGAGATCCAAAGAGCTGTCACTATCAGTGAAGCAAGCCATCATTAGGCTGAAAAAACAAAACAAACCCATCAGAGAGATAGCAAAAACATTAGACGTGGCCAAAACAACTGGTTGAAACATTCTTAAAAAGAAGGAACGCACCGGTGAGCTCAGAAATACCAAAAGACCCGGAAGACCACGGAAAACAACTGTGGTGGATGACCGAAGAATTATTTCCCTGGTGAAGAAAACACCCTTCACAACAGTTAGCCAAGATCAAGAACACTCTCTAGGAGGTAGGTGTATGTGTGTCAAAGTCAAAAATCAAGAGAAGACTTCACCAGAGTGAATACAGAGCGTTCACCACAAGATGTGAACCATTGGTGAGCCTCAAAAACAGGAAGGCCAGATTAGAGTTCGCCAAACGACATCTAAAAAAGCCTTATCAGTTCTGGAACAACATCCTATGAACAGATGAGACCAAGATCAACTTGTACCAGAGTGATGGGAAGAGAAGAGTATGGAGAAGGAAAGGAACTGCTCATGATCCTGCCAATAGAACTGGTTCTCTTGTATTTATTGATGATGTGACTGCTGACAAAAGCAGCAGGATGAATTCTGAAGTGTTTCGGGCAATATTATCTGCTCATATTCAGCCAAATGCTTCAGAACTCATTGGACGGTGTTTCACAGTGCAGATGGACAATGACCTAAAGCATACTGCAAGCATACTGCAAAAGCAACCAAAAAGGTTGTTTTAAGGGAAAGAAGTGGAATGTTATGCAATTGCCAAGTCAATCAAGTGACCTGAATCCGATTGAGCATGCATTTCACTTGCTGAAGACAAAACTGAACGGACAATGCCCCAAGAACAAGCAGGAACTGAAGACAGTTGCAATAGAGGCCTGGCAGAGCATCACCAGGGTTGAAACCCAGCGTCTGGTGATGTCTATGCGTTCTAGACTTCAGGCTGTAATTGACTGCAAAGTATTTGCAACCAAGTATTAAAAAGTGAAAGCTTGATTTTTGATTATTATTCTGTCCCATTACTTTTGGTTCCTTAACAAGTGGGAGGCACATATGCAAACTGTTGTAATTCCTACACCGTTCACCTGATTTAGATGTAAATACCCTCAAATTAAAGCTGACAGTCTGCAGTTAAAGCACATTTTGTTCGTATCATTTCAAATTCATTGTGGTGGTGTATAGAGCCAAAAATGTTAGAATTGTGTCGATGTCCCAATATTTATGGACCTGACTGTACATGTATATCAAATGAACTTTACTGGGGCTCTGAATAGGGTTGCATCCCCCTCCCCCCTACAGGGATCTTGCGGTCTGTGAATTAGATTGCACGCTATCTCTCTACACACTGATGCCCTGCCCTCCCATTCACTAAAAGCCCGGAGACAAAAGGAACTCCCTGTTTGGGGGAAGAGGGTATTGTCTGCAGGCTGAAAGTGCAGGTTATTTTCCTGCTGGAGACCCTTTCACTGCGCTTCTGGTTATACTGCCACTCAGCTCGAGGTACTGTAGAACTGTGATGGAAGCAAGGGGATGAAAGGGTTAATGGGCCTTATGACGGGAGGTCGGGGGGACGCTCCAGAACATCCAGGGTAAATAAAATAAAAAAGGACAGTATCTCTGCCTCCCAAAAAATGTAGACTGCCATTTTCTTTTCTGACTGGTCCTTATATAAATAAATCAATAAAATATATATAAATGTAATAATAATGGATAGGTAGTAGTAGTCAGTGCGATACATTAAGGTTGCAAGTACATACAAAAGGTCAGTGCGATACATTAAGGTTGCAAGTACATACAAAAGGATCGACTAATGGTGTACATTGCAGTATTATACCTCAGTATTGCTGACTACACTGTCTGCGCCTGACTCTGGTGAACAGCTGATATGTGTGTAGGGCTCGCAAAGCTGGCCACGCACAGATTGACTGCTGGGTTGATCGAATATAGTAAAATACCCATATCCCTGCCAGACTCAATTTTGGCGCAGTACGATAATGCAATATATATATCCTCACTAAATATTGACATCAACCTGTCTGCCACAGAAATATAAATATAACACCTGAATAGGGGTCTATAATTACTGAATAAGGGGACAGGATCCCTTGGTTGCCGCTGTTAATTACTAGCAGCTACTAGTTCAGTAGATATAAAACCCTGCTGCACACTGACAATTTTAAACATATTTTTTTCAATTACACTTATGTTTTAAGAATGATGAAATAAAGATATATATTTTAATATTAGATAGAGACCCCTAAAGGGATTTGGTTTGGTCTATTGACCGTGGTATACATTGATTATAATATCCCGAGGGTTCCTATGAGGTCTTAGGATTATATACCATATACAGTAGTGTTAAACAGACTCCCTCACTTGTTCACAAATAGCCAAACATGTGATAATGAAGGGCGGCATTAGCATATGAATCGCGATTTGCATCTAAATACCTTCAGTGTTTAGGGAATAAGAAAGTTATTAAAGAATGTCCCAATTTCAAGTATTAAGATAGTTTGCTTCAAGTATGTCAGATACACAATCAATATTATTGCATTCATCTGTTTTTTTTATCCTTTAAGTGTATATTGTTTTGTATCTTGATGCAGTTTTCCATATTTATTTTTATTTATTATTTGTTTTTCTCTGAAGTAGTGGATACAGAGTGTATTCATTACCTATGTTCCTATAGTGGCTGAATGTTAATACAGTATTTATATTATATATACATTTACATATAGTATAATTAGTGTAATATTGTATAATTATTTATTCCATGATCCATATGAGGTATGGTGATTTAGATATAGTGTATTGTACAGTATAATGGACATATATAGATATAGATAGATAGATAGATAGAAAGATAAATAACCTCTGTATTAAAAAATAATTATACAATATTACACTAATTATACTATATGTAAATTTATATAATATAAATATATAAAATATATTTATATATAATAAATCAATATAGCAGCAACGCTGTATATATTGGTCTATTATTGCCTGTAAACTTTTGGTGTATTTTAAAACTTACCCAGCGCTGCAGCTGTGTTGATTTATTTATTTTTGTTTTTCATGTAACAATATTATTTGTTTTAATGGTGTCAGTGTTAACATCCTAATTCATATTAGGTTTCCATTGTGCAATTGTGGAGAAAGGGTTTGCTAAATACAAATGTATCCATACTGTACATGTTGTTTTTCGATACTGTATTAACATTCAGCCACTATAGGAACATAGCTAATAAATACACTCTGTATCCACTACATTATATATCTGTATACTGTACACTGCTCCATTACATATCTGTATACAACACTTCATTATATATCTGTACACACCGCTCTATTATATATCTGTATGCAGTAGACCGCAAAAAATCCGGTACAATGTATCACCAGGTGTTATCCAAACCTAATCCACTTGTATCACAGATCTAAAGACATAATGGAGCGGTGTATACAGATATACAGTACAGACCAAAAGTTTGGACACACCTCATTCAAAGAGTTTTCTTTATTTTCATGACTATGAAAATTGTAGATTCACACTGAAGGCATCAAAACTATGAATTAACACATGTGGAATTATATACATAACAAACAAGTGTGAAACAACTGAAAATGTCATATTCTAGGTTCTTCAAAGTAGCCACCTTCTGCTTTGATTACTGCTTTGCACACTCTTGGCATTCTCTTGATGAGCTTCAAGAGGTAGTCCCCTGAAATGGTTTTCACTTCACAGGTGTGCCCTGTCAGGTTTAATAAGTGGGATTTCTTGCCTTATAAATGGGGTTGGGACCATCAGTTGCGTTGAGGAGAAGTCAGGTGGATACACAGCTGATAGTCCTACTGAATAGACTGTTAGAATTTGTAGTATGGCAAGAAAAAAGCAGCTAAGTAAAGAAAAATGAGTGGCCATCATTACTTTAAGAAATGAAGGTCAGTCAGTCAGCCGAAAAATTGGGAAAACTTTAAAAGTAAGGGCTATTTGACCATGAAGGAGAGTGATGGGGTGCTGCGCCAGATGACCTGGCCTCCACAGTCACCAGACCTGAACCCAATCGAGATGGTTTGGGGTGAGCTGGACCGCAGAGTGAAGGCAAAAGGGCCAACAAGTGCTAAGCATCTCTGGGAACTCCTTCAAGACTGTTGGAAGACCATTTCAGGGGACTACCTCTTGAAGCTCATCAAGAGAATGCCAAGAGTGTGCAAAGCAGTAATCAAAGCAAAAGGTGGCTACTTTGAAGAACCTAGAATATGACATATTTTCAGTTGTTTCACACTTGTTTGTTATGTGTATAATTCCACATGTGTTAATTCATAGTTTTGATGCCTTCATAGTCATGAAAATAAAGAAAACTCTTTGAATGAGAAGGTGTGTCCAAACTTTTGGTCTGTACTGTATTATAGAGCTGCATATGCAAATATATAGTCTAATATTCTCGATGTACTGAATCATAATTGTGATCGATACATAAATATATGAATGTACAGTAGTTTATAATTTTTTATTTATTTTTAACCCCTCCAGCCCTATTTTTAACCCCTCCAGCCCCTCCTCACCCGTGTGAAAGGGGCTTTAGATCCTAATGTAGCCATACTGAGAGTGGGGGGTAGGGTGTAAAGTAACACCATATACAGTAATATATATTTGTACTGTATGTATTTTTTTTTATTTTATTAGGCGATTAGGCTATCTTTCTATGCTTATTTTTTTATTTTATTTTTAATCATTAGGAGTATGTTATCTCACAGTGCTATTTGATAAATAAACTTAGATGCAAGACCAGCAGAAGGTGTGCACACCAAAAAGTTTCACTTTTAGATCGATAAATAGATAGCTTAGGAATATCATTCTTGGTTTGGATTGCACCAGTATGATATTAATAAGCGCTATAGCTGGGTTATATTACTGCCTGTGTAATTTTAACATATTATTATATGTACTGAACATATTTTTTAAATAAAAAAATACATACAGTACAAATATGTTTTCTATACCATAGATATCAATATCCTCTGTAGTAGCATGCCCTTTGTACAGGAGTTTCCTTGGTGAACAATGAATAGGAAATTTGGGGGATGGGTGCGCGCATTGTACGGCAACTGGGTTAATGGAAATTCAATGCCACAGTCTTTGTACTCCTTCCTCCTCTTTTCTACCTACCTATCTATGTACATTATACTGTACAAAACACTATATCTAATTCACACTTTTATTAGTCTTGTAATCTCCAGTGTACTGTATATACTATCTGATAAATAATGTTGATTTATTGATATATATGGTATAGAAAACATATTTGTACTGTATGTATTTTTTTTATTAAAAAAATATGTTCAGTACATATAAGAATATGTTAAAATTACACAGGCAGTAATATAACCCAGCTATAGCGCTTATTAATATCATACTGGTGCAATCCAAACCAAGTATGATATTATTAGGCTATCTACCGTATTTAGCAATCTAAAAGTAAAACTTTTTGGTGTGCACACCCTCTGCTGGTCTTGCATCTAAGTTTATTTAGCAAATAGCACTGTGAGATAACATACTACTAATGATTAAAATTGTAAAAAAATAAAAATAAAATAAGCATAAAAAGATAGCCTAATCGCCTAATTAAATAAAAAAAATACATACAGTACAAATATGTTTTCTATACCATAGATGTCAATAAATCAACATTATTTATCGCTATAATGGCAAATACATAAATGCAGTTCAGTACCTATCTCCCCACATCCTTGTTATTTATAAGTAAATGTATTGCATGAGGATCACACGTAAAATAAGTGCTGTGAGCTCAGCAAGGATCCAAAGTCTCTATTAAGTTGAAATAAAGTGTATTTACAGTGTCCCACACTAAAAAGCAGGTAGGTATCAGAAAAATGTGGGCTGGATCGGGTCATATCTCATGTCCATAGCAAAACCCATATATACGGGTCAATAAAAAACAAAAGGACAGTATTTCGGCTTTAAACATAAAGGGGACTGCTATTTTCTTTTCTGGCTGGTCCTTATATACCCCGAGGGGTGTTTTCATTGGCTGAAGGAGTCACATGCCCTCCTCTGGCCATTCACATTACTAAAAATAGGTTTCATTCATAGAATACTGAATAGGCAGCCAATGGGATACATTTTGAAACCAGTGTTTTGACAACCTGTCATCAGCAATTAACCTTAATTACCTGGGGACTGTCCCTGATTGGCTCTCGTGACTGTGGGAAAATGTATCCCATTGGCTGCAGTATTCAATGAATGAAACCTAGTGTTATTGATGTGAATGGCCATTAGGACTCCGCTTGGCATAGCATTACCACGGCAAAACTAAAATTAGCAAAATGTCAGAAATGAAAAGATTGATTCACCCAGATGCAATTATCATTTAAAAGTGATTGAATGAGGTGCTGCAGTTGGGTGATTTATTTTGCATCCCATATACATAATTAAAGTAGTGGAGCGGAAGTAATTTATCAATCTAGTTGAGGCTGGAGGTGAGGCGCTGTATATGTTTGTTTTAATAAAAAGGCTCAGGCGGCTCCACTTTCAAGGACCTCCCCGGACTAAGTCTCTATATCGCATAAGGCTTTTTTATTTTACGCTCACGCATTTCGTAGAAAAGTTTAACATGAGGGGGGGGGGGGTTGCACTTTTGAACGCTTTGGGCTGCCGTTCTGCTTTTGAAAGTACCAAAGCTGGCAGAGATCACCTAGCTGAGTATGTCCTTTACACTTTTAAATATTCACTCGATTTGCTGCAGCTCTGCTACATCTGTGAGCAAGTATTACCCTCCTTCTTAACCTTAAAATACTGCCAATACCATATAATACATCATGATGATAGCGAAACGGGTAAGGGTTACAGTATATCCAGATTCGAATACTACTGCTTCATTTTGTACTTTGGCTCAACACTGCCATCTACTGGCCATGTTATGTATTGCTATTGTGAAGAAGAGAAAATCGCATTTCGTTTGTAACTACAGGGAGTGCAGAATTATTAGGCAAGTTGTATTTTTGAGGATTAATTTTATTATTGAACAACAACCATGTTCTCAATGAACCCAAAAAACTCATTAATATCAAAGCTGAATATTTTTGGAAGTAGTTTTTAGTTTGTTTTTAGTTTTAGCTATTTTAGGGGGATATCTGTGTGTGCAGGTGACTATTACTGTGCATAATTATTAGGCAACTTAACAAAAAACAAATATATACCCATTTCAATTATTTATTTTTACCAGTGAAACCAATATAACATCTCAACATTCACAAATATACATTTCTGACATTCAAAAACAAAACAAAAACAAATCAGTGACCAATATAGCCACCTTTCTTTGCAAGGACACTCAAAAGCCTGCCATCCATGGATTCTGTCAGTGTTTTGATCTGTTCACCATCAACATTGCGTGCAGCAGCAACCACAGCCTCCCAGACACTGTTCAGAGAGGTGTACTGTTTTCCCTCCTTGTAAATCTCACATTTGATGATGGACCACAGGTTCTCAATGGGGTTCAGATCAGGTGAACAAGGAGGCCATGTCATTAGATTTTCTTCTTTTATACCCTTTCTTGCCAGCCACGCTGTGGAGTACTTGGACGCGTGTGATGGAGCATTGTCCTGCATGAAAATCATGTTTTTCTTGAAGGATGCAGACTTCTTCCTGTACCACTGCTTGAAGAAGGTGTCTTCCAGAAACTGGCAGTAGGACTGGGAGTTGAGCTTGACTCCATCCTCAACCCGAAAAGGCCCCACAAGCTCATCTTTGATGATACCAGCCCAAACCAGTACTCCACCTCGACCTTGCTGGCGTCTGAGTCGGACTGGAGCTCTCTGCCCTTTACCAATCCAGCCACGGGCCCATCCATCTGGCCCATCAAGACTCACTCTCATTTCATCAGTCCATAAAACCTTAGAAAAATCAGTCTTGAGATATTTCTTGGCCCAGTCTTGACGTTTCAGCTTGTGTGTCTTGTTCAGTGGTGGTCGTCTTTCAGCCTTTCTTACCTTGGCCATGTCTCTGAGTATTGCACACCTTGTGCTTTTGGGCACTCCAGTGATGTTGCAGCTCTGAAATATGGCCAAACTGGTGGCAAGTGGCATCTTGGCAGCTGCACGCTTGACTTTTCTCAGTTCATGGGCAGTTATTTTGCGCCTTGGTTTTTCCACACGCTTCTTGCGACCCTGTTGACTATTTTGAATGAAACGCTTGATTGTTCGATGATCACGCTTCAGAAGCTTTGCAATTTTAAGAGTGCTGCATCCCTCTGCAAGATATCTCACTATTTTTGATTTTTCTGAGCCTGTCAAGTCTTTCTTTTGACCCATTTGGCCAAAGGAAAGGAAGTTGCCTAATAATTATGCACACCTAATATAGGGTGTTGATGTCATTAGACCACACCCCTTCTCATTACAGAGATGCACATCACCTAATATGCTTAATTGGTAGTAGGCTTTCGAGCCTATACAGCTTGGAGTAAGACAACATGCATAAAGAGGATGATGTGGTCAAAATACTCATTTGCCTAATAATTCTGCACGCAGTGTATATGCAAAAAAGAGGAGCGCTAACGATGTTGCATCTGTAGTTGTAGGTTCACAGTATGACAGTCAATTTTCAGTATTGGTGTTCGTTCACACCCAAAACAGTTCATACAGAAAAACATTCACCTTTGATCCTGGGTGTTGAATGCTCAGCCTCAAAGTCCACCTGCAGGCTTTAGGCGGCCTGCTCGCCCGACACACTGTCTTCAGCTTTCAGCCCACACACAGGCCTCAGATCTCAGCAGAGTTTCACGCAGCTTCAGTGGCAGAGAGGAGTAATCCACCCACCTGACACTGCTGGCAGTTTTTTATAGGCCTGTCAAATCCCAGCCTGGACTGTGGGGAGTAGTCACCCACCCAGCACTTTGACTACTCCCAGTAAGAGCCGTCCTGGATCAGCTATTTACAGCCAGTCTAGATAGCAAGGTTTCACACAGCAACTGCTGTTGATACATGAAAACTGGCTCTTACTCCACCGAGGCCAGGAACCTCGGTGACACATACATATCATCCACGATGATTCCTTGTACCTTCTTACAGCTTACATTACTGATTAATACATCCATATGCATCCTTTATGAATGGATCCAATTGTATTATCTTTAACATTGCCAAGACGGATCCGTCATGAACTCCATTGAAAGTCAATGGAGGACGGATCTGTTTTCTATTGTGGCAGAGAAAACGGATCTGTCCCCATTGACTTGCATTAGGGTTTATGCCGGATCCGTCTTGCTCTGCATTCCAGGATGGAAAGCAAACTACAATATGTTGCGGTTTGCTCTCCGGTATGGGAACGCAAATAAACTAAACGAAATGCATTTTGGAGGATTCTGTTCTGTTCAGTTCAGTTCAGTTTTGTCCCCATTGATAATGAATGGGGACAAAACTGAAGTGTTTTTTCCGGTATTGAGCCCCTATGACGGAACTCAGTACCGTAAAACTAAAACGCTAGTGTGAAAGTAGCCTAATACATTAAATAAAAGCTATGGTTTAGCTTTGTCTTAGTTTGCAGTGAAAGTATTTAGCCGTACAATTCATTCAAGAATGTGGATGCAAATGAAAATATGTTTCTTGTTTTAATGAATATCTGTATGTTATGGTTACAAATATAATTTTATATATAATCAGAAATATACTCTTACTGTCCAATAAAGCTCAATGTCCCTCATCGTCATTAACCCTTCAGGCCACTGGGTATGACACAAAATAAAAAACAAAAAAGCGTTCAAGTCTTTCACTTGACCAATAAACAGTATTCACCATCACAGATCCTGTAAGCCTTTATTCTTCATCTTCCTCTTCGGTTTCATCATACCGGGGACCCATGACAAAATGTTGAGGGTATTCAATACCACATTCCTCTGCAAATCGCTGCCAGCGTGCATCATCACTCTCATGAGTAATGTATCTTTGCCCAACTTTGGTCTCTAACTCCCGGAGGTCCAACCAAGTTTGAAAATCCTGAAATAAAATTATACATGATTTAACAATGAAGCTAAGTAAAGTGAGTTTCCTTTCCTTGTCTTTGGATAGTACATTTCATAACCCCTGATTTTGGAATAATGGTGAAATTGACTGAGAACTTAGAAAATAACTTAACAGTGATATTCCAGGATTTTTATATTGATGGCCTATCAATCGCCTCCCTACACCCTCGACGATCAGCACTGGATTCAATTACAGGCTTGGGAGGGTGCCAGGGTGCCGGCGCATGCGCAGATGGTCCGATTGAGGCCGATGCCCATAAGTATCTATCGGATATGCGCGGCAACTGACAGGATCGGGGAATGTAAGAGCCGCCCAGCGCAGTTAATAATAATGAGCTAGGAAGCGACAGTTAAGGCACGGCTGGGCAAGAAGGTAGGAGAAAAAACGCCCCTTGGGCATAAAGAAATGTGATTGACAGATCAATATAAAGTTGTTTTTACATAGTTTACAATGCGGACAGGGGGTACTCTTATATCATTGGAATACACTTTAATAGATCTATGACTGCATAGGAATAACTAAATATGTTTATAGGGCCTGTCAGTGTCACTTTAAGGCCAGAAATACAGCTTTTTTCTTACTGGGGTGAAAAAACCCTCTGATATACTGCACATCTGTGATTACACGTGCATAAGTGATTGTCACATTAAGGCCAGAAATCCTGCTTTGGCATACTGGGGTGAAAAAACCCTCTGATATACTGCACATCTCTGATTACACGTGCATTAGTGATTGTCACCTTAAGGCCAGAAATACAGCTTTTTTCTTACTGGGGTGAAAAACCCCTCTGATATACTGCACATCTCTGATTACACGTGCATAAGTGATTGTCACATTAAGGCCAGAAATCCTGCTTTGGCATACTGGGGTGAAAAAACCCTCTGATATACTGCACATCTCTGATTACACGTGCATAAGTGATTGTCACATTTAGGCCAGAAATACGCCTGTTTGGTTATTAGGGTGAAAAAGCCTCTGATATACTGCACAACTGGGATAAGACGTGCATAAGTGAGTGTCACATTTAGGCCATAAATACCGCTGTCATATAGAGTTAAAAAATAATAATATTTAGTGCAATACCCTACATCAGGGTTTTTATTGGTGGTTAATTTTTTTTAACAGACTTAACCACTTTTACTTTGCTTTGTAAATGCTAACTATGAGGCAAACATCTAATATGGGATGCTGTCATGGTCGTGGTGGTGGTGTTGGTGGAGCCTCTGGTGCAGGGAGAGGACGTGGCCGTTCTGCCACAGCTACACGTCCTACTGAACCTACTACCTCAGGTCCCAGTAGCCGCCAGAATCTACAGCAATATTTGGTCGGGCCTAATGCCGTTCTAAGGATGGTAAGGCCTGAGCAAGTACAGGCGCTAGTCAATTAAGTGGCCGACAGTGGATCCAGCATGTTCACATGATCTCCCACCGAGTCCTCTGCAGAAAGCACACAGGTGGCGCCTGAAACCCATGCCCATCAGTCTGTCACATCACCCCCGTGCATATCGGGGAACCTGTCTGAGCCTCAAGTCATGCAGCAGTCTCTTATGCTGTTTGAAGACTCTGCTGGCAGGGTTTCCCAAGGGCATCCACCTAGCCCTTCCCCAGGGGTGGAAGACATAGAATGCACTGATGCACAATCACTTATGTTTCCTGATGAGGACATGGGAATACCACCTCAGCACGTCTCCGAAACACAGGTGCCAACTGCTGCGTCTTTCTGCAGTGTGCAGACCGAAAAGGAGGTCAGGGAGGAAGACTGGGTGGAAGACGATGCAGGGGACAATGAGGTCCTAGACCCCACATGGAATGAAGGTCGTGCCACTGACTTTCAGAGTTCGGAGGAAGAGGCAGTGGTGAGACCGAGTCAACAGCGTAGCAAAAGCGGGAGCAGGGTGCAAAAGCAGAGCAGCCGTCGCCAAAACAGTTCGCCTGCTACTGGCCACCGTCACCAGGGACCGAGCACACCAAAGGCAACTTCAAGGAGTTCCCTGGCATGGCACTTCTTCACACAATGTGCTGACGACAAGTCCCGAGTGGTTTGCACGCTGTGCCATCAGAGCCTGAAGCGAGGCATTAACGTTCTGAACTTTAGCAGAACCTGCATGACCAGGCATCTACATGCGAGACACGGGCTGCAGTGGACTAAGCACCTTCAAAACCAAGAAAGGGCTCAGGCCCCTCCTGCTCCCTCTTCTGCTGCTGCCTCGGCCTCTTCCTCCGCCTCTGGAGGAACGTTGGCATCTGCCGCCCAGCAAACAGAGGATGTGCCACCAACAACACCACCTTCGTCACCAAGCATTTCCACCATGTCACACGGAAGCGTTCAGCTCTCCATCTCACAAACCTTTGAGAGAAAGCGTAAATTCCCAACTAGCCACACTCGATCCCTGGCCCTGAATGCCAGCATTTCTAAACTGCTGGCCTTTGAAATGATGTCATTCAGGCTGGTGGAGACGGACAGCTTCAAACAGCTCATGTCGCTTGCTGTCCCACAGTATGTCGTTCCCAGCCGCCACTACTTCTCCAGGAGAGCCGTGCCCTCTCTGCACAACCAAGTATCGGATAAAATCAAGTGTGCACTGCGCAACGCCATCTGTGGCAAGGTACACCTAACCACAGATACGTGGACCAGTAAGCACAGCCAGGGACTCTATATCTCCCTAACTGCACACTGGGTAAATGTAGTGGCGGCTGGGCCCCAGGCGGAGAGCTGTTTGGCGCACGTACTTCCGCCGCCAAGGATCGCAGGGCATCATTCTTTGCCTCCTGTTGCCTCCTCTTCCTACTCGGTTTCCTCCTCCTCTTCTTACACCTCCTCATCCGGTCAGCGACAGACCTTCACCACCAACTTCAGCACAGCCAGGGGTAAACGTCAGCAGGCCGTTCTGAAACTGATGCGTTTGGGGGACAGGCCCCACACTGCGCAGGAGTTGTGGCGGGGTATAGAACAACAGACCGACGAGTGGATGCTGCCAGTGGGCCTCAAGCCCGGCCTGGTGGTGTGCGATAATGGGCGAAATCTCGTTGCAGCTCTGGGACTAGCCGGTTTGACGCACATCCCTTGCCTGGCGCATGTGCTGAATTTGGTGGTGCAGAAATTCATTCACAACTACCCCGACATGTCTGAGCTGCTGCATAAAGTGCGGGCCGTCTGTGCGCGCTTTCAGCGTTCTCACCCAGCTGCTGCTCGCCTGTCAGCGCTGCAGCGTAACTTCAGCCTTCCCGCCCACCGCCTCATATGCGACGTGCCCACCAGGTGGAACTCCACCTTGCACATGCTGGAGAGACTGTGCGAGCAGCAGCAGGCCATAGTGGAGTTTCAGCTGCAGCACGCACGGGTGAGTCGCAGTGCGGAACAGCACCACTTCACCACCAATGACTGGGCCTCCAGGAGAGACCTGTGTGCCCTGTTGCGCTGTTTCGAGTACTCCACCAACATGACCAGTGGCGATGACGCCGTTATCAGCGTTACAATACCACTTCTATGTCTCCTTGAGAAAACACTTAGGGCGATGATGGAAGAGGATGTGGCCCAGGACGACGAGGAGGAAGAGGGATCATCTCTAACACTCTCAGGCCAGTCTTTTAGAAGTGGCTCAGAAAGAGGATTTTTGCAACAGCAGAGGCCAGGTACAAATTTGGCCAGCCAGGGCCCACTACTGGAGGACGAGGAGGAGGATGGGGATGAAGCATGTTCACAGCGGGGTGGCATCCAACGCAGCTCGGGTCTATCACTGGTGCGTGGCTGGGGGGATACGGAGGATGCAGACGATACGCCTACCACAGAGGACAGGCTCTGTCCTTACCTCTGGGCAGCCTGGCACACATGAGCGACTACATGCTGCAGTGCCTGCGCAGTGACTGCAGAGTTGCCCACATTTTAACGTGTGCTGACTACTGGGTGGCCAACCTGCTGGATCCCCGTTACAAAGACAATGTGCCGTCCTTAATTCCCTTACTCGAGCGTGATCGGAAGATGCACGACTACAGGTCGACGCGCTCCTGAGAGCATTCCCGACTGACGCCGGGGGACAAATGGAAGCACAAGGCAAGGGGAGGAGGAAGAGGTCGCCAACGCAGCTGTGTCAGTGCCAGCACCTCAAAAGGCAGGGTTAGCATGGCCGACATGTGGAAAAGCTTTGTCACATCGCCGTAACAACCGGCCCCAACTGCTGATATGGAGCGTGTTAGCAGGAGGCAGCATTTGAACAACATGGTGGAACAGTACCTGTCCACACAACTACACGTACTGACTGATGGTTCTGCCCCATTCAACTTCTGGGTCTCCAAATTGTCCACATGGCCAGAGCTTGCCCTGTATGCCTTGGAGGTGCTGGCCTGCCCTGCAGCCAGTGTACTCTCCGAACGTGTATTTAGCACGGCAGGAGGAGTTATTACAGACAGACGCAGCCGCCTGTCCACAGCCAACGTGGACAAGCTCACGTTCATTAAAATGAACCAGGCTTGGATCCCACAAGACTTGTCTGTACCTTGTGCAGAATAGACATTTATACCACCATCAAACATACATTCTTGTACTCTAGTCAAGTGCAATGATTCTTTGTTTTCTTTTTTTTTTTATTTGTCCCAATATTTTGGGGGCTACCTACCCAATAAAAAATTAAAAAAAACATTGTTGGCTACCTCCTCCTCCATTGCTGCCTCCACCTACAACACCACATTCACCGCCTCCTCAACCTCCGACTCCATATCCACCTCCTTCTCTGAGTTGCAGGTTAATAATTTGTAATTTTTAGTTATTTTATTTCATTTTAAGTTATTTCCCTATCCACATTTGTTTGCAGAGCAGTTGCCATGCTCTTAAGCACATTTTACTGCCTTTTACATCCCTCTAGCCTTTTCAAGGACTATTTTAGAGCCATTTTAATTTTAAAAAGTGGCAATTTTAGTGCCCTAAATTGAAAAAAATCTTATTTTCAATTGTCGGGTGACATTTTACCATTTTTGGCGTATACAAACCCCTGCTGTGCCTGGGTGACAGGGGCCTAAATCTCTCAAAATCCTCTGTTGTATTGCTGGGTGACATGAACCCCCTTTTGCCGTGAATGAACCCCTGCTGTGCCTGGGTGGCAGGGGCCTAAATCTCTCAAAATCCTCTGTTCTATTGCTGGGTGACATGTACCCTCTTTTGCCGTGAATGAACCCCTGCTCTGCATTGCTGACAGGTGCCTAAAGCTCTCAAAATCCTCTATTGTATTGCTGGGTGACATGAACCCCCTTTTGCCGAGAATGAACCCCTGCTGTGCCTGGGTGACAGGGGCCTAAATCTCTCCAAATTCTCTGTTGTATTGCTGGGTGACATGTACCCCCTTTTGCCGTGAATGAACCCCTGCTCTGCATTGCTGACAGGGAACTAAATTTAGTGAAAACATCTGTTACTGATCGGAAGATGCGCGACTACAAGCGCACGCTGATGATAGCATTCCCACCTGACAGCGGGGGCACAGTGGAAGCACAAGGCGAAGGCAGAGGAGGAGGAAGAGGTCGCCAAAGCAGCGACCTATAAGGCAATGGGGGCATATCCTAGCGATATGCCCCCATTGTCTGAGATGAGAAAACCCCTTTAAGGGGTTCGATATACCTGCTTCCACCAAATATTGATTGAGGGCTGTGATATACCTGCTTCCACAAAATACTGATTAAGAGGTTTGATATACCTGCTTCCACCAAATATTGATTGAGGGCTGCAATATACCTGCTTTCACAAAATACTGATTAAGGGGTTCGATATACCTGTTTCCACAAAATACTGATTAAGGTGTTTGATATACCTGCTTCCACAAAATACTAATTGAGGGCTGCGATATACCTGCTTCCACAAAATATTGATTAAGGGGTTTGATATACCTGCTTCCACAAAATACTGATTTAGGGGTTTGATATACCTGTTTCCACCAAATATTTATTGAGGCCTGCGATATACCTGCTTCCACAAATACTGCTCTTCTCTAGGGAATTAGGCACAGGGTCATTTTGAAAATGACAGACAGAGGAAGAGGCAGGCCGTTCCGCAGGGGTGGCAGGGGTCGGGCAAGTGCCCTAGGCCGGAGCCTAAGTGGGAAGTTGGAGAAGGCGCGTGTGATTACTTCAAAGGGCGCACCAGAGTTGGTTGAGTGGCTCACTCACCCTTACGCTTCTGCACCCTCCTCATCGTCTGTATCTGCACCCTCCTCACTCTCTACTGTGTGCACCCCCAAAGACACCACCACCACCATAGCCCCTCTGCTCGAGTCAGAGGAATTATTTTCCCATCCATTCCCAGACCTTACCGATTCGCAGCCATTCTTGACATCGGATGAGTTAGAGGAGGTAGCAACGGCCGCCACCCAGCGGTCTGACAATAGTACCCAGATCAGCCCAAGGAGGGAGGTCCCCGCTGTTGCTGCCTACTCCGAGATCTCAAATGTCAGTGGTGGGGAAGGTGACGATGATGACGTGTCGATGGATGTCACGTGGGTGCCCACAAGAGAGGAAGAGGAGGGGCGTTCAAAGGGAGAGACGGAGCAGCAGAGAGGGAGAAGGAGAAGCAGGCAGAGCTCGCAGGGCACAGGAGGAAAAAAGCAGACTGCAAATGTATCTGGACCGAGCCATCAACCATGCACGGTCACTCCTGGAGCTCCCAGGGCGCCGACACATGGCTCCACAGTGTGGTTTTTGTTTAACGTGTCATCTGCTGACAATAGTGTTGCCATCTGCAGCCTGTGCTGTCGCAGTAAGCCCAACACTCACCTAGGGACGACTGCCTTAAGAAGGCCCCTGGCCTCCTATCACCGAGCACAGTGGGAGCAACGCCATCAGAACCCACAAAGCCACACTCCCGACACACCACGTCCTGCCTCTTCTCCTTCTCCTCTCTCCTCCCATTTGTCCTCCACTCCAACTTCCATCATGACGTCGTCGCGTTCATCTGGCAGAAGGCAGCCTTCAGAGGCCCAAATGTTCGAGCGTAAAAAGTTGATGACGCCGGATCTTGCCCAACGACCGCTATCTTGTAGGAACTGCTAGCCCGCCAACTACTGCCATATAAACTGGTGGACTCAGAGGCTTTTAAATAAAATTGCGCCCATTGGCACACCGCAATGAAAGTTCGCCGGAAGGAAATATTTCTCTCAGAAGGGCATCCCAGAGCTATATGACCACGTTCAGCGGCAAGTCGGTGCCAAGATACATCTGACCACAGACACGTGGTCTAGCATACACGGGCAGGGAATGCTAGAGGGCCGTCAAGCATGTAACCCGTGGCTCCTGTGCGGATTTGGTGTTACCGCCACAAATTGCATGCAGGTCTGCCCCTTATTCTCCTACTCCTACTCCATCCTCCATCTCCTCCTCGGCTGACTCCTCCATTTCCATTGCTACCGCCTCTTCCGCTGCACCCCCCAAGCTCCCCAGAACCTATTCAACGTCCCAGGTGAGACATTGCCATGCTGTGCTGCGGCTGTTGTGCCTGGAAGCCAAGAGCCACACCGGTTTCAGCTCTGTAGTCACAGGCCGATTAGTGGCTGACCTTGCTCAATTTAAGAATTGGTAAAGTGGTGTGCGACAGCGGTGCCAATCTGCTGAGCACGCTGAAACAGGGCAAAATGACACACGTGCCATGCATGGCACACGTCCTAAACATAGTTGTGCAGCGATTCATTGCCAAATACCCCAGGGTCCAGGACGTCTTGCAGCAGGCCAGGACAATCTCTGGCCATTTTAGAAGATCTTACATGGCCATGGCTCGCCTTGCTGACGTTCAGCGGCGACACCACTTGCCTGTCAGACGTTTGATTTGTGACAGCCCGACGCACTGGAACTCCACCTTGTATATGCTTGAAAGGCTGCTCCAGCAGCAACGTGCCATTAATGACTACCTGTATGAACACTGCAGCAGGACAGGTTCTGGGGAGCTTGGTTTCTTTTTTACCGCGCCAGTGGCTGCTCATGCGCGACGCATGGAGACTTCTGCGGCCATTTGATGAGATCACAAAACTGGTTAGTCGCAGCCAGGGTGCCATCAGTGACATCGCCTTCTTTCTGGAGCGTGCATTGCGTCATGTCATTGATCAAGCCGCCGAGGAGCAGGAGCAGGAAGATGAGGAAGTTGCAAATGCTACACCGCTTCCAATTTAGTGTAAATGGGAGCCTTCATGCTCCAGTATAAAAAGCATAAAGGCCAAGGACCAATACTGGGTGGCAACGTACTTAGACCCCCTGTACAAACAGAAAATGGCGGACATGTTACCAGCATCACAGAAGGCTGTCAGAATGCAGCATTTCCAGGCCTTGCTGCGAGAGATGCTGCATTCTGCTGTTGCGGGCGCTGGCAGAGGAATTTCCACCCACAGCAAAACAGGTGCGGGTACCATTCCTACCGCGCCTGCAAAAAGAGGGCGGTTTGAAGATGTGTTGGTCACTTTGGATATGAGATCATTCTTGTAGCCAACCCATCGACAGCCACCCTCAAGATTCAGACTAAGGGAACGAATAGACCGACAGGTGTTCGACTATATCGGATTAACGGCCGATGTGGATGCTCTGAGAAGCGAGGAACCCCTGGACTACTGGGTGTGCAGGCTTGACCTGTGGCCAGAGTTGGCACAAATTGCCATGGAACTCTTGGCTTGCCCCTACTCGAGTGTCCTGTCCAAAAGGACATTCAGCGCAGCAGGGGGGATAGTGACCGATAAGCGCTCTTGCCTAGCGCACGACAGTGTCGACTACCTCACATTTCTAAAAATGAATGAGGCATGGATCTCTGAGGAATTCAACACCTATGACGACCATGTGTAATTGAATTTCCTCATGCCAGCCCACACATATTCGCCACAACACAGAACAAAGAATGGTCCTTGTCTTATGTATATACAGCGGCATAAAAGGCCTTTTCTGTCAGGTGAATGCCACATAATCACAAGTTCGTTTGTCAGGTGAATGCCTAATTTTTGGAGCCTGTACACTCCAGTGGCCTAAAATAAAATAAACATTTGATCAAAAACACGCATTCGCGTTCACGAACAATCCCGGCTGATGTTCGTCCATCACTACTGGTATACACAAATTTTGTTTAACAATCTTTCGTTTTAATTTATGGTTGCATTTTCAGCCTCTATTAACTTTGTCAATTAGAGCATGTGACCCTCGATGAGACTCGTTGGATCCTACAGCATCTGTGTGCACAGGAACTCAGTTTCTCTATATATTCCTATAACGATGTCAGTCTCTAAGGATTGGATAGAATAACTGACATCATGTCGACACGGTAGATTCTGTGCGTTCCAGCAGGTCTCATTAGGGGTCACATGATTGACCTGCCAAAAGTAATTGAGACTAAAATGCATAATAAATCGCTATATTAGTTTGTTAAACAAATAAATATATATAATTGCTCACTTACAAAAGGGAGAGTGGATGGCAAGTTTTTTGTTTTTTTTTGCGAGTGCTTTAAATTGCTTTAAAACTCCTACTGCCCTAGAGTGCGCCTTCATAGACTTTGGATGAACGAGAGGCGCCCCCCTCCCCCTTTGACCCAGATTATTACGCCCTTGAGAAGCAGTGATTGTCTTAGGCACATATATCAGTCTCTCATGGTATGAACTACAAGTGTTGACATTCTATTAATGGAAAATATTTGACACCCTGTGTGACACTGAAAAATCACTGCCGTTTTTGCGTTTTAATTTATTATTTTATATTAACAAGAACATACAGAAATACATTATAAATAACAGTTACTTTAAAATGAAACATTTTTAAAACATTTTAAATTCCATCAACCAACAACATAGGATATTTTTGAGCACCTCAGTTCAGGTAATACCAGCTTTCACAATTCCCAATGCACTAGTACCACCAAGTGGTAACAGACCATAGCATTAAGCACTCCTTTACATTATATTCAATTTCCCTTTCCTTCTACCCCAATTAATCTAAAATAATTTTCTGAGATTGGAAAAAAAAAGGGGGATTTATCAAAACTGGCGTGTGGTACGCAGTTCTTGATATTTCCTGCACTGCCGAAGGATACCCTTAATTTATCCTTACCCTTAAGGATACCCTTAATTTATGGTGTGGTACAGGCCATCATAAATTAGGTACCTCCTCCGACAGTCCTAAACCCAAATCTACCGAGGCTTGTTTTTGGAAAATGGCATGGGCAGCATACAAACACCAATTTGCAGTATAATTTAAAAAGTCACAAATACAGGGTTTCTTTTACCTCCGCCTCAATCAAGCATTTTTCCATGCACAACCTGTCAATCGTTCTGACTAGTGTTGAGCGAAGCGAGCTCCAGATACTTCATCCGAAGTGGCTTCATTGAAAACTTCGGAATACTACTGTACGGAGATCCGTCTCCATACAAAGTTAGAATGTATGGGCTCGGATGAGCCAAAGTGAGTTATTCGCAAAGTCGCGTGTGACTTCGTTGAATAACTTCGGTAATTGATTTTAAAACTTGAAACTAAACTCTGCTTCAGTTCAGACTAGTACTTTGGAACCGAAGCAAAGTTCGGTTTCAAGTTTTAAAGTGGTTTTCCACTTTAAAGATCAACTACCGAAGTTATTCAACAAAGTCACATGCATCTTCGTGAATAACTTACTTTGGTTCATCGGAGCCCATACATTCTAATACTGTACAGCGACGGATCTCCGTGCATTATTAGGGTCCATTCACATGTCCGCAAATGGGTCCGCATCCGTTCCGCAATATTGGGAACGGGTGCGGACCAATTCATTCTCAATGGGGCAGAACGGGATGCAGAGAGCACACTATGTGCTCTCCGAATCCGCATTTCCGGAGCGCGGCCCTGAACTTCCGGGCTTCGGCCCCGAACTTCCGGGCCGCGACTCCGCAAAAAAATAGAACATGTCCTATTCTTGTCCGCAATTGCAGACAAGAATAGGCAGTTCTATGGGGGGGGGTGCCGGCCGGGTGTATTGCGGATCCACAATACACTACGGACGTGTGAATGGACCCTTATTCCGAAGTTTTGAACAAAGCAACTTCGGATGAAGCATCTGAAGCGCGCTCCGCTCAACACTAATTTTGACCTACACTCAGCTGCCTCCATTAGGTCCCTGTCTTTATATTTACAAGAATAACCCAGAAAAAAGTTATTGTACCTGCATCCATGGGTGACTAAGCGCCTTGTCCACACTGAATCGTCTTCTGATTTGTACTTGCAACAAACTGCTAATAAGGGCAATTGCTAGGGAGAGAAAAAAAGCATCACTGAGACAATGTAAATGTTCTATACTGTATGACCCCATGTATCAAAACTGCCTAACGGTAAAACTGTCTCAGTTGTCCATAGCAACCAATCAGTGCTCAGGTTTTTTTTCTGAAAGAGCTCTGAAAAAATGAACGACGAGTTCTGATTGGGCCACTAAAACTGTTTTACTCTTAAGCAATTTTGATAAATGAGGCCCATTAAGTTATATTTCAGATAGCAAATGTGACTTTTAGGGCTCATGCACACGACTGTATGCCCTCTGAGACATACGGTCCGTGAGCGGGCCATATGTCCCGGAGCGGCATACATCGTGCGCACAGCATCATAGAATACTATGATACTGTGCGCATTAGGCCGCCCGCGGGGGCTATTGTCCCGCACTCATATGATCATATGAGTGCAGGACAATAGTCCTGCAAGCGGCCAGATGCGCACAGTATCATAGTAACCTATGATGCTGTGCGCTCCCGTGCACACGATGTATGCTGCTCCGGGACATATGGTCCGCTCACGGACCGTATGTCTCGGAGGGCATATGGTCGTGTGCATGAGCACTTAGGGCTCTTTCACACTTGCGTTCTTTTCTTCCGGCATAGAATTCCGTCGTCGGGGCTCTATGCCGGAAGAATCCTGATCAGTTTTATCCTAATGCATTCTGAATGGAGAGAAATCCGTTCAGGATGCATCAGGATGTCTTCAGTTCCGGACCGGAACGTTTTTTGGCTGGAGAAAATACCGCAGCATGCTGCGCTTTTTGCTCCGGCCAAAAATCCTGAACACTTGCCGCAAGGCCGGATCCGGAATTAATGCCCATTGAAAGGCATTAATCCGGATCCGGCGTTAAGCTAAACGTTGTTTCGGCGCATTGCCGGATCCGACGTTTGGCTTTTTCTGAATGGTTACCATGGCTGCAAGGACGCTAAAGTCCTGGCAGCCATGGTAAAGTGTAGTGGGGAGCGAGGGAGCAGTATACTTACCGTCCGTGCGGCTCCCCGGGCGCTCCAGAGTGACGTCAGTGCACCCCACGCGCATGGGTGACGTGATCACATGGATCACGTCATCCATGCGCATGGGGCGCTCTGACGTCATTCTGGAGCACCCCGGGAGCCGCACGGACGGTAAGTATACTGCTCCCCCGCTCCCCACTACTACTATGGCAACCAGGACTTTAATAGCGTCCTGGCTGCCATAGTAACACTGAACGCATTTTGAAGACTGATCCGTCTTCAAATGCTTTCAGTTCACTTGCGTTTTTCCGGATCCGGCGGGCACCTCCGGCAAATGGAGTGCACGACGGATCCGGACAACGCAAGTGTGAAAGAGCCCTTAATCTGAGGAAATCATTACAATTATTTTCTGAGGCAGTATGACAGTATTTTCACTTCTGTATGAACGGTCTCTATGAGGACAGCATGTTTTTTATTTCCAAAAGTGGGATTATTTATCCTAATTAGAATAAACCTTGCTTCCTGGCTTAACTTCTCTTTAACGTTTAGCTATAAATAGCTACGAAAATCGTCACCATGATAAATCTGCATCGAAATGTAGTGTGCCTTTGCACACAGAAGATTTTGTTACAGAAAATTTCTGCCATTGGAAATCACTTCCATTCATCTGAATGGGGCTGTTTTGGTAGGAAGCACATGGATTTCCACAAGCCCCATTCAGATGATTGGAACTGATTTTCAGATGCAAAAAACTTTTGCAAAAAAATATGCTGCATGTGAAGGTGCCTTAATTAACAAGGTTAACCAAATCCACTTTCCCACTTTTCAGAAATAGAGTGAGTTGTGTAAAAATGCAAAATGTTGAAAACATTTTTGCATAAGTAACCTCAAAAAGTAAAAAAAAAAGCCCTATGTTGCATCTTCTTGAAGGTTGTGCAGTCATGACACATTCTCCTATGACTTAACATTTAATTTTAACATTAACTTGTTTAGTAACATGTGAGGCAATACCAAGACGTGATATTTTCTATAACAAAACTACACCATACATATGTATGGCAGTGTACTGACTTTCCCCTAAAGGCAGATGTTGGGAGGAGAAATAGTCAAGTATGTTGGATTTCAACATGTCTAATCCTTTTGTCCTAAGGGGACCTAAGCTGCTGCTATACACCTCCCCCATTCAAACACATTCATGCTTAGCCCAATGTGCATTTGTCTGAGGGTCAGCAAAAAGTTCATGGTCAGTGTAAGGGCTGTATTATTCCTAGGGATGTAGCAAATGATTGTTGGGGAGGAGTTCCTTCCCTACAATTTCATGCTAGTCAGTGGAGGAGATTGCTGCTATTACATGCAGAGATGCCCTCCACAGCATGGGGAAGAATGATCGCTAATGTCATCGCCGTCCTCATCTGCGATCTGCTGCCGGCAAGCGATGATTTTTAAACCTGCTGAAAGATTGCGCTTGCCAGATGAAGTGTTTGCTCATTCATCAGCGGCAGTATTACACAGGCAGATCATCGTTATAGAGTGTTCCTACGAACGTTTGTCAGCGATGATATGCCCAACAATCGGCTGATCTAATAAAGCCTTTAGACTAATCCGTGACGAATCTGGGATTGTTTGCTTTAACGTTATCTTTGTAACAACTGTAAATCAGAATTTTACCATCATTTGAAATTTCATTCCACGGGTTCTTAGGATACATAAATGCTGCATTCCGTATCTGATCATTAATATCTTCATCTTCGTTAAAGGGAAAGGTACCACTAAGGCTGACATAGATGATCACTCCAACAGACCACATATCTAGTGACCGATTGTAACCAATGTTCCTCAAAACTTCAGGGGCCAGATATGCAGGAGTCCCAACAACAGACCTTCTGAAAGACTTTTCACCAATGATGCGAGCAAAGCCAAAGTCACAAAGTTTTACCTGGATTGTAAGCACACGGAAGAATACAGTTAAGCTATATAAAATCAATAAGAATAAAGATGAACTAGTGTTCTTGTTGATACACCAGGCAGAAAAATAGAAACATAGAAGATGGTGGCAGAAAAAGACAACCTGGTCCATCTAGTCTGCCTTTATAGTATTTCCTTTTTAGTTTTCTCTCAGGATAGATCTGTGTTTTTACCAGGCATGTTTAACGTCACTTACTGTAGACTTTCCAACCACATCTGATGGCATTTGTTCCAAGCATCTACTCTTATCAGTAAAATTATATTTTCAGACATTGCTTCTGATATTTCCTCCAACGAATTTCCGATTGTGTCCCATTGTTGTTGCATTTAGTTTCTTATTGAACCCACTGTAGTTTTGATCATGTTGCCCCATTCCCTTCTTTACTCAAGGCTGTACAAATTAAGGGGGTCATTTATTAGACTGAAATATGCCTATATTAGGTGTATTTCAGGCACCGATGGTTAGTTGCGCCGCAATCTGTGACTTCTCCCCACTCACGCCAGGTCTAAAATAGTCGGCATTGCATGGGCGGAGATGGAGACTGGCCAGTAGGTCCATCTCACTCATCCTTTTCTACGCCTGGTTTAGGAATAGAAAATGGTCTAAATGTAAGACAGCTAGGAAGCTGTAATTTCGACGATCCACCACATGCACAGAGGCTTTATTAAGAACGGCGTCTAAAATGCCGGTCTTAATAAATGACCCTTAAGTTCTTTAATTCTTTCTTGTTGACTTTTATTCTTAAAAGGTGAGGTTTCCAGAACTGAGCACAGAATTCTTGATGTGGTCATCACAGTCTCGCCCTTTCTACCGGTTATACCTTTAGCTATACTTGCTTTCCCTGTTGGCCACACTGACTCATTTTGAAGCTGTAAAGAATCAGGTATCCTAAATAGTTCTCTTCTGTGGCCTTGATAAAGCAAGAACTGCCAATACGATAGAAAGACTTTCTTCTCCCCAAGTGCATACTTTTACTTTTGGAAACATAACTGCCGTTTTCATTGATCTGATCATTTATTCAGTAAAGATAAATTATTTTCCAACACATTTCTTTCATATATTGCTCGAAATAAAAATTATAGGAAAACACGTGAACCCAGAAAAATAAGTAACGAAGACGCATATTACAACAACAATCGCTTTTACATGTTATTACTATATAATCATAACTTCATAGACATATGTATAGATATACAGTATACAATCGTGCTATCCATACTCCAGGTCCAAACAAGGAGATAAGGAACAAGAAAGGCAAATAGTACCTGAGCGCTCTGCTCTACCCCTTCCTTCTCTCACAGTAAGAGGGGTAAGTACAAAGAAGAGGAGTATAGGGAGGAGCGATCGTTATGCCATCACTCTTCCCTATACTGAATCATTGTTTGCTGGCAGCACTTTGATTAGACACCACAATATGGCGCATGAAAACGAAGATTTTTTAACATGTCAAAAGATTTGAATTGCCCAATGAACTAGCGTTTGCTCATTCATCGGGCAATTGGTGGCAGTATTACACTACCAGATGATCGCTAACTAGGGTTACTACGAACGCTCGTTAACGATCATCTGCTGAAAAATCGGCAGGTGTAATACCTGCAAATGGATATAATGGCTGAAGTAAGCAAATGGATATAATGGCTGATGTATGCAGAAAGAGAGATACACGCACTGTACAGTACATACAATACATAATGCCCTTATACTGGAAAATGTAGTCAACTTTCCATACTGTTGAAAAAAGGTATATGAACACAAAGCAGTCAGCCATGCCTAAAGAACATTCTGTTCAGGTACATCAGGTGCTTTATAGTCTGTCGATAAGTTTGGCGAGTAGCCTTAGGCTACTTTCACACTAGCGTTTTTGCTGGATCTGGCAGCATTCAGCAAAAACACTTTCGTTACTGATAATACAACCATCCGCATCCGTTATGAATGGATCCGGTTGTATTATCTTTAACATACGGATCCGTCATGAACTCCATTGAAAGTCAATAGGGGACGGATCAGTTTTCTATTGCGTCACATAGTATCAGAGTTAAACGTATCCGTCCCCATTGACTTGCATTGTGGGTCATGACAGATCCGTCTTGCTCCGCATCTCATGACTGAAAGAAAACAGCAGCATGCAGGATCCGTTGTAACGTTAGCCCACCGTGCCGCCGGAAGTCCGCTCTGGCCCCATTCAATATAATGGGGTGGTCCGGAGGTCCAGCTGCAGCACGGCAAACACGTCGAGAGGCGGCCGGGCAAAAACTACAGCATGCTACGTTTTTTTGTCCAGCCACCTCTCGGCTTGTGTGCTGTGCTGCGACCGGACCTCTGGCTGCCCCCATTATAGTGAATAGGGCTGTAGTGGACTTCCGGTGGCACGGTGGGCTAGCATTAGCACGGATCCCGAAGACTGTTCCCCCATCGGAACAGCCTGCCGGATCCTGCTGCCGCAAGTGTGAAAGTAGCCTTAAAAACACAGATGTGACAGTAGCCTTAGTCAGGTGTAAACATGTGGTGCAGTACAATGTAGTTCTGAGTACAAAATATTGACTTCAATCAGAAAAAAAACAAGTGTAAAACTTTTAATAGAAAACAATATCTGTGATGACGGCACAGTTCTCACAGTACCATCACAAGTCACAATCTATGATAAACACGCAATTGGTGCTTGTTTGCATCAGTCTACAAGGGTATGGCCAGACGGTCAGGTTTCTGCATGCAGATTTGGAAGACAAAATCAGAAGTGGGTCATAAAAGGAGAGAAAGTATAAAGGACAAATATGACTTTTCCTCTTTTTTTTAGTTCACTCCCGGTTTTGGCTTCCAAATCCAAATCAGGACACCAGATCGTGTCGCCGGACCCCAACACTGGTCACAATTGTTTCTCCCTCATTCAGTTGTATTGATTATCTGCAGTACAACCACATTCCACAGGGAAATGTGTGGTCGAAAATCAAGTATCCTTTGGGGTGCATTCACAAATTCATGTATTTTTACAAGCCTTTTTTTTTTAGCTTGACTGCAGTGTTTTGCTTCTAAAAAAAATTGCCAAAACCTATGTGTGCACCTAGCCTAAGGCTACTTTCATATCTGCATTTTTAAAGAGGAACTGCTCACCAGATGTCATTATATCCAGTATAGCTAGATGCTGCCATTCACTGCCGGATCCCATTGATGTTTTCTGTCTGGCCGAAACCCAGTACTCATGCCGGAAACCGTCCAGAATACCGCCGGATCCCATTGTAGTCATAGGTGAGCTCGTGGTGTGCGGCCCTATCCGGCTATACTGGATAAAGTGAATTCCGGCATGCTGTCCCTCTGACTTACAAACGCAGACGTGAAACTAGCCTAAGGCTCCATTCACACGTCCGCAAAATGGGTCCGCATCCGTTCCGCAATTTTGCGGAACGGGTGCGGACCCATTCATTCTCTATGGGGACGGAATGGATGCGGACAGCACACAGTGTGCTGTCCGCATCCGCATTTGCGGTGCGCGGCCCCGATCTTTGGGTCCGCAGCTCCGCAAAAAGATAGAGCATGTCCTATTCTTGTCCGCAGCTTGCGGACAAGAATAGGCATTTCTATGGGGGTGCCGGGCTGGTGTGTTGCGGACCTGCAATTTGCGGGTCCGCAACACACCACGGACGTCTGAATGCAGCCTAATGCTGTCGATTTTTTTAATGGTGTATTTTGCACAGCGTGAGTCTAGCATTTTCTTTGTGATGTTTTTTCCCCTATTTCCCCTAGATGGGGATGCATGCTACATTTTTTAAAAGAAGCAAGAAAGACAAAAATGCCTCCTAATTAACAAACCCTCCAGGCGCAAAAAAAAACACTCATGAGTCCTGCATTTCATCTAACATCTGGAGCTGGTGTTTTTCCAGCAAAAAAGGCAGGGGAAACTTGTCACAAGTGCAGAAAAACTCCACTTCAAACTATGTGTGAATGCATCCTTAATTTCATTCTGTTTTTAAGAAAGTGAAGTAGTGCTCTCTTCCCCATACTGTAATTTCGACATATTCATTTTCATAGTATTGTCTTCAAAAGTTGTGATATATTTTTATAGGGATTGTATCTTCAGAAAATTAATGGGAGCAGAGGTGCAGTGACGAGCTCCGTCATAGACAAAGTAGATGAAGCTGTCTGCTTCCAGTGCTGGAGCTATTGTTGAAGAGCTGATTGGCAGAGAGCAGGGTGAAAAACTGTGTGGAGGCTGTTAAAACAATAACAAAGCTAACCATACCAAGCCTCCTTCAATCCAGCGCTACCACTTCTTCCTCTGCACTAGGCTGCAGCCAGGACATATTGTTTTGGCTGCAGCAGTGATGTGCCGTATACCACATCACAATTACTGGTCTCAGCGGTTTGTGCAATACACCACTGAGGCCAACCCTTGTAAAGTGAAAATTGTCTTGAAAAAATACATTTCTTCCTTTGTTGGTGATTTCAAAGACAGATTAATATAGGAACCTTCATACACAAGACCATACGCATTCACACTATGACAACTGTTACTCAGCAAGCCTTTTTATTTGCTGATATTCTTACCTGTGGAAATGGATCTTCTGTTACTAAGAGAACATTCTCCGGTTTGAGATCACAGTGAACTATATTCTTTGCGTGAAGGTGGCGTAGAGCTACCAATATCTATAAAAAAAAAAATGCATTTTGAGTAATATTTTTTAGAGGCATTTTACTGAACTTCACATTTATGTTTATTTATACATATGCTTATAAGGAATGTTGTACTGTGTATATGGTTTTATATTTTATTCCACTTTATAGCCCAATGGTCCATATTTACAAAGACTGGCTTTATTTGGAGTGACATCAGTTCAATTTGTAAAAAGACAATAAATTTGGCTCACTTTTGCCTACCTGTGAGGAAATTATGCTCATGAGTGCCTGAAGATTTGCACCAAAATTTGAACCATTTCCTCCTATTCTTCATAATGAATCCGGCCTAAACTACTTCCTTTTGTATCCAACTCCCACTTTTCTAATTGCTCTCCAAATTTAGCCAGCCTTATGAAAAATTGAAAATTTAATACTAAGTAATACTAAACAATACTAAGATATTCTTATTAAAATGGGCTGGTTTATAAGTTTATTACCTAAACAACTACGGTTCTGATACTAGAATAACAATTTATATAGAAAATTGTAATAAAAACCTTACCTGAGTCACAATAAACCTTGTGATCCTTTCAGGAAGTCTACCTTTGTCACTGGACAGGATCATTTCCAACATATCACCATGTAGCTTTTCCATGACTACATAAATACGTTCAGGGGTCTCACACATAGCTTCAAGGTCAACAACACCAGGGCAGCGCAAGTTCTAAAGAAAATAAGACGTATTCCTATGAAGTATGGCAACTATGCATTCTCTTTCTGGTATTAATTACATTTGTGGGTATAGGACCAGGGCTGTAACTGTAGAGGATGCAAAAGTATGCAGTTTTCCATGCTCTGGACATGAAGAAGTAAAGAAGTCGCTATGCTTACAGGCCTCTACAAACTGCTGATGAGCGGGGGTGCGAGGTGTTGAACCACCATCAATCAGATATGATAATCTATACTATCAAACAGAATTTCCCATTTTCTACAGTTTCCAACGAATCTTAATTTTTTGAGATCCATCCAAAACGAACCACACAAAATGGCAGCTGCTATTTTACAGTTCAAAAGACAGAGAAGAAGGCATCTTCCACCAAAAAGGGATACATTTTGGACCAAATCCGACAGTGCAGTGTGTTTGTTACCACTGCTGCCATCTGTTTACCCATAGCCATATATGTCATTGTCACTTTGCTTAGAATACAGTCCTAAGAGACCACCGAGTGTCATACACAACATTTCAGGGCAATTGGGGCACTTTCAATTTGAAACAAATTTATTTGGACCAGATCAAATCTGATGGCCTATTTGACCAAACTGGACTAGCATGATATTTCAGCGTTTGATGGTGTGGCTATCTAGGATTATAATTCCTCCCAGTTTAGGGGCAATGTTTTTTCTTTAGGCATTTCCAACCCATGTACTGTCTGCTGGTGGCATACTGGTCGCATTTTTTTCATCATTTGAGTATATACAAACTATACTACAGTACTACTGTGGATTGGTTATGGAAGGTAACAGTGTCAATTAGAGGATACACAGATTTATTCATGCATGACAGTAATAGTGTTGATTGTGAATATTCTAATCGAGAATTTTTATCGCGAATATTGGCACTTCGAGAATTTGCGAAGATGTAGAATATAGTGCTATAACTTCATAATCGCGAATAGTCTAGATTTTTTTTTTTTATTAGTACCCTCCTGCTTCTTGCTTGTGTGCAAATGAGAAGGCTACAATGTCTTTGTCTGAGCTTAGCAACATCCCTAGCAACCAATAGGAAAGTTGCCTACCCCTTACTATATAAGAAACTCCCCAGCAGCCATTTTCTGCTGTTTTTTGCAGTTCTGAGAGAGACAGCAGTGACATTGCTTTGCTCTGTGCTTTGCTGAGTCATCTGGATCCTTATTCAATTACATTAGATAGTTAAGTCATATATATATAATACAAATAGTTAGTGGGAGATAGTCAGTGTAGCTGATAGGTTCCAGTGCATGGTGTTAGGTAGTGTGATAGGAATTACTGTGCTGTGCAAACTTCTAGCAGCTTGAAAAATGTAGCAAAAGTGAGCCGAGTCTGTAGTGAGCGCGCAATACGCGCATATTAAATTGACGGTTTTCACAATCAAGGAAATAATGACTGGAGATCACGAATTCTAGAATTTGCGAATTTATGGCTAATATTGCCTATGCTGCTCATCACTAGACAGTAACATGGCGGTTTATCTATGCAATCTTTATACCTGCAGTATGGCCACCTCGTTTCTTAGCTGACTTTCTTGCCTGCTGGGAAATCTAAGCTTATCAATGATTTTTATTGCAACATCTCTCCCAGTTTTCCGATGCTTTCCTAAAAATAAAAAAGTTAAGAAACAATATAAAAGCAAGGCCAATACATAACTAAATGTAACTATACATCTCTATTTAAGAAAACATGCACCATAATATACCAGTAAAAAATAATCCTACTATAGCTGTATATTTGCTGATACCTCCATAATGACTACATGACGGGCAGTAGAACTCTCATAAACAATTTAAAGTGTTGACAATGTATTTAACTTTCCCCAAACTTAATGACTAAAATTATTTTCTTCACAAAATCACATGCTCAAAATTTCTTACCTCCATGGACAATGCCAAATTGTCCTGATCCTAGAACTTCATCCGGGAAGATCTGATACATATGACTGATATCCTGAAATACAAAAAAAAGATTTGCTTTAAATAGTAAAGTATAGCCCTAAAATGTTTGATGAAAGCGTAGGAATCATAGTAGCAGAGGAAGGGCTGTGCTAGTAACAGTAATGTTGTGTTAATCATAAATAACCAAGATACCAAGGAAGATAACTTATATTGGTAGACATGAGTTGAGATATTGTGAAAAATGTATGAGTGTCTAAACTTCCCCAATGGTAGATGTTGGACTTCAGTATGCCCAATCTTTGTTCCCATGCCAGAAGAGCCTCGTTTTGGCTGTCAGTTTATCCTCTATAGATATTCCAATGATGGGAACATTTTGGCATAAAAAAAAATTGTTTAGGCCACTTGTAGGATAACAAGTAGAAGCTTTGAGCAGCTATGATTTAGGGCTTAAGTAGCTGGATGTAACGAATATGGCATAAAAAATATTGCATTACATTTCAAAATTCTGGTGCTAGATTTCCAATTATCTTGGATATTAGCTAGTACATGTGTATATCCAGCTTAAAAGGGGTATTCTGGTTTTGTAATTTTTAGTGTCAATTGTCAGGCAACAACATAATTTACCAAGAGAGATTATTTATCTGTAATGCCTTGTATTCCTGCACTCCATCGCAGTCACATGACATTTTCCACTGTGTTGGTTCCCTCTCCCAATGACCTCACGTCTACATCTGAGGTGCGGTGAGGATTGTAAGGCTGGGTTCACACGAGCGTGTCCGGATTAGTTCCGGATGCGTCCCAGTGTGTTGCGGCAAACCCGCGCGAGTAGGAATGCAATTGCAGTCAGTTTTGACTGCGATTGCGTTCCGATGTTCAGTTTTTATCGTGCGTGTGCAATGTGTTTTGCACGCGCGTGATAAAAAACCGACTGTGGTACCCAGACCCGAACTTCTTCACAGAAGTTCAGGTTTGGGTTCGGTGTTGTGTAGATGTTATTATTTTCCCTTATAACATGGTTATAAGGGAAAATAATAGCATTCTGAAAACAGAATGCTTAGTAGGTGATCAGTTGAGGGTTAAAAAAAATTAACTCACCTTCTCCGTTTGTTCGCGTAAGTCCCGGTCTCTTCTTTACTTCTCAAAAGATGAACTATGGGCTAAAGGACCTTTGATGACGTCAGATCACATGCTCCAATCACAGGGTCCATCACCGCGGTGATGGACCATGTGATTGGAGCATGTGATCTTACGTCATCAAAGGTCCTTTAGCCCATAGTTCATCTTTTGAGAAGTAAAGAAGAGACCGGGACTTACGCGAACAAACGGAGAAGGTGAGTTAATTTTTTTTATTTTTTTTAACCCTCAACTGATCACCTACTAAGCATTCTGTTTTCAGAATGCTATTATTTTCCCTTATAACCATGTTATAAGGGAAAATAATACAGTGTATAGACAGTCACCTAGCTACCGTGCGTGAAAATCGCACCGCATCCGCACTTGCTTGCGGATGCATGCGATTTTCACGCAACCCCATTCACTTCTATGGGGCCTGCGTTGCGTGAAAAACGCAGAATATAGAGCATGCTGCGATTTTCACGCAACGCATAAGTGATGCGTGAAAATCATCGCTCATCTGAACAGCCCCATTGAAATGAATGGGTCCAGATTCAGTGCGGGTGCAATGCGTTCACCTACCGCATTGCACCCGCGCGGAAATCTCGCCCGTGTGAACGCAGCCTAAGGCTCTGCCTTGTGGACAAAACATCATCAATGTCTTTGCCTCTGAGGGCAGTGTTCTGTTCATTCTCCTGGACCCTGCCCTGTAGACGTGATGTCAGCAATGATGCTGTGTCGTAGAGTGGGATTTGTCCAGTAGGGCTTCAAGCAGGCTTGGATCTGTGATGTTTGAGATGGGAGGGGAAGAAGAGGGAGAGGCCTAATGCCTTATGCGACACTCAGCTCAGCTCCTTCTGCCCTATTAAATGCTGGCTGGTGGTCAGACACCACATTCAATGTGACAGGTTCTCTTTAACCATAATTCCATAAACTGCCAACAGGAAGTGAAAATGTCTAAACACTGTGTAGTTATTATACAATATACTCACCAAATTATGCTGTGGTTGAATAGAAGCTCCTACAAAAAAAAAAGGAGATACATGAAAAATCAATACCAACTAGGCACATGCAAAGTATTTACTGCTAAAATATATACTAACAAAACCACATGACACTGGCATTATGTTCCAGGAGTTTATGTGGGTTATTTATCATGACTGCCTTTTCCAGTTTTTTTTGTTAAAAGGTCGCATGACCTCTTGTTGCGACTTTTTAAATGCCTGTGAGCCTAAATTTAGTCACACATGGTGTTTTTATGCAGCCCTCCTGTCAGTAGATTTCAATCTAAGCACATAGACTGATGGAGGAAGCGTCAAATTTTTAACAAGGCCTGCACCATGTTATAAATTAGGGTGCAGGGGTTCTACAGTTTGTTTTAACTGGATAGATTATCAGGATCTGATCGGCGGGGGCAGCTGGCTCAGTGACGTCACAACTAGTATCAACTTGGCTAGGCGGGGCTAAGCTCCATTCAAGTGAACGGAGCTTAGCCCTACACAGACAAGTTGATACTAGTCGTGATGTCACTGGGCCTGCGGTAAACAGTGAGAAGGCCGCGGCGCTGCTGGAGCGCCGCTACCTTCTCAAACAGCTGATCGGTGGGGCTCCCGGGTGTCAGACCCCCACCGATCAGATGCTGATGAACTATCCAGAGGATAGATCATCAGTTAAAACAAACTGTAGAACCCCTTTAAGAGCATCCTCTGGCAACGCAGAGATATCAAAGACCGCCTTAAATAAATAATAAATTAACCCTTATAATGTTTTCCTACAGATGAAATGATATGACAGTTACATTACACCAAAATTATTTGAATATTTGCCTTGTACCAAACACCATATCCTTTTATCATGGCAGGAATTTATGCTTAAGTAGTAATTCCTTTGTTTTGGTGTGTTATTAGGGTTTTACATTTTTTTTAATTCAATTCTGAATCATGTGATTTGGCCGTACAATAAAACGAGATTTTTGTGAAGTCATCTGTAAAATCTCTTTCTCGCTTAGTTCATTGGGAGACACAGGATCGTGGGTATAGCTGCTGCTGCCACTAGGAGGCTACACTAGGCTGAAAAGTGTTGTGCTCTCTCCAGGCTGGAGGGGGTATAGCCGGCAGGGGAGGAGGTATCAGTTTGTGCCCAAGCAGTAGGAGTAGGAGAAAAAACATACATGAAGCAACCCATAACACAACTAATGCCAGTAGGATCGAACCAGAACTGAGGATCCTACCGGCAACCAACCACTATCGTCTGCGGCAATATAGAAAACAATGGGTGGGAGCTGTGTCCGCCAATGAACTAAGCGAGAAAGAGATTTTACAGGTGAGTTCACAAAAATCTCATTTTCTCGCTCGTATCATTGGGGAACACAGGACCGTGGGACGTTCCAAAGCAGTCTACGGGGAGGGAAGAACCACAAGCCCATGGAAAATGTTCTCGCGGAAGCTTAAGACACTGCTTCCGCAGTCGCTTCCTTACACAACTGTGAAGCGGAAGCATGGTGGAAACGAGCCCAGGAAGCGCCCACTGCCCTGGTCGAGTGGGCCGTGATACTGAGGGGCGGTGCCTTGCCCCGGGAGCTGTATGCCTCAGCAATTGCCGAGTGAATCCACCTGGCCATCGTCATTTTAGAGGCTGGCAAGCCTTTGCGGGGACCTTCAGGAACAACGAATAGGGAGTCCATACGGCAGAACGAACTAGAATGGACTGGTAAATCCTCAGAGCCTGAACTATATCCAGCTGATGGAGAGTTCGCTCCCTAGGATGTGAGGGAGAGGGGCTGAACGAAGGGAGAACAATGTCTTCATTGACGTGAAAGGCAGAGACTATCTTCGGCTGAAAAGACGGTACCGGTGAAGCACTGCCTTATCTTGGTGGAAAACAAGAAAAGGCTCTTTACAAGAAAGCGCTGCCAATTCCAAAATGCACCAGATGGATTTGATTGCCCCCAGGAATGCAACCTTCCAGGAAATAATACAGAGGGAAACAGCGACTAGAGGCTCCAAAGGAGCAGATTGGAGGGAACTGAGGACAAGATTCCAAGAGGGCAAAAGGGGGGCTTTACGGAGGGACAGTGTGAGCCACCCCTTGTAAAAGGTCTTAACCGGGGCCTGTCCTGCTAACGGACGCTGGGAAAAAATTGACAGCGCCGACACCTGTCCATTTAAAGAACTAAGAGCCAGACCCAAATCCAGACCCGAATGCAGAAAGGGAAGGATGGTGAGAAGCGTAGTGGAGGGAGGCTACGTTCCTCACAAAAGCGCAAAAAAGACCTCCAAGTCCTATAATAAATTTTGGATGACGCTGGCTTTTCCTGCTTTAGAATGGCGGTTTCAACAGTCACGCCGTCAAACGTAGCGACTCTAAATGCTGGTGGAAGACAGGAACCTGAGAGAGAAGATCGACTCTGAGCGTGTCTCCTAGAAGGAGCAGGATGTCGGTGTACTACGCGCGACGGGGCCAATCCGGAGCGATGAGAATCGTCTGGATGCCCTCCATCCCGATCCTGCACAGGACTCTGGGCAGGAGAGGAAGAGCAGAGAATACGTACAATAGAGAGAACCCATCCCATGGTGCCACCAGTGCGTCTATGGCGCATGCCTGGGATCTCTTTTTCGAGAGAAAAAGGTGGGGAGTTTGCAGATGAGCCTGGATGCCATCAAGTCCACCTCCGGTTGGCCCCCACAGAGACAAACACCTCCGGGTGCAGAGACCACTCTCCTGGGTCCAGGGTCGTCCGACTGAGGAAATGTGCCGTCCAATTCTCCACTCCCAGAATGTAGACTGCCGATAGAGCTGGTACATGAGTTTCTGCCCACTGCAGGATTTTGGCCGACTCCTCCTTCACGGCTTGACTGCTGGTTCCCCTTTGGTGATTGATATAAGCCACCGCCGTGGCGTTGTCTGACTGAATCCGGATCGGCCAGCCCCTCAGGAGAGGGGCCTAATGGAGAAGGGTTAGATGAATGGCCCGGAGTTGACGGGTACCTGCGCCGGAGGAGAAGCAAACCGACCGCAGAAGGGCTAGCCGCTGGTCCAGAGGGAGGCGAACTAACGCCGCTGCTGTGTCGAGGATCATGCCAAGGAAGTGACCCGCCTGGTGGGACGTAGGAAGACTTCTGGAAGTTTACCAGCCAGCCAAAGCATGCCAGGGAGTCCGGAGTGATACGTAGGCTGTCCTCATGCTTACCGAAGGTCGCTGCTTTGACCAGGATGTCATCCAGATAGGGAACCAAGGTGATGCCCCTGGTACGAAGAAGGGCAAGGAGGGAAGCGAGCACTTTCGTGAAGACTGACGGTGCCGTTGCCAATCCAAAGGGAAGGGCGACGAACTGGTAGTGATGGGACCCTACTGTAAAGCGGAGGAAGTGCTGATGCGCTGGGGCAATGGGGACGTGTAAGCACGTGCCCTGAATGTCAATCTAAGAAAGGAATTCGCCACACTCCAGTGAAGCAACGATGGAGCAAAGGGACTCCATTCTGAAGCGTTGAATCCGGAAGAACCGGTTCAGCAACTTGAGGTCCAGAAACGGGCGAACGGATCCTTTGTTCTTGGGGACCACAAATAGGTTTGAATAAAAACCTGTGAATTGTTCCGCCAGGGGAACCGGGGAGTTCACACTTCGAGCGAGGAGAGATCGAATCACCTGGCAAAAGGCGACAGCCCGACCTGAACCCCTGGGGGGCTGGGACAGAAAGAATCTTTCCGGAGGAGGAGAAGAAAACTTGATCTTGTAACCCGAGGTTACGATTTCGAGCGTCCACGCATTTGGTGTGGGCCTGCCAAACTCCCTGAAAAAAGAAGGAGACGACGCTTCTTCATGCGGAGGACTGCTTGTTGGCCGAGGGACTAGCGGGCTGTGCTCGCGGGGGCGCCAGGCTGGTTGAGGCCTAAAGAATGTCTTCTTCCTCTGGTCTTGCGTGGAGGCCATGGGAGGGGCTCCCACTGCCGGTCGTGTACCAGGGAAGCAGCTAAAGGAATGGGCCCGGGTATTTGAAGGCTTAGAGCAAATGTACGCTTGGATCTGCCCTGTGGGAGGAGAGTAATTTTACCGCCCGTAGCCTCAGATGATTTTATCTAACCGGGCCCCGAATAATCGGGAGCCGGAAAAAAGTAAGGCCTGTAAGGGAACGCTTTGACGATCAATCCGCTGCACAAACCTTAAGCCACAGTTCATGCCGTAAGGTTACAGTGAGAGCCGATGAGCAGGCAACCAGTGCACCCGCATCCAAGGAAGCCTCATAGAGATACTCCCCTGCCTGTGAGATTTGCAAGGTCAAAGACTTGAGCTCAGCTAGAGGGGAGGTCCGCCGCCAAGTCCTGAATTAACCAGAGCGCCCATTCCGAGACAGCCTTAGCCACCAAGGCAAAGGCAAAAATGGGGCAAAGTGCTGAGCCACTTGCCGCGAAAATGGACTTAGAAAAATACTTCATACAGCGATCTACGGGGTCCTGGAGGGATGAGCCATCGGCCATAGGAATGGCAGAATGTTTTGCGAGACGTGCAACCGGAGGATACACCTTAGGAGGAGAGGACTATTTATCTACCCAATCCACCGGAAAGGGATAGAGTAGATCAAGTAGCTTGGACGTGGTAAAGCGACAATCTGGACGGTCATACGCCTTGGCAATGACATCCGAAAAGTCGTCATGTAAGGGAAAGGCCTTATGAGTTTGCATGGAGCCGAGAAGGACACTCCCTGGTGGCTCGTGGAGAGGGAACAAGAAAAATGGAATAGGACAGCACCACTTACTTGAAAAAATTAATTATTTGGCGGCGGTGCTAGTGACGTCAGGTCCCGGCCTCAGGGACCCCCCAAACATAAAAAAAAGCTTTAGAAAAGTCACGGCACTATTGACGTGGCTTTTCTAAAGCTTTTTCTCGTGGAGAGGGAGTCATCCTGCACCTGAAAGGTGTCCCGGACAGCAGTAACTAGGCTGTCCACCATGGAAGCAATCTTGGAAGATTGTTCCATATCCATATCAGAGTCTGAGTCCCCAATCCCCCCGTCGGACAGAACTTACCCTGGGAGGGAGGATGCATCCGATTGTGGCCCTGGGGGAAGGGGGGAGGAGATGCTGTGGCGTCAGAGGAGGAATGATGTCCTGCTCTGGGCTGCTTGTGCGAAGGTCTGCCCCTAAGTTGCTTGCCCGAGGAAGATGCGGACTGTGTAGGTGGGGATTTATCAACCAAACGACCCATGAGGGTGGATTGGGATACTTTGGATAGGTCCCCCACTGCCCTGGATTGTCTGGTTCCACACTGTCAGGGCGGCCTTGCGTAGGCTGGGGGGGCAGAACCCATCTGGGTGCACAACATGTGGAGCATACAGAGTCTGGCTGGCCACGAAGGAACTTAATTTTGCATTTAGTGATGAATAATAAGTGGCAGCTGGTGTATGCAGGGGTCGCTTGTGGGTTCGGACATGGCTGCCTAACCGAACCTAATACTGGTTGCAGGGCTGGAGAGGGATAGAAACCGTTCTACCAGCTTCCAGGATATCCCAGGTCCTGGTGGCAAGGGTTTCTAGTGGGTTCGGACATGGTCAAGGCTGGAAAGGGGTGTAACCGTCCTACCAGCTTGCAGGAGATTGCCGATCCTGTGTTCCCAGTAGAAGCGTGAGCTGAGTGAGGCAGCCTGAATCAGCGCGGGGAATGTAAAGGGTCCTCCCACGGAGCCATGGCGGGAAGCCTAGCCCCGCCCCCTGCGTCCTATAGGTAAGTGGCAACATTTCTTGTGAGTCCGCGGCCTAAATTTTCCACCCACGGCCGACTGCGATGCACTTCTGGTCGGCTGGGGAACGACCGCAGAGACCCCATAGAGGCCCGGGGAACAAGCCTGGAGCTGGCGCGACCCGAATCGTGGGTAGGCCGACCGGGAGGCACTTTTGGTCGGCTGGAGAACGGAGGGACCCGGAGCGGTGTGTGGGAGGCGCCCGCTTGTGCATACCGGCCGCGGGTGCCCACCCCGCGGCCGGGAAGAATCCAGAGCGGGCTGGAACCCGAAATCCGGGCAGGGAGGTCTGCCTCCTATGACACCAAGCTAAAAAATGATATGCTCTATTCAGGCTGGAGGGGGTATAGCGGAAGAGGAGGAGCTAACACTTTTCAGCCTAGTGTCGCCTCCTAGTGGCAACAGCAGCTATACCCACGGTCCTGTGTCCCCCAATGATACGAGCGAGAAAGTTTACTTTACTTGTTCTACACTCTGTATCATTTATGTTGATATAGAACTTGGAACACAGTATATCATTTGTTAGCACAGCTATGTAATAACCTTTTCTGCAACATTATTGTGTTTTATGTTCCAATTTATTCAGAGTTTTTGCTTTTTAGAATTATTACCCTTTTAGACTGTGATAATTGAAAACCACTAACTCACATGCAACTATCCACACAGTCATCTACTCGACTGCATAGTCTTTTTCATAACTGATACAACTTTGGATTGTGTCTTGCTCCGTCAGTTAGGCCTCATGCACTCCACCGTTCCATTTTTTGCGGATACGCAAAACACGGAAGCCGCCCGTATGCCTTCCGCAATTTGCGGAACGGAACAGGCGGCCCATTGTAGAAATGCCTATTCTTGTCTGCAAAACGGACAAGAATAGGACATGTTATATTTTTTTTGCGGGGCTACGTAATGGAGCAACGGATGCGGACAGCAGATGGAGTGCTCTCTGCATCATTTGCGGCCCCATTAAAGTAAATGGGTCCGCATCCGAGCCGCGAAAACTGCGGCTCGGATGCAGACCAGAACAAAGGTCGTGTGCATGAGGCCTAAACCGAAGTTCTCTTTCACCACAGAGCAATGTCTGGTATATGCCAAACCTGTGGTATTTTACATTATGAAGCACTTCCAATGTTTTGTCTCTCCACTACTGCATGACACTCCTATTCTAAACATGGTCACTGATGGTGGGGCTTGTGAGGTGTCCATCAGAATCCTCTATTGCAAACTAATGCGCATGGGAAACTAGCTAGTGTTTTTCAATGGACACTGCAGACTGATTTATTAGCCCACATACCGCTCCATCAGCAGCCATGTTTTAGATGGTAACACTGAGCAGAAGAACTTCTAGTAGAAGACTGCACTAAAAAAGGGGCGATGCTTCTCAGAGATGGACATTGATACTGATGTGCTAATAACAATATATGCTATAACAATATATTAGTAAGTGTTTCCAGCACATTTGAGAAAATAATGATAAAGTGGCCAACCACTTTAATTAACCTCAGTATTTCTTAGGGCTCGTTCACACAAACGTGTGAAGCCCGTGCCCGTGTTGTGGACCGCAAATTGCGGTCCGCAATGCATGGGCACCGTCCGTGGGGCAGGCGCATGGGGATCGCAGACCCATTCACTTGAATGGGTCCGTGATCCTTCTGTTCCGCAAAAAGATAGAGCATGTTCTATCTTTTTGCGGGGCGGAAGCACGGAACGGAACACCAGAAAGCACTCCGTAGTGCTTCCGTAGTGTTTCGTTCCATTCTTCCGTTCCTCACCGTTCCGCATCTCCGGATTTGCGGACCTATTGAAATGAATGGGTCCGCATCAGTCATGTGGAATACCACGGAACGGTGCCCATGTATTGCGGATCCACAAATGCGGCCCACAGTACGGCAACGGGCATCACACGACCATGTGTCTTTTTCAGTGTTTTGCGGGCCGTTTTTCCCGGATCCGTTTCCCGTTTTTTTTTTTTGTAGTGTTTCCGGTTCCGTTACATTTTTCTGTTATGTTTTTCTGTATGGCATATACAGTATACAGTAATTACATAGAAAAAATTGGGCTGGGCATAAAATTTTCAATAGATGGTTCAGCAAAATGGAATTGATACGGAAGACATATGGAGTACATTCTGTATGTGTTCAGTTTTTTTGCGGACCCATTCACTTGAATGGAGCCACGGAACGTGATTTGTGTGCAATAATAGGACATGTATCTTTCAACGGAACGGAAATACGGAAACGGAATGCATACGGAGTACATTCCGTTTTTTTGCGGAACCATTGAAATGAATGGTTCTGTATACGGAACGCAAAAAACGTTTGTGTGAACGAGCCCTTAGTCTGAGATGGGGGATGTCCATCTGCCCAGCCTTTGAAATTTGTAGAAACCAAGCCTAGGTGAAAAAGGCCACACTCTGAATTCTACAAATGATTACTACTAAGCTTTTGTCCCCTTCATGAATCATGAAACAAAATTTCCTGGCTTTTCTGGCTTGTTTCAAAATTGTATTATTTTTACGCCATGAATTAACTCTGCCATGGCCAGTTACATACTTACAAGATACATACAAAGATTCTTTACAAGGACTCACACTAATTGCATGAATAAAAGGACCAAGATCCAAGCTGCTTGTTCCCTGCATAGCGTCACATCTCACCTCCTGAAGTTATACTATATTAGAGGGCACAAAGAACTTCCCATAGTATCAACAGCTGATCCCCTGAGGGTGGAGTAGCTGGACCAATGTTAGGCCTCATGCACACGACCGTTGTTTGCTTCCGCGCCCGTTCCGCCGATTTTAGCGTTTCAGGTGCGGACCCATTCATTTCTATGGAGCCGTTGAAAATGCGGATAGTGCACCGTTTGCCATCCGCGTCCGTAATCCGTGGTTCCAGTCCGTAAAAAAATTATAACCTGTCCTATTATTTCCGCGGAAAACGGTTTGCGGACCCATTAAAGTCAATGGGACCGCTAAAAAACGCAGAGGCAAACAAGATTGTCGTCCGTGTCCGTTTTATTCCTATCATTTGCATGGCAAACCTGTCTTAGACTTTTTTTTACATTCCTTTATGTCTGGTGGTCCTCCAAAAATAAAGGAAGACACATGGAAACAAAAACGGAAACGGATCACGGAACAACGGAACCCCATTTTGCGGAATGGAACACAACAACGGTCGTGTGCATGAGGCCTTAATCAGGTGCTTCAATCTAAGAAGGGGTTGTGCCCTTGAAAAATCATCAGACATTGGTGATGTGGGTTTTTTTCACCAAAGGGACTCAAAATACAGCTTGGAACTCATTGTTATATGGAGAGTTGTGAAGCAGGGAAATCATCAGTGACTGCAATTTAGGCACTAATTTCCCAGAATGCACTAGGGTCAATGTTTCATAGGAAGCCAATTCAGCTGCATTTGGGTTCTAGATGCCCAGAGAACCTCTATTTAAGTAATTGTCCTTAATTAGGGCAAAATCTAAGGTGCATATCCACTTTATTGTAATAAACCTATGTTGACTGATTTGGATGATCATCTCACCTGGAATGCTTGGCTGAGCCAAATCCTTTGTTGGTGTGCTCTCATTCATGCCAGGCATCAAGGCTTGACGAATCATTCTATACCAGGTATCTCCAGAATCTGCACGGTTGTAACCAGCCTGTGGATTAGGACGTCTCTCCCCAACGTAATACACCAAGGTGTCTGTCAACAGCTCAAAGCAGTGTGGTGTCTCTCCATCTTTACTCAGGCCATTGACATTTTTGTCAAAAGCCTCAATGTGAAGAATATCAGAAAGAGGCAGTTCCTAAAATGTAATTGGACATATTAGGGTTTTTTACTATTAAATCTATGACTAGTGTAATATTGTCTCATAGAGCAGGTTCTTAGAAAATTTTGCACTTTGCATACAATACAATCAGCTTTCACAATGAAATTCTCTTTCTGACATTTACACAAACTGTTGAATTAGACAACATTATTTAATATCATTTCACATAAAATAAAATCAGATTTCCTTCTTTCCTCAAACTTATTGTAACTGGTGTCCAAAACTGTATATAAAACTGGTAATTGGTTCCAAAGCCCCAAAATGGTATACCAAAATAAGAGAAAATGAAGATTTAAGAAAAGTAAGCAGATAAACAAGACAGATAATGCTGGAAGCTGTAACTCAAGTTTTATGATGAAGACAGAAGAATCTTCAAGTACACAGTGTACCAGAAAAATATAATGGAGCTGCCTTTAACTGGTCTCCAAAGCAGCAGCTCACCCTGGCACAGACAGAGGGCAGTACAGGACAAGCAGTACTACACTATAATGTAAAGAGGAGCTACTAGACAACTAATACAGGTGTTTTACATGGCCATGTTGATTGGTTGGATTTGAGGCATTGTATGCCTGTCTAGTTTCAACATACAATGGCCCAGGAAAGACAATTATAAGTTGCAGATATTGTATCCTGAGTCCATTGAGGGACCACTAATATTTTTTTTTTATTGCAAGTGGTTTTATTTTAATCCATGTTATTTATAATTTACCATTATATATAGTAGATAATAATCAAACCTTATTACAATGATCTTAACTGTAATAATGGTGACCTTGATATGAATTCTGCCATTAAATGCTATGTAAACCTTTGGGGAATTTTTTTTATTGCATTGTACTCATTTCAATCTAAAAATATTTTTTTTCAATTGGTCTTTAATAAAAATTTTGAACCACTGTCTTTGTGCAGCCTTGAGTTTTTCTAGCAGCAGGATCAGAATTTTCACTCTGGTCCATCAGGCAGCTCACTTGACAGGCTGCTTATCTCTGACCTTATAAAAACTCATTCTAGCTCAATTATTATCTTACTGATAAGAATGTGGCTCAAATAAGTGTTTATGACCTTTTAGTAATTTAGAGATAAGGTTTATCACACAGCTAGAAAAAGTTAATCCTTCAAAATTTTTAATAAAGACCAATTGAAAAAAAGATTTTTAGCTCAAAATGAGTAAAATGCAATGATCAAAAAAATTGCCACCGAAGGCGTACGAAGCCGTTAAATACAATAAAGGTTATACTTGAAGTGAGATATAACATTACACAAAGTAAATTTTCAGCTATGAAATGATTTCCATTTTGGGTTATCATAACACTTCCAAAGGATATTTTAGCATGAGCCACATCCATCAGAGAGGTGGAGGTCTGGTCTACTGTTGTAACTCGGGAGAATATTGAGATCTACTTAGCACCGAGTTGTGACAGGGGGAACACAGTGTGTACGTTATCAGGGGTGTTGCTAGGGTCCTAAAAAACACTGCCCCTGGATTTATTTTCAGGGCTACAGAACAGGCAGGAGTATACAGTACTGATCAGATGCCTTCAAAGGTATACTATACAGCCATTACATTCAGTGGACTGAGGAGGCTGGGGAGTGGTGTGCATCTGCAGGTTGGCACAGACACTGGAAACATGCTCTCTAGAAGACTGTGGGTCTCAAGTAGGCTGTGGTCTACAAGGGTGAATGGAGGGGCATGGAATCAATGGCTCCCCAGTTAGCAGCTTTCAAGTTCATCCAAAAAGATCAAATCAGCCTGCAATCTACTGCAAACTATTTGTTGAGCAACCTGTTGATCGCAAAACTGACATGTTGTCATCCCCTGCCACACAAGTGGAACATGTGACTCTGTCTACATAAGGAGAACAGTATAAATAGATTGCTGGCCCTGAAGAAGCTGGTGCTGTGTTGGATGTAGCTTTACCCTTTCCTCTTTGTACATTGCATACATTCAGCAAGTGTGCAATTTATCTTTTAATCAGAATGGGTATGTGAATTATGATTATTTATTTTGTATCTATTAACAGTTTTTGATATCAATTTTGTGATATTTATTATAATAGTTTTGTGATACCTAAGGCTACATTCACATGACATAAAAAAAGACATCCATGAAAAACATACATACTGTCAGTTTTCATGGACAATTTAAAACCATTTCTGCATCCATTTTTTTGGCCGTGTTTAAGCGGCAATTTTAAATTCATTTTTCATTTTTTGGCCATTAAAAATTGATTGATTCAATTGGCTTATTATTATTTTTTAACTCCCAACCCCTGTAGTGCCCTCCATATACATGATTTCCCCCATAATGCCCCTTCTATGATTAATGGCCCTATTAGTGTCCCCAAGTATTAATAATGTCTCTCTTAGTGGTCCCGAGTATTAATAATGACCCCAATAATGGCTACAGGTATTAATAATGCCAATATTGGTGGGGCCCAGTATTAATAATGCCTCCCTCAGTGGCTCCCAGTATTAATACTGCCCCCATTAGTGGGCCCCAGTATTATCAATGCCCTCCTTTGGCCCACATCCTGCTTGTATAAAATAAAAATACCTCATACACTTGAACATGCAGGGACACTTGCACATTCAAGTGGATGAGTTTTTTTTTTTTTTTATCCCATGAAAAGCTCTTTGTAACCGTGTTTAACTACCATTAGACAGGTGCATTCCTGTCTAAAAGGCCATTAAAAACTGGTCCTATTAATTTCAATGAGGTCCATCTGGCTGTGAAAACGGACAAAAATAGGACATGTTCTATTTTTTTATAGCCACTATTCAGTGTTCGTAAAAAAAAAACAGCCATATGAATTGCCCCATAGACATTAATTGGCTCTGAAAATGGCCATTACATGACTGATTTTCACTGTCATGTAAATGTAGCCTAAGGCCCCTTGACACCATGCAGTTCTGCCTTCCTTAAGTGGCTCTGCTAATCTGCTAGCCCTGACCCTCTCTACCTTTGTTTTTTTTCTTTAAAGGATAACTGTCATATTTTTTTTTATTTGCTAGTTTATTAGAGCTAGGCATGTATACCTGAGTTAGTCTGTCGATGATTGCCAAAAGATCTGTAATGACCTTATAATACCAGCTTTCATTAATGTCCTCTGTCCCTTTCCACTGGTCCATTAAAAGACCGTTGCTATGGCTCATCTGTCTCCGGCTATGAAGACGGAGGGGCAGTCCTTCACACTGCATGCCTGCATTAGGCTTCAGAGTGAGGAGGCGTGTCTCTCAGTAATCCAATCTGATTGGCTGGCAGGAAGCTGCTGGCTACAGCAAGTTTGTATGTGACCTGAGGGAATGCAGTTTTGGCCTCAGAGAACTGGCAGAGGAGCCATCTTGAGAAGATCCTCATAATGTAGGATTCAAAACAGCCGTAACTAAGGGGAAAACTCAAGGAAAACAGTGGTAAGTGAAGAAACGAAAGATTGATTTATGTATAATGCTGCTGTATCAGTAACATATGCTAAAATTGTTTTTTTTTTTTTTATGAAAATAGGACATTTATCCTTTAAGGTAAGATCTTAGGACATTTATTGTAAAATGTTGGTTGTACGTTCTATACTTTCTTTAAAGAGCATCTGTCATCGTGATTAACCCTATTAAACCAGACATACTGCAAGGTAGAGTTGATCATGGTGACTAAAATGAGCCCTTTCTCTCTGCAATTATTATTACCAATGCCAAGAAATTCTTATTTTTTAGTTACATATAAATGAGGTGCTCAGAGCATCAAGAGGCTGGCCTAGCCCCAACAGCACCACTTAATCTTTGCCTCTCACCATGGCCACTCCCCTTTCCAGTGAAATTGACAGGCATCCTCAGTGTTCCGATGCTTGGCCCTGAAATCGCAAGCATGCCCTGGAGCAGTGAATATCTCTTGTGGGTTGCCTTGCACTTTACTGCACATGTGCACAGGGCTAGACACCGGAGCAACGGGAATGCCTGGCCCTGTCAATCTCACTGGGAGGGGGAGTGGCAACAGGGAGAGGCAAAGGTGAAGTGGTACTCTTGGGGCTAGCCCCTTGATGATCTGAGCATCTCATTTGTGTATAACTAAAAATAAGAATTTCTCTGCAACAGTAACACTGATTGCAGAGAGATAACCATGTCACCATGATCAACCCTTTTAGACAATATCCCTAGCTTAATTGGGTTGATCATGGAGACAGATGATGTTCTTTTAACAGTTTGATACATATGTCATTCATAATCAGGTAAACCCATATTTTCTGCAAATGAGTGGGTTTTGGGGAGTAGGAGCTCATTCTCATGCCTGTCTGGACAAGCCTGTGAGGCCTTCCTGATGCAAGGTCTTAGAAATTAGGTTCCTATATTGTAGCTCTCACTTGGACGTACAGTGCACAAGAAAAATAGTCACTTTACAATCAATGATTTGTGATTACAAGGACGGACCCAAACACTTAAACAGATGCAGCACAGCAGTAAACAGCTCCAGCTACTGTAGTACACCATGGACAGAGCTGCTCCCAAACAGGGAGTAAATTGTGTACTGCACTGACCCTACAAAAATTACTTTTTATATAGTTATTTTTTATAATATTTTTGTATTATACAAATACATAATCATGCACATTTTAATATATCCATATTTGTTTTATGTCTAAGATGTGGACAACTTTTACTGATAATAGAGGCTAAAGATTTTTATGGCTTCCGCTGGGCTGTTTGGTCCTAGTCCCCATAATTCTAGTGAAGGGAAATCTTAATGCTTCAGCATCCCAAGACATTTTGGACAGTTGTATGCTTTTAACTTGTAGGAACAGATTGGGCATTGCTCTTTTCTGTTCCATCATGATTGTATGCCGGTGCACAAAGTAAGGTCCATAAAGGCATGGCTGGGTGAGTTTGTAGAGGAATAATGTGACTGCTCCGCACAGAGCCCTGACCTCAACCCCATCCAACACCTTTGGTATAAACTAGAATGAAGAAGGAGAGCCAGGCCTTCTCATTCAAAATCTGTGACTGATAAATGATTGTCTGGAAAAAAGGGCAAAAATACCCACAGACACACTCCAAAATCTTTTTGAAGCCTTCCTAGAAGAGTGGAAGCTGTTTTAGCTGCAAAGGGTGATGGGAGAGCTAACTCCATAACTAATGGATTTAGAATGTGATGTGATAAAAGCTCCAGTATTTTGTCCATATAATATACTGTAGTTTAACCTATGAACTTGTACTGAGTACTATTACTCTTGGGTGGTAATAATGAATACTTCATTGATAAGAAATTAATCAGCAGGATACACGACAAGTAGTGTTGATTGAATCAAAGTTAACCCCTTACTGACCAAGCGTTTTTCTTCCTTTTTTCCATCTCTCATTCATTCATATACAGGAGGCGGGAGCTGGCTGCAGAATCACATAGCCGGCTCCCGACCTCTATGAGCAGTAGCTGCGATCCGCGGCACCTGAGGGGTTAACTACCGCAGATCGCAGCTATTGCTCATAGAGGTCGGGAGCCGGCTATGTGATTCTGCAGCCAGCACCCGCCTCATGTACAGTACAGACCAAAAGTTTGGACACACCTTCTCATTCAAAGAGTTTTCTTTATTTTCATGACTATGAAAATTGTAGATTCACACTGAAGGCATCAAATCAAATTTCTTTGTGACCTTCAGCGAAGCGGCCAAATCGAATTTTTGAAAACTTTGCTCATCTCTATTGAAAATGATTATCAAGTCAAGATGAGATTACAGTACACCGCTCAATTCACCTTCTCAGTACAGATGTAGAATATCACACAGTTAACTCACCTTGTAAAATTTGCCACCAGTTTCGTTATGGAATAAGGTTATACATTTACTATCCAGCTGCCAGTAATGTTTCTTCCTCTGTGGGATAAATGAAACATCATATTACATAGAGAATCTCAAATATCATCACCTAGGCTTTTTTCATTTTAATATTTAATTATTAAATATTAAACGTTAAACTGTTATAACCCAGTAATAGATTTGCTCTTTTGATTTTGTCTCCTTCCTTTTTCAATATAAGTATGACCCCAAAGTAAGTAGCATGGTTTGTTGAGGCTTAAGATAAATGTTCAAAGATAACAGAATATTACGGTATAACAAAGGATTTTGTAAAAAAGAAAAAAAAAATCACGTCATGTTTTGCGGTTTTACCATGGTTGTTTAGCCTCACATAAATATATTTTCATCTCTGTATAATAAAAGCATTGTTTCAGTTTCTCCCTATTATCAAGATCTCTGCTTGCTGAACTTACTGACGTGAATTTAAAGGGTTTCTATCACTTCGTTTCACCTATTTAGCTTTCAGACACTAGCGATCCGCTAGTGTCTGCTTTATCTAACCATCCTAATATAAGAGCTTATTGTCCTGCCGTTTAGCTAAAAAAATAACTTATATAGATATGCAAATGAGCCTCTAGGTGCTATGGGGGCGTGATTAGCACCTAGAGGCTCCGTCTACCTTAACAAACTGCCGCCGCCCAGCGCGTTCCTCCAGCCGGCCCATCTGCTCCGGAATGCGATGCTCCTCGTATTCGGCGCATGCGCAGTGAATGTCTGATCGCTTCCCTGCTCAGACATCTCCAATGCGCCTGCGCCGATGACGTCATAGTGCTCCGAGGAACAGGCGCAGTGGAGATGTCTGAGCAGGGAAGCGGTCAGACATTCACTGCGCATGCGCCGAATACGAGGAGCATCGCATTCCGGAGGAGATGGGCGGGCTGGAGGGACGCGCTGGGCGGCGGCAGTTTGTTAAGGTAGACGGAGCCTCTAGGTGCTAATCACGCCCCCATAGCACCTAGAGGCTCATTTGCATGTCTATATAAGTTATTTTTTTAGCTAAACGGCAGGACAATAAGCTCTTATATTAGGATGGTTGGATAAAGCAGACACTAGCGGATCGCTAGTGTCTGAAAGCTAAATAGGTGAAACGAAGTGATAGAAACCCTTTAAGGTACTTTGTTTGCATTTAGAGACAGAAAATCTTCCTTCCTTATTGCCAGTATGTTGTGCCAGTACTGGTAAGAGTTTTTGGGCACATTTATTAAGACCGGCGTTTTATTAAGCCCCTGCACTGGCGGTCAATCCGCCGCAGTTATGTAGAGACATCAGCCTCTACATAACTTCGGCAGATCCACAGCTGCTTCTAAATGTCAGACAGCTTCCCCGCTGTCTTACTTTTGGCTATTTTCTACACCTAAAACAGGCGCAGAAAATGGTTAATGAGACGCCCACTTTTTTAGACCTGCTATAAGTGGGGAAAAGTCGCAGATTGCGGCACAAAGGATCTTTGTGCCACAATCTGCACCAGAAATGTGCCTAATTTAGGCATATTGCTATTTAATAAATGCCTCCTTTTGTCTCTATTTATACAGCTGATAAAGGCCATAAATTCTAAAGGAAACACATTACAGAATAAGTATAATTGAATTTTTTGGGATTTCCAATTGTGGTTTAAAAAAAATCTAAAGAAAGGTCATCAAAATATATAAGGGGGAGATTTATCAAACTAGTGTAAAGTAGAACAGGCTGAGTTGCATATAGCAACCAATCAGATTCCTCCTTTCATTTTTCACAGCTCCTTTGGAAAATGAAAGGAGAAATCTGATTGGTTGCTATGGGCAACTAAGCCTGTTCTACTTTACACCAGTTTGATAAATTTCCCCCTGGCCAACAATGTGTATCCCTGCTCTAGAGGAAGCCTGGGCACCATGTAAACTGCCTGTCTCAACAACTCTTGACACTCGCTCTGCATTTTTTTAGTTTGCTGGGGATTGGTGTCACATTTACAGGGACAAATTATAAGGGAAGGAGCGTTCACACAAACGTTCATTCCAATTGACCTGTAAATTTGCCTGGGTATATGGGTCCAAAGAGTTTAATAACCTTAGTGTTCTGTTACAAAAGGCAAAACGGGATCTAATCTGTAAACCAATCTATGTTTTCCACCTTAGGCATTTACTACCCACCATACTGTCCTTGCTGGTAAAGTGGACAAGCCAGCCTTCAATCAACACACAACTGTTCTTCTTCTTGTTATACCGCACAGACTGCACAACTCTCATGAGTGGGATGAAGTTACTGTTCAAAGAAAGAAAATGCTTGTAAGGAAAGCTCTAACACCAAATGTATTCCATTGTCCCAAGTGACATAACACAAAATTTTGCAGTCAAGTGGCCAATGGTTAAATATTGGGGGAGATTTATCAAACTGGTGTAAAGTAGAACTGGCTTAGTGGCCCATAGCAACCAATCAGATTCCACCCTTCATTTTCCAAAGGACCAGTGAAAAATGAAAGGTGGAATCTGATTGGTTGCTATGGGCCACTAAGCCAGTTCTACTTTACATCAGTTTGATAAATCTCCCCCATTGTCACTGCAAGAAGAACACTGATATAGTCACATAAATCAAATATGAAATAAATGGAATTACAAATTAAGTACACAGAGGTCAATTTCATTTTGTTCAGATATACTCTTTAACATAGGGACTGTAGAGGTCACCTTGTCGTGGCAGGTGGAGTCACACAATTTGATCAAAATGTCCGCTAAGAACCTCAAATTTGTATGTATTGGAAATATAACCGTGATAAAAATAATAACAAAAATATTATATGTATGTATTTGTTAGCTCCTGCAATGTGCTGATGTATCATTGTGTGTTTGTATTTCAGTTACAACAGCATAGATTGCAAATGTAACACCCCAGAGTTGTGTTACTAAACTCTTTTACCCCGCTACAATCTGTTAAGAGCCTTAACCTTGTCATCTCGTGTAATTTTACATTGCATCCTCACAACTGTGCATTGTAAACCTTGTTAAATGTATATTGCTGTAATTTCCATGTTCACCAGCAGGTGGCAACAATGTTCTGGCAAGGAGCTAGGTTCAGTTTAGCACACCTAAGCTGGAATAGTTCATTCCAGTTTAGCTCCCCCCTCTGTGAGCAGAGTGGGTTGCGCCCACATCCTGCCTCATGGGTGGAGAAGGAAGCTAGTCGGTGTGCCAGCCGCCCCTGCTAGGGGAAGGCTGTGCGTGTAGGAGCTCCCAGATATAGGGAATCCAGCCAGGATCTTGTCTCGGCTGAGACATTTTTCATCATCCCCAGCCTGAGCCCTTCAGCCTCCGCTGGAAGCAAACAAGCAGACAACTCCAGGAAGAAAGCATACCCTGTGAAGATAACTGTGAGTAAAGTCCAGAGACCCAGGAGAAGCCATATTCCAATTCAGTGAGTCAGTCCCCAGACAGCAGAAGATAGAGAGTGCAGAAGCCAAATTCCTGCCACATTATAGAGCTACAAAGCAGACGTCCTTTTCCTGCAAGCTCCAGGTAAATTAGAGAGCAGAAGATAAATTCCTGCCAACCATTGCCAATACCTGCTGGGACCAAAGACTAATGCTGTATCTTGCTTGGATGAAAGTTGCTTTCAGTAAATACAAGTTTGAACTTCACCAACAGTCTGGATCTCAATTACTGCTGCAAATTCCTCTATTACTCCTACTAGCACCACACTCATTTTATTGCAAGTGAGCCAGGATCCAGGAGTCCAGCCGTACCCAGGTAGGAGACACCGCTGACACTATTATCAGTACCATACAGACACATTACACCACTCTGGCATTCCTAACCTGGTGCGTGAGTTACAACACCTTAAAGGGCCCCGCGACTGTACCCTGAGCACGCTGCAATTGGCGTCACGAACAAACTATAGACTATTATACCCATATCCTGACCCACTGCATAATTTGGCGTCCGTGTAACCGTACCACGGTCCTGCTCATTGCACAAGCTCTTGAGAGCAGGGCCTTCACTTTGATTGTTTGAAATGTTAGTTTGTTATTCAGTAACATCTGATTTTATTTGTACATGTCCCTTCTGATTTGTAAAGTGCTGTGGAATGTGTTAGTGATATATAAAAAAGATTATCATTTCATTTTGAAAGTGCAGTCCAGCTCGTAGGATATGACTACACGCAGGGTTTTTGTTTGGAGTCTGTTGCCATGGAGACCTATTAGCCCATATAGTAACTGCAGACACAAAATTCTAGGCTAGACTAATTATTATTTCAGATGAACCGGAGCAGTACAAAATTGTCATCCAAACATCTAAACCACATAGCTAAAACAGAAAGCCAGATATAACTTAAAATGAAACAATTTAAAGTTTAAGTGCAAGGATATAGGGGATAAAGTGTATATTAAAATATTTTCAAGTGTTGAAAAGTTGTGTAGTCTGTGCACCAAATACATGCAAATGTTGCACAATTCTTGTTAGGCTACATGCACACGACCTCGCCTTGTTTTGCGGTCCGCAAATTGCAGATCCGCAAAACGCAGATGAGCAGGCTGCCCATTATAGAAATGCCTATTCTTGTCCGCAAAACAGACAAGAATAGGACATGTTCTATTTGTTTTGTGGGGCCATGGAACAGAGCAACGGAGTGCTGTCTGCATCTTTTGCAGCCCCACTGACGTGAATGGGTCCGCATCCGATCGGCAAAAAATACAGAAACATAACATATACAAAGCCACAGTGGCAAAATCACAGGGTTCCTATTGATTAGTATGGCGGAATAGAGTAGGGCTTAATAGAATGCCTGTCAAAACGCCATAGACGGCAATAGTATTCTATTGCATTCTATGCTGCAAGTGATCAAAACAAGTGATCAAAAAATTGTATTTTTTAAAATATAACAAACGCACAAAAATAAGAATTTAAACCATCCCCTTTCCCAATTTTACATAAAATGACTAAACAATAATAAAAATAAGGATAATTGACATCACTGTGTCCCAAAACGTCTGAACTACTAAAATATAAAAATAGTTATTATGTGCGGTGAATGCTATAACAGAAAAAATTGCCAATTTAAAGTTTATTTTTGTCACCTAGCCGCCCAAAAAATAAAATTGCATAAAAAGTAAGGATCCATCTTCACTTACATTGAAAGTCAATGCGGATCCGTTTTCAATTGCACCATATTGTGTCAGTGAAAAACAGATCCGTCCCCATTGACTTAAATTGAAAGTCAGAACGGATCCGTTTGGCTCCGCATCGTCAGGCAGTGCAGAGGCATGGACAGAAAACCCAAGGAAGCACTCCGTAGTGCGACTGCAGGCTTCCGATCTGTGCCTCTGTTCCGCATAGCCGCGTATCTCCTGGATTGCGAACCCATTCAAATCATCGATAAGACAGCCCATTCAGCAAACTGAACTCAGAATGAACAGAGATTTAAATGAATACAAGTTTTGTTAAATCATTTCCAACAAAACTATCTGCTCAGCACCTCCTGCTCTATAACCTGCACATTGCTCTGCATTTTACGGTGACATGCAGGCCACGTGGCCGCTGAAGCCAAAAATACATGGGGAACAAGTTACAACTGGGTGCCAAAATATCCTATATATTGAACTGCTTTTCTGTCCATTTAGAATTATTTATAAATACAGTATTTATGTTTTTTTAAATAAAAGTTTTAACAATTGTCAGAAAGACCTATAGTAAGCAAGTATCAGGTGAAATTATTTTAATTCTCCAAGACATAAAAACTTTGTTTCAACAGACATATAAATCCACTCTGGACTTGAACGGGTTAATTAATAATAACATATAAAGGGGGTGTAAAGAAAGTGCTCAGCTTTATGTAATATAGATGGGTCTTGATATGAGAACCTCTCTTTACTGAATTTCTATACCACAGTTAATCAGTGAACTGCAGTTTTCTAACAGATAAATCTGGATTTTCATGAATTTAATTGACGATGCAGTTTAAAGAACATAACACAGAATTACACGCTTACCTTTCAAACGCTGTGTTATCACATGGACAAACCGCGCTTTCTGTACTTTTAAGCAAACACTCCTCTTCATCCTGTGTACTACCACTGAGGCTGACTGGTCGTTCATTCTCATTTTCATCTTCAACTTCTTGGCTAAAACTTTCTCCATCTGTAAAGTAAAAACCAATACCTTCATTTTAAGTTTAAAGGGGTTCTCCGGGATTTTGATATTGATGACCTATCAATCAATATCAGATCGGCTTGGGTCCGACACTCGGTCCCGAACAGAAATTTTAAAGATGAAGTATGATGGCAGACACTCGCAGGAAAGAGCAGGTGTGCAAGTAGTATGTCTGTACCCCAGTGCCTTCAATGACAACATAGCTACAAAAAATGCTCAGGCATACATGTGGCACAGAATTTGCACATACATCAACATACTGCATTGAAGTCAGACACAAGACATATTCAGCACATGACAATCACACATGGGACACATCATATGTAGCACACACGACACATGCACATACCCCGCTGATACGACGCACACACCATTCACACATAGGAAACCTGCAATGTACACACCAAGTCATGTATGCCTAACCCTATTGAATATTACATGCTTAAAAGGGTTAAACATAAATGTCTGGCACTAAATCATAACCTCCACATATTGTGCATAATCTATATTTAAAGGGGTTGTCCTACAATAACGACCTATCACCTTTCTACAGCATAGGTGATATATATATTGGATTGTTGGGCGTCTGACTGCTGGAACCCCAAACGATCAACCCAACAGGGGTCCTGAAACATTCAATTACACTACGCATTACTGCCCATCCATGTGCCCAAGGTTCTTGGGACCATGTTCCCTTGATCATGGGGGAAAGGGGGCCCAGAAGTCAGACACCCACCAATCGGACACTTATCACCTGTCTTTTCATAGCTGTTGCCCCTTTTCACATTCCCTATCCGTAAAGGATTTTTTTGGATGTATAACATTTTTTATGAATGATGGTAATTAATAAAAAAATCTGGCCCAAAATATGTGTTAAAATGAAATATAAATGCTCGCCTGTTAAAGCATCCGATTCCACCTTTCCAGTTATCCTCTATCCACAGGATACACATATACGGGTTGACTCTATTAGAACCAAATCTTCTATTTCCCCCTTACAATCTCCTACAGTCTCTACTCCTTCACAGCCAGCAGCCCCAGAAGTTCAGGAGATACTGTGGGGCCTCCTGTAGAATTTACACCAGTAGGAGGCTGCATTGCTGTGTGACACTGCCACCTGGTGGATACAATAATTATCTCTCTTCTGAAACAGAAGAGAAATAATTACTGCATCTTCTGAAACTGTCTCTGGAAGCAGGAGGATGGGGGCCCACTGAGGAATCCCACCGCCTCCCCCATGGTCCCAGTCCCAGCCTGCCCAGCATCCCCGCTAATCAGCTGGTTGAAGAGAAGGCCATGCTCCATGTGAGCACAGCCTTCCCTTTATAGTTTACCTGCTCGCCGTTGACATCGCAGCAGTGAGCAGGTGTAATTACAAGCCGTCCCATTCACCTCTATGGGACGGCTTTGTAGTATACACTTGAATAGGAAGGGGTCGTCCCATAGAAATGAATGGGATGGCTTGTAATTACACCTGCTCACTGCTGTGAGGTCAATGGTGGGCAGGTAAACAATTAAAGGGGTTATCCGAGTTAATAATAAAAAAATAAAAAAACTCTTAAAACCCATCTGGATATACATATAATTTGGTTAAACTAGATTTCATCAAGTTAAAACCCATATGTACACCTTTTCATGGTTCTGTCATTGCTTTGTTTACATGCTGAAGTACATGCTGAGGGGGCGTATAACAACAAAGCCTGAGCTCTGCCTCATGAATAATTGTGGGCGTGAACAATCTGACCTTCCCCTCACCCTGCTCTGCACATCCTAACTTTGCATAAACCAGTCACATGATCATCTCCTAGCTCACACAGACCGATCATCCTGTCACATTGCAGAAACACAGGCTCTATGTATCTAAGCTCTATGGCAGCTCTGTGTATCTAAGCTCTATGGCAGCTCTGTGTATCTAAGCTCTATGGCAGCTCTGTGTATCTAAGCTCTATGGCAGCTCTGTGTATCTAAGCTCTATGGCAGCTCTGTGTATCTAAGCTCTATGGCAGCTCTGTGTATCTAAGCTTTATGGCAGCTATGTGTATCTAAGCTCTATGTATCTAATCTATATGGCAGCTCTGTGTATCTAAGCTCTATGGCAGCTCTGTGTATCTAAGCTCTATGGCAGCTATGTGTATCTAAGCTCTATGTATCTAATCTATATGGCAGCTCTGTGTATCTAAGCTCTATGGCAGCTCTGTGTATCTAAGCTTTATGGCAGCTCTGTGTATCTAAGCTCTATGTATATAAGCTCTATGGCAACTCTGTGTATCTAAGCTCTATGGCAGCTCTGTGTATCTAAGTTGGCAGCTCTGTGTATCTAAGCTCTATGGCAGCTCTGTGTATCTAAGCTCTATGGCAGCTCTGTGTATCTAAGCTCTATGGCAGCTCTGTGTATCTAAGCTCTATGGCAGCTATGTGTATCTAAGCTCTATGTATCTAATCTATATGGCAGCTCTGTGTATCTAAGCTATATGGCAGCTCTGTGTATCTAAGCTCTATGGCAACTCTGTGTATCTAAGCTCTATGGCAGCTCTGTGTATCTAAGCTCTATGGCAGCTCTGTGTATCTAAGCTCTATGGCAGCTCTGTGTATCTAGGCTCTGTGTATCTAAGCTCTATGGCAGCTCTGTGTATCTAAGCTCTATGGCAGCTCTGTGTATCTAAGCTCTATGGCAGCTCTGTGTATCTAAGCTCTATGGCAGCTCTGTGTATCTAAGCTCTATGGCAACTCTGTGTATCTAAGCTCTATGTATCTAATCTATATGGCAGCTCTATGTATCTAAGCTATATGGCAGCTCTGTGTATCTAAGTTCTATGGCAGCTCTGTGTATCTAAGCTCTATGGCAGCTCTGTGTATCTAAGCTCTATGGCAGCTCTGTGTATCTAAGCTCTGAGGCATCTCTGTGTATCTAAGCTCTATGGCAGCTCTGTGTATCTAAGCTCTATGGCAGCTCTGTGTATCTAAGCTCTATGGCAGCTCTGTGTATCTAAGCTCTAAGGCAGCTCTGTGTATCTAAGCTCTATGGCAGCTCTGTGTATCTAAGCTCTATGGCAGCTCTGTGTATCTAAGCTCTATGTATCTAATCTATATGGCAGCTCTATGTATCTAAGCTATATGGCAGCTCTGTGTATCTAAGTTCTATGGCAGCTCTGTGTATCTAAGCTCTATGGCAGCTCTGTGTATCTAAGCTCTATGGCAGCTCTGTGTATCTAAGCTCTGAGGCATCTCTGTGTATCTAAGCTCTATGGCAGCTCTGTGTATCTAAGCTCTATGGCAGCTCTGTGTATCTAAGCTCTATGGCAGCTCTGTGTATCTAAGCTCTAAGGCAGCTCTGTGTATCTAAGCTCTAAGGCAGCTCTGTGTATCTAAGCTCTATGGCAGCTCTGTGTATCTAAGCTCTATGGCAGCTCTGTGTATCTAAGCTCTATGTATCTAATCTATATGGCAGCTCTATGTATCTAAGCTATATGGCAGCTCTATGTATCTAAGCTATATGGCAGCTCTGTGTATCTAAGCTCTATGGCAGCTCTGTGTATCTAAGCTCTATGGCAGCTCTGTGTATCTAAGCTCTGAGGCATCTCTGTGTATCTAAGCTCTATGGCAGCTCTGTGTATCTAAGCTCTATGGCAGCTCTGTGTATCTAAGCTCTATGGCAGCTCTGTGTATCTAAGCTCTATGGCAGCTCTGTGTATCTAAGCTCTATGGCAGCTCTGTGTATCTAAGCTCTATGTATCTAATCTATATGGCAGCTCTATGTATCTAAGCTATATGGCAGCTCTATGTATCTAAGCTATATGGCAGCTCTGTGTATCTAAGCTCTATGGCAGCTCTGTGTATCTAAGCTCTATGGCAGCTCTGTGTATCTAAGCTCTATGGCAGCTATGTGTATCTAAGCTCTATGTATCTAATCTATATGGCAGCTCTGTGTATCTAAGCTATATGGCAGCTCTGTGTATCTAAGCTCTATGGTAGCTCTGTGTATCTAAGCTCTATGGCAGCTCTGTGTATCTAAGCTCTATGGCAGCTCTGTGTATCTAAGCTCTGTGTATCTAAGCTCTATGGCAGCTCTGTGTATCTAAGCTCTATGGCAGCTCTGTATCTAAGCTCTATGGCAGCTCTGTATCTAAGCTCTATGGCAGCTCTGTGTATCTAAGCTCTATGGCAGCTCTGTGTATCTAAGCTCTATGGCAGCTCTGTGTATCTAAGTTCTATGGCAGCTCTGTGTATCTAAGCTCTATGGCAGCTCTGTGTATCTAAGCTCTATGGCAGCTCTGTGTATCTAAGCTCTATGGCAGCTCTGTGTATCTAAGCTCTATGGCAGCTCTGTGTATCTAAGCTCTATGGCAGCTATGTGTATCTAAGCTCTATGTATCTAATCTATATGGCAGCTCTGTGTATCTAAGCTATATGGCAGCTCTGTGTATCTAAGCTCTATGGTAGCTCTGTGTATCTAAGCTCTATGGCAGCTCTGTGTATCTAAGCTCTATGGCAGCTCTGTGTATCTAAGCTCTGTGTATCTAAGCTCTATGGCAGCTCTGTGTATCTAAGCTCTATGGCAGCTCTGTATCTAAGCTCTATGGCAGCTCTGTATCTAAGCTCTATGGCAGCTCTGTGTATCTAAGCTCTATGGCAGCTCTGTGTATCTAAGCTCTATGGCAGCTCTGTGTATCTAAGCTCTATGGCAGCTCTGTGTATCTAAGCTCTATGTATCTAATCTATATGGCAGCTCTATGTATCTAAGCTATATGGCAGCTCTGTGTATCTAAGTTCTATGGCAGCTCTGTGTATCTAAGCTCTATGGCAGCTCTGTGTATCTAAGCTCTATGGCAGCTCTGTGTATCTAAGCTCTATGGCAGCTCTGTGTATCTAAGCTCTGAGGCATCTCTGTGTATCTAAGCTCTATGGCAGCTCTGTGTATCTAAGCTCTATGGCAGCTCTGTGTATCTAAGCTCTATGGCAGCTCTGTGTATCTAAGCTCTATGGCAGCTCTGTGTATCTAAGCTCTATGTATCTAATCTATATGGCAGCTCTATGTATCTAAGCTATATGGCAGCTCTATGCATCTAAGCTCTATGGCAGCTCTGTGTATCTAAGCTCTATGGCAGCTCTGTGTATCTAAGCTCTATGGCAGCTCTGTGTATCTAAGCTCTATGGCAGCTCTGTGTATCTAAGCTCTATGGCAGCTCTGTGTATCTAAGCTCTATGGCAGCTCTGTGTATCTAAGCTCTGAGGCATCTCTGTGTATCTAAGCTCTATGGCAGCTCTGTGTATCTAAGCTCTATGGCAGCTCTGTGTATCTAAGCTCTATGGCAGCTCTGTGTATCTAAGCTCTATGGCAGCTCTGTGTATCTAAGCTCTATGTATCTAATATATATGGCAGCTCTATGTATCTAAGCTATATGGCAGCTCTATGCATCTAAGCTATATGGCAGCTCTGTGTATCTAAGCTCTATGGCAGCTCTGTGTATCTAAGCTCTATGGCAGCTCTGTGTATCTAAGCTCTATGGCAGCTCTGTGTATCTAAGCTCTATGGCAGCTCTGTGTATCTAAGCTCTGAGGCATCTCTGTGTATCTAAGCTCTATGGCAGCTCTGTGTATCTAAGCTCTATGGCAGCTCTGTGTATCTAAGCTCTATGGCAGCTCTGTGTATCTAAGCTCTATGGCAGCTCTGTGTATCTAAGCTCTATGGCAGCTCTATGTATCTCAGCTCTATGGCAGCTCTGTGTATCTAAGCTCTATGGCAGCTCTGTGTATCTAAGCTCTATGGCAGCTCTGTGTATCTAAGCTCTATGGCAGCTCTGTGTATCTAAGCTCTATGGCAGCTCTGTGTATCTAAGCTCTATGGCAGCTCTGTGTATCTAAGCCCTATGGCAACTCTGTGTATCTAAGCTCTATGGCATCTCTGTGTATCTAAGCTCTGAGGCAGCTCTGTGTATGTATCTAATATAGCTTAGATAGATATAGGGGTCATATATGACACCTATATCTATCTAAGCTATATCTATGTTGACTATATACTATGTAGTCACTGTCCCCCCTCCCCCCCATACACAATGCAGTGTCCCCCACCCCTCCATACACACAATATACACAATGCAGTGTCCCCCACCCGTCCATACACACAATATACACAATGCAGTGTCCCCCACCGCTCCATACACACAATATACACAATGCAGTGTCCCCCACCCCTCCATACACACAATACACCCAATGCAGTGTCCCCCTCCCCCACTCCATACACCCAATGCAGTGTCCCACACCCCTCCATACACACAATGCAGTGTCCCCCACCCTCCATACACCCAATGCAGTGTCCCCCACCCCTCCATACACCCAATGCAGTGTCCCCCACCTTCCTCTCCCGGGGAAACCTAAGAGCCCAGGCAGAAGCACATGTCTTTACTCTCCAGTGTAAACAGCAGGGAGGGCGGGTCTTTCATCTAATTGGCTGTCCTGACTTGCCTTCTCCCTTTTATTGGCTGAGCTGCTTGTCCTTCATTCCTGCTCCTGGATCACAGCAATACAGCGACTGGCAGCACCTGGGTAACCCTTTCCTAATCAGAGCTCTCCTGTACACTCTTTCGGTGCAACACAGGAGCTTCTGTTTTGCACAGTAATGACAGCCCTGCTGCTCTATTGATATGCTAATGAGATCGCGGCAGAGAGGGGGCGGGCACCAAAAGCTCTGACGTCTCGTTTACAGAGCTGGGCCACTCCCTCAAGCAGGGAGAAGCTTGTAAACGAGACGTCAGCACCAGAGAGGGGTTGATGACGTCGGGGGTCACATGACCCAAATCAGCAGTGTGGAAACAGCGCAAAATCAATAAAGTGAGTACATTAGAAATGTATCTTTAATGATGTGTAAAAAAGCAGCCCTAACACATATTTTTTTAAGTCGGATAACCCCTTTAAGGGAAGGCTGCTCTCACATGGAGCGTGGCCTTCTTTTCAACCAGCTGGTCGGTGGGGGTGCTGGGTGTTGGACCATACCGGGGGGTTAGGTCATCAATATTAAAATCCAGGAAACCCCTTTAAGATCCAAGGAGTACTTCTTCTCTTTATGGTGAGTGCCTCTTATAGGCCGGGCAATGCTCCTTCTGAAAAAAGGTATGCAAACTAGCTCTCTTACCAAAAAGAAAAGAAAGCTGCTCTTCTAATGCCTCCAGATGTTCAGGATAGTCAGTGTTTGACCTTTTAACACCTTCAAGACACCACCAGTTTTCACCTTCCTGATACAGCCTCATTTTGCAAATGTGACATGTCATTTAATGTGGTAATAACCTTGGAATGCTTTTACTTATCCAAGCCATTCTGAGATAGTTTTTTTTTTTGACACATCATACTTAATGTTAGTGATAGCTGTACCGCATGGGTGAATAAAACCTTTTATTTTTCTATTTTTGGAGTGCTGCCCTTCTTCTGGTATTCTAATGTTAGTGATAAAAATGAGTCGATATGTTTTATCTTTATTTATAAGTCCTAAATTTAGAGAAAAATTAGAAAATTTTAATTTATCTGTTTCTAAGACAGATTGTGATACCTCATAAACTAGTTATTAACATTCACCATATGTCTACTTTATGTTGCCATCATTTTGTAAATTTGATTAGATTTTTTTTAAATACTATGAGGCTTAAAATTTTAAGAAGCAATGTTGTCAATAAAGAAAATTTCCATAAAGTGCTGTATGGCCACATGGCAGGGCTCCGAAGGGAAGGAGCGGTGTATGGCTTCTGGAGGGTAGATTTCACTGGAATGGTTTTTGGGCACCATGTCACATTTAAAGAGATCCTGAGGTACCCCTACAGTGGAAGCCCCAAAAATGTACCCCATTTTAGAGACTACAGCCCTGAAGAAATTTATTGAGGGGTGTAGTGAGCACTTTGATCCAAAGGTATTTCATAGAAATTTTCAAAACTGGGATATGAAATTAAAAATTACATTTATTTTTAATTATATGTAGTTTCAGCCTTAAATGTTTCATTTTCACAAGTGGTAATAGGAGAAAAAGTACCCCAGATTTTGATACATAATGTTTCCTGAGTAGGATAGTACCCCCTATGTGGTTATAAACTGCAGTTTCTGAAGAGAAAACGCCCCATGTGTGTTCGAGGCCTAGTTTGGTGATTGATACATCACTGGCCGACAACTGCACTCTGAGACTCTAAGGTGAAATAAAAAAAAGAAACCTCCAAGAATTAACCCCTTTTAGAAAGCATGCTCCTCACAGAATTTACCAAGAGGTATAGTGAACATTTGATCCACAGTTGTTTTGCAAAAATTAATGCACAGCAGATGGTGCAAAGTGAAAATTGCTATGTTTCCACAGATATATCATTGTGCGCCAGTCTTAAAAGTAGGCCCTTATTATTATTATGCATTTCCTGGTTTTAGAAAAACCATAAGTGTGGTTCTGAATGTATAAGAAGGATGGGGCCCCTTAGAGACAAGCGAGTTCCACACTCCGGACTTGCAGCGTGAGTATGTGGGAGCTCCCGTCTTGACCTCCCAGCACTAGCGGGGTCGCGTAGCATTATATTGCTTTATGATGCTATGTAACCCTCCAGTTCTGTGGTGCTGTCAGTGTTATACAATACATTACATAGCTTCATAAATCAATATAATACTATGCGACCCATAAAACTGTTTAATTATGGATTTAGGAAGCAAATCATCAGGACAATGGTGTCCATAGCTTTCAAAGATTTAAAGAAAATGTATGAGCGCTACCTTCTCCATCAATACTGGATACCTCTCCCAGGCACTCGTCTGGTACATCTGGCACGCATCGTCTGTGACAATTGAAGCGGCAGTCTGTAGAGAATGGATTGGCGGGTGAGTAGATGCATATTCAAGGCCTACACTGTGCGCATTTCAAAGAAAATATTTAACATTTTTAAAATCAGCACCTTGATCTGAATACTGCAACTACCGACCTCAATATTTTACCTTAGCAAATGAGGAACAGACAGAATAATACGTTAGGTTTGTTCACGTTAATTGCCGGTGCATTGGCCCCTGTAAAAGGGCCTTAACTCACATCAGTCCCTATATCAATTACACACATTCTAGTGACAATAGTAAGAACATTTTGAAAAGCATGTTTTTTGACATGTTGAAGGAAACCATATGAAAATAAGGCAAGGGCTTGAGGTTGACATGTGAACTCCATATAGATAAGAGTCCTAGTCACCTTTTAATTCATGGTTTCACTGTTACATGATAGTAGTGCTATGCAGCGCCCATTTTGCTGTGAAATGATAGTCTGGATTCCATTCAGGTTTGGAAACATAAACTATCTGTCTGCTCCAAAAGTAAATTCACGCTTGAAGGCAGGGGCATAGCTATAGGGGGTGCAGAGGTAGCACTCACTACCGGCCCCATGAGCCTGAGGGGGTCCAAAGACCCTTGTGCCACATAAGAAGACACACGTATTGTAGAAAGTGCATGCTGGTCAAGTTACACCTCTGGCTGGAGGGAAGGGGTTAAGTCAAGAATTTGGCATGGGGGGGTGCAGTTTCAATTTTTGCTTCAGGCAGCACAAAGGCTATGTACTTTCCTTCCCCTGGTCACAAAGCATTGAGGGAAGGGGGGCCCAAGCTGAACTCTTATATCGGGGCCCATGAGCCTTTAGCTACGCCCCAGTTTCAGCCAATAAAGGCTAACTCTTTGAATAGCAAAAAGTGATACAATTTTTCAGTATATTTTCTGCTTGAATTAGATATGGTCTTCAAGATCTCTGCTTGCAGTCATTTCATAGGATTAGGAACTGTCACTGCACTGGTCATGTGATATCAAAGAAGTACTGATTTTTATTACAGTACACGAGGCTCCCATTATGCGTAACTTTCTTTTAGTGAATCCGCAGCTAAAGAGTTAAACAGCAAAACATAAAGAAAAAACTTGTTTAGGTACAACCTAGCATGCTTGAACATATAGTAACCAATGAGGATGTATCAGAGAACATATAAGCAATATGAGGATAAACCTCGCCCTCTTTCTTTAGCTGCGTCCGCAGTGATAAGAGCTGAGTGAAAATTTCCTTGTTATATTAATGATATCATTCTATCATATATGCTCATTATTGTCGTTAATTTCTATATTCACTCCTGGTTTCTTACCCCCTCCTGAATTAACTTGTGGTTTTATTCATCTTTTTTCATCCTTCTTACTTAACATATGTTTTCCTTTCCGTCGTTGGTCGTCAGCCTTCATCTCCCGCCCGTTACAGTCAGTGCGAGCGCTGCTCTCAGACTGGACGGACATTGTTAATCTGCTGTGTAGAAAGATTTTTACCTCACAGGTTTCGTCATAATTTACTCTCTGTGGCCATATTAGTGACCGTTCTCTCTCTCTCTCTATATATTATATATATATATACACTCACCTAAAGAATTATTAGGAACACCTGTTCTATTTCTCATTAATGCAATTATCTAGTCAACCAATCACATGGCAGTTGCTTCAATGCATTTAGGGGGGTGGTCCTGGTCAAGACAATCTCCTGAACTCCAAACTGAATGTCAGAATGGGAAAGAAAGGTGATTTAAGCAATTTTGAGCGTGGCATGGTTGTTGGTGCCAGACGGGCCGGTCTGAGTATTTCACAGTCTGCTCAGTTACTGGGATTTTCACGCACAACCATTTCTAGGGTTTATAAAGAATGGTGTGAAAAGGGAAAAACATCCAGTATGCGGCAGTCCTGTGGGCAAAAATGCCTTGTGGATGCTAGAGGTCAGAGGAGAATGGGCCGACTGATTCAAGCTGATAGAAGAGCAACGTTGACTGAAATAACCACTCGTTACAACCGAGGTATGCAGCAAAGCATTTGTGAAGCCACAACACGCACAACCTTGAGGCGGATGGGCTACAACAGCAGAAGACCCCACCGGGTACCACTCATCTCCACTACAAATAGGAAAAAAGAGGCTACAATTTGCACGCGCTCACCAAAATTGGACTGTTGAAGACTGGAAAAATGTTGCCTGGTCTGATGAGTCTTGATTTCTTTTGAGACATTCAAATGGTAGAGTCCGAATTTGGCGTAAACAGAATGAGAACATGTATCCATCCTCTGATGGCTACTTCCAGCAGGATAATGCACCATGTCACAAAGCTTGAATCATTTCAAATTGGTTTCTTGAACATGACAATGAGTTCACTGTACTAAAATGGCCCCCACAGTCACCAGATCTCAACCCAATAGAGCATCTTTGGGATGTGGTGGAACGGGAGCTTCGTGCCCTGGATGTGCATCCCTCAAATCTCCATCAACTGCAAGATGCTATCCTATCAATATGGGCCAACATTTCTAAAGAATGCTATCAGCACCTTGTTGAATCAATGCCACATAGAATTAAGGCAGTTCTGAAGGCAAAAGGGGGTCAAACACTTTACATTAGTATGGTGTTCCTAATAATTCTTTAGGGGAGTGTATATATATATATACAGTTGCAAGAAAAAGTATGTGAACCCTTTGGAATGATATGGATTTCTGCACAACTTGGTCATAAAATGTGATCTGATCTTCATCTAAGTCACAACAATAGACAATCACAGTCTGCTGAAACTAATAACACACAAAGAATTAAATGTTACCATGTTTTTATTGAACACACCATGTAAACATTCACAGTGCAGGTGGAAAAAGTATGTGAACCCCTAGACTAATGACATCTCCAAGAGCTAATTGGAGTGAGGTGTCAGCCAACTGGAGTCCAATCAATGAGATGAGATTGGAGGTGTTGGTTACAGCTGCCCTGCCCTATAAAAAACACACACCAGTTCTGGGTTTGCTTTTCACAAGAAGCATTGCCTGATGTGAATGATGCCTTGCACAAAAGAGCTCTCAGAAGACCTATGATTAAGAATTGTTGACTTGCATAAAGCTGGAAAGGGTTATAAAAGTATCTCTAAAAGCCTTGCTGTTTATCAGTCCACGGTAAGACAAATTGTCTATAAATGGAGAAAGTTCAGCACTGCTGCTACTCTCTCTAGGAGTGGCCATCCTGTAAAGATGACTTCAAGAGCACAGCGCAGACTGCTCAATGAGGTGGAGAAGAATCCTAGAGTGTCAGCTAAAGACTTACAAAAGTCTCTGGCATATGCTAACATCCCTGTTAGCGAATCTATGATACGTAAAACAATAAACAAGAATGGATTTCATGGGAGGATACCACAGAGGAAGCCACTGCTGTCCAAAAAAAACATTGCTGCACGTTTACAGTTTGTACAAGAGCACCTGGATGTTCACAGCAGTACTGGCAAAATATTCTGTGGACAGATGAAACCAAAGTTGAGTTGTTTGGAAGAAACACACAACACTATGTGTGGAGAAAAAGAGGCACAGCACACCAACATCAAAACCTCATCCCAACTGTGAAGTATGGTGGTGGGGGCATCATGGTTTGGGACTGCTTTGCTGCGTCAGGGCCTGGACGGATTGTTATCATCAAAGGAAAAATGAATTCCCAAGTTTATCAAGACATTTTGCAGGAGAACTTAAGGCCATCTGTCCACCAGCTGAAGCTCAACAGAAGATGGGTGTTGCAACAGGACAACGACCCAAAGCATAGAAGTAAATCAACAACAGAATGACTTAAACAGAAGAAAATACGCCTTCTGGAGTGGCCCAGTCACATCCCAAGAATATTGCTGAACTGGAACAGCTCTGTAAAGAGGAATGGTCAAGAATTACTCCTGACCGTTGTGCACGTCTGATCTGCAACTACAGGAAACGTTTGGTTGAAGTTATTGCTGCCAAAGGAGGTTCAACCAGTTATTAAATCCAAGGGTTCACATACTTTTTCCACCTGCACTGTGAATGTTTACATGGTGTGTTCAATAAAAACATGGTAACATTTAATTCTTTGTGTGTTATTAGTTTCAGCAGACTGTGATTGTCTATTGTTGTGACTTAGATGAAGATCAGATCACATTTTATGACCAATTTGTGCAGAAATCCATATCATTCCAAAGGGTTCACATACTTTTTCTTGCAACTGTATATATATATTAATTCTGCCTTTGAATACTTTTGCTATATACACATATATTATATTATTTTACCGGTAGTTAATTATCTACCCTTACAGGCCTCACTATAAACTGTGAATTTCTGTTATTACAGTGCCCTCTATATATATATATATATATATATATATATATATTTTGGTCAAGTCTGCCCCCAAATCAAGACAAGGGTACAGACTTTATGTCAGGGGACCAAATCCAAAATTTAATTGACCAGTCTGTGTCCCGCTCTGTACAGGAGGCAGTGCGCTCAGCTATGTCATCTGTACAAGAGACAATTTCCAGGTCGGTCACTAGGGCGATTGCCCAGTCGGCACCTCCAAAATCCCCTCAGGCTACACCACAAACTCCATCTGAGGTGTTTTGGTCGGCGACTGACTCTACAACCAATTTGGCAAAAGGTTTTTAAAAAAAAATCACATAAACCTGTCCTCAAACGGCATTTAATGAATGACGACCATACTCCCAACACACAGACTAAGTCTGCTCATACTGGGAAAGGTCAAGCAACTCATGACGACCTACGGCTATCGTGCAGTACCCATACTGATGCTCATGCTATGCATCCAAGATCCTCCGCCCGTGAGGACGATACAAATAGACGGGCTCGGACCGCCATTAAAAGACTTAAAAAACCAGACTCATATACTCAAAATAGACCAAAGGGATGCCTACCTGACGGTACCAGTCCATCCTTCTTCTCAGCCATTTTGCCAATTCATTTGGGAAGGTCAGAGATGGCAGTTTACCTGCCTCCCATTCGGCCTTTCTTCAGCCCCTTGGTGCTTCACCAAGTTAATGAAACCGGTAGTAGCCTCTCAACGTTCCCGTGGAGTGCGCCTCATTATATACCTGGACGATATACTGATTCTAGCGGAATCCATATCACTGGCACATCTTCACATGAATTGGACCTTATCTCTTCTGACGGACCTCAGATTTCTCATCAATTACGAAAAAAATCAGTATTAACCCCCTCTCAAGAGGTCAAATTTTTGGGTTCTATGATCAATACCCAATCGGCCATGTTGAGCCTCTCTTCCAAGAAGTTGAAGGTAATCCAGAAAGAGATTTGTTCGATTCTCAACATATCATTTCCCTTCGGACCATTGCTCGTATAGTTGGCCCCCTATCGGCCTCCATACAAGCCATATTTACAGCCCCTTTACACTACAGGGCGCTTCAGTAGCTGAAAATTCAGCACTTTCGTAACGGTCTGGGTTATTCAGACGAGGTTCCCCTCTCATCAGACGCCAGAGAAGAACTTCTCTGGTGGCTCCAACACGTTCAAGAGTGGAACGGGAAGACGATCTTCAACTCCGTTCCAGACCTTGTCATAGAGTCGAGCGCCAGTCTTTCTGGCTGGGGCGCCAGATGCGGATCCAATTCCACAGGAGGCAAATGGTCTCATTCGGAAGCTTTTTTACACATCAACTGCTTAGAACTTCTAGCCGGGTTCTTTGCTTTCAAGACCTTCGCAGCCAACAGGTGTCATTGTTGTATACTCCTCCGGATGGACAACATTTCTGCCGTCCAATACAATACCTGGGCGGCATGAGATCAGAAATGCTGGCCAGTATCGCAAAAGAATTTTGGCACTTTTGTCTGATCGGGAATGTGGTCCTCAAGGCAGAGTATCTTCCAGGTTTATCCAATTCCAAAGCGGATTGGAATTCATGGTATCTCTTAGATGCAAGCGATTGGCATTGAATCCGACCATTTTCCATCTCCTCAATACTCTTTGGGGGCCTCTTCACCTAGATCTATTTGCTTCTCGCCTCAACCGACAAGTTACCCAGGTTCTTCAGTTGGTGTCCTGACCCCTTAAACTTCGGGAGTGGATGCTTTTCTCCACATTTGGCCTCGAGACAAAAACTATGCTTTTCCTCCTTTCGCTCTGATTCCCAGAGTTCTCCTACAGGTTTGTATTCAAATATCGACAATTGTTCTCATTACCCCTTGGTGGCCGACCCAGTCGTGGTTTCCCCAAATTCTGGGGATGCCTATAGATTTCCAGAGAATCCTCCCTTATTCTCCAAATATTCTGTTTCGGCGAACAACACCCGCTAATACTGTCCCACCAACTGCCTCTAGTAGCCTGGCTCATTTCCGGCCTTCCGAAAAGTGTCCCAAACCTTTCTCAATCAACTAAAGATCTCCTTTCTGAAGCCTGGGCTCTGGGTACCAGAAAGGCTTACAGATCAGCTTGGAAAATTTGGTCTGATTGGTGCAGTCAACGGGACTTGGATCCCGTACATGCCTCTCTCACCCACATCTTAAATTTTCTTTCTGCTTCTTTTGAGGCCGGTAAAGCATACCGCACCATAAACCTTTACAGTTCGGCTATATCTGCATCTCTTGTTTCCATTCAATCCTTACACAATGGGAAACACCCCCTTGTCTGTAGATTACTTATGGGTATCCGTTTCAAACGTCCCCACTTGCCAAAATACCAATCGACTTGGGACGTTCACGTTGTCCTGGACCTTATATCATCTTGGGGAGATAATGACTCTTTATCTCAAAAGCTTTTATCTCGCCAACTAACTGTCCTATTATGTCTTATATCCATTAAAAGAGTCTCGGATGTAAAAACCCTGGATATCTCTAACAGATCCTATCTCCCTAACGGCGTACATTTTACTATAACTAGACAAAAATAAGACCAACCTTTTATTCCATCTTATACCCAGCCTTTCCACACAACGAGCACCTATGTGTGGTCAAATGTCTACATTCTTATGAGTATAAGACTGCTTCCCTTCGACATCCCTCCAAACCTCAACTACACTGCAAACCACACTTGCCGGTATCCTCTCCCACTCTAGCCCGATGTGTTAAACAAGTCATGTCCCTTGCTAACATTAACATTTCGTCTTTTGGGGCCCATTCTCCTAGGGGAGCCATTTCTACCAAACTTATTCAATCAGGTGGTTCTCTGGCTGATCTTCTTAAAGCTGCTAACTGGTCCTCTGAGTCTACTTTCCGATACTTTTATTTTCATCCTATTTCTCATGTTGTACGACCTTACTAGAATAGTTTCATAGTCATTGTTATTCTAATTGCTTATTTATTATTATGCTATTTTCGATTTGTAATAGACATTATAATCTTATATATATGATATATAGCAAGCTTTGAACTCGCATAATGGGAGCCTCGTGTACTGTAATAAAATTGGAGATTTTCCTAGCTATTGTGCTGGAAAAAATAGATTTTATTAAGGACACGAGGCAAGCATTATCCCACCCTATTTAACCCATCTCTATGCTTTTATCTCAAAATTTTCAGCTTACCAACAATAAAAAAGAATCTTCAGGCTTCTGGGAAATATCCATCGTCTACCTGATCTCCGAATAAAGACATTCCACAAGAATCTTCTGACTTCCTTCCATAGACTCTCCATACCCAGACTTCTACTGTCATCCGATGCAGAGAAATTCCTGTTCCTGTGATTTTCATTATCTAACTGTTTATCCATGTTATACTACTAAAGAAAGAGGGTGGAGTTTATCCTCATATTGCTTATATGTTCTCTGATACATCCTAATTGGTTACTATATGTTCAAGCATGCTAGGTTGTAGCTAAACAAGTTTTTTCTTTATGTATTGATATTTAACTCTTTAGCTGCGGATTCAGTGAAAGAAAGTTACGCATAATGCTCGCCTCGTGTCCTTAATAAAATCTATATTTTCCAGCACAATAGCTAGGAAAATCTCCAATTATCCAGATATGTATCAAATGGAAGCAAGCTCTGAAAGTTCCTATTGAATGATTGTAAGCCGGAAATGTATGTAGAAGAAGTCCCAAGGATAACCACACAAGTTAAAGCAATCACTCAGAAGTCTAAATAATTCATTCTTACCTTTGCACTGCATTCCCTGTCTGAAAATCCCCTTTAGGAGGCGACGGCAATGCTGACAAATTGTGGGACGTGTATACGTATGGACTTGAAAGGTGTGAGGGACCTTCACTCTGTTCATATCTTGCCAATCTTTCCATATCGGTCGTCCCTTGAAGGAGGGGACCCGAGATTTCTTGTTGTTAACCTGTATTAACAACATTAGGGAGACTGGTTATCTAGAGAAAAAAAATGCTTAATTTTTCTGAGTAAATTAATCATTAAAACAACCTTTCTGTATTTGTTTACAAAAAACAAAAACATTACGCCTAAGGCCTCATGCACACGGTTGTTGTTTTGGTTCGCATCCGAGCCGCAGTTTTTGCGGATCGGATGCGGATCCATTCACTTCAATGGGTACGCAAAAGATGCGGACAGCACTCCGTGTGCTGTCCGCATCCGTTTCTCCGTTCCGTGGTCCGCCAAAAAAAAAATAACATGTCCTATTCCTGTTCGCGCTTTGCAGACAAGAATAGGCAGTTATAGTAAAGGCTGTCCGATGTTCGGGCAGTGCGAGCGCCGATGGAATGAACACCTCCATAGGCGCTCGCTTGCACCAGGCCGATGCAAACTTTGAATGTGGGAGAAACGATTGCTACCGCCGCTTGTTCATAGGCTGATCTGCTTCTTGATTATACAATACTGTATGGACTCTAGTTCCTGTTAATTGGCCCAAAATCGTATGGTGTAATAGGGCCTTGAAGGGGTTATTGTGGTATTAATTTTGATGACGTATCCTCAGGAGATGTGCCTGATTGGCAGGGGTCTGACCACTGGGGCCCCTTCTTATCACGAGACATGCTTGTGTGTCTGCTCTCCATTCAACTCTATGGTGCTGCTTAACCACCTCCCGTCTGCCCATTGACTATAAACGTCCAGGAGGTGGATCTCTATTTCTGAAAGCACGTTTTAAAACGTCCTGCAGCTTTCCCTCCTGTGCTCTGCCCCTGTACATAGAAACTCCGTGACTAAGCTCCCTCCTGACAGCCAAGAACATGGATCTTTACCCTGAGACCTTTTTTCCTGGTCTCCAGGCTTTTGATCGCTCTGACAAGCAGCCAGAGCGATCACAAATGCATCTACCATCTCCCTCTTATTACTGCCAGTCAGAGAGGGAGATCGGTATTTAAACTAGGCATCGCGATCGTAATTCTTAACTGTAAGCCCTGGAGACCGATCAGCATGGTCTCCAGGGCATGTGAGCCCTGTAATTTCCAGTTACAGCGCTCTGAAATGCTTGTACCATCTCCCTCTCTGTAGCGCTGGCAGGAGAGGGAGATCGGTACATTCATACTCCACCAGCGATCCCCCAGCAGCTGTTTACACTGGAGACAAATCAGCATAGTCTCCAGAGCATGTGTTGTGAGCGCTGTAATCTGCAGTTACAGCGCTCAGAAAGGCTTGTACTGTCTCCCTCTCATTAGTGCTAGCAGGAGAGGGAGATCGGAACATTTACACTCACTCACCCAGCAGCTGTTTTCACTGGAGTCCAATCAGCACGATCTCCAGGACATGTGACTGTCTGAGCCGGGTGAGTGCAGGAGCTGTCAGGTCTCCAGAGACCTTGATCAGCCCTGCACTGAGGCTGTACAGCAAAGTATACTGCTGTACAGCCTCTCTGGGGGGTGCATTTCTCCTGTAACTGGGGCTACTATGTCAGCCCCAGTTACAGGAGAAATCAACAGTGAAAAGAAGAAAAAAAAAGTGAAGTTAAATGTCCCCCAGAGGTCTTGTATGACCTTATGGGGGACGCAAAGTGTAAAATAAAAAAAAAAAAAATAAAATGTAAAAAAAAAAAATTCCCCAAGTAAGGAAAAAAAAAATAATTAAAAAATAGAAAAAATAAAATAAAATAGACATATTTGGTATTGCCGCGTCCGTGACGGTCGGCTTTATAAATATATCACATAATCGACCCAGTCCAATAAACACAATAAAAAATAAAAATAAATAACGGTCAAAAAAAGCCATTTTTGTAGCCTTACATCACAAAAAGTGCAACATCAAGTGATCAAAAAGGCGTATGTCCCACAAAATGGTACCAATAAAACAGTCACCTCATCCCGCAAAAAATGAGCCCCTACATAAGAAAATCTCTAAAAAAATAAAAAAAACTATAGCTCTTAGAACATGGAGACACTAAAACATCTTTTTTTTTGGTTTCAAAAATGCTATTATTGTGTTAAAGTGAAATAAATAAAAAAAAGTATACATATTAGGTATTGCCGCGTCCGTAAAAACCAGCTATATAAAAATATCACATGAACTAAACCCTCGGGTGAACACCGTAAAAAAATAAAAATAAATAAACTGTGTCAAAACAAGCAATTTTTGTCACCGTACATCACAAAAAGTGCAACACCAAGTGATCAAAAAGGCGTATGTCCCACAAAATGGTACCAATAAAACCTTCACCTCATCCCGCAAAAAATAAAAAAACTATAGCTCTCAGAACATGGACACATTAAAACATAATTTTTTTGTTTCAAAAAGGCTATTGTTGGGTAAAACTTTAATAAATAAGTAAAAGTATACATATTAGGTATCGCCACGTCCGTAACAATCTGCTCTATAAAAATGTCACTTGACTGAACCCCTCAAGTGAACGCTGTAAAAATAAATAAATAAAAACTGTGCTAAAACAACAAATTTTTTGGTCACCTTGCCCCATAAAGTGTTATAATTAATAATCAAAAAATCATATGTACCCAAAAATAGTACCAATAAAACTGGCACCTTATTACCTAGTTTCCAAAATGGGGTCACTTTTTGGGAGTTTCTACTGTAAGGGTGCATCAGGGGGGCTTCAAATGGGACATGGCATCTAAAAGCCATGTGGAGTTCCTTTTCTTCTGCGCCCTGCCATGTGCCCATACAGCAGTTTATGACCACATGTGGGGTGTTTCTGTACACCGCAGAATCTAGGTAATAAATATTGAGTTTTGTTTGGCTGTTAACCATCGATGTGTTAAAGAAGAAATTGGATTAAAATGGAAAATCTTCCAAAAAAGTGAAATTTTAAAATTTGATCTCCATTTTCCTTTAATTCTTGTGGAACGCCTAAAGGGTTAACAAAGTTTGTAAAATCGGTTTTAAGTAACTTGAGGGGTGTAGTTTCTACAATGGGGTCATTTATGGGGGTATCCACTATGTAGGCCCCACAAAGTGACTTCAGACCTGAACTGGTCCTTAAAAAGTGGGTTTTGGCAATTTTCTTAAAAATGTGAAGAATTGCTTCTAAACTTCTAAGCCTTCTAACGTCCTAAAAAAATAAAATGACATTTCCAAAATGATGCCAACATAAAGTAGACATATGGGGAATGTTAAGTAATAAATATTTTATGAGGTATCACTTTCTGTTTAAAAAGCAGAGGAATTGAAATTTAGAAAATTGCAAATTTTTCAATTTTTTTTGTAAATTTGGGATTTTTTCATAAATAAAGGTGAAATATATTGACTCAAATTTATGACTATCAAGAAGTACAATGTGTCACGAGAAAACAATCTCTGAATGACTTGGATAAATAAAGGCGTTCCAAAGTTATTACCACATAAAGTGAGATAGGTCAGTTTTGCAAAATTAGGCCTGGTCAGGAAGGGGGCAAATGGCCCAGATGGGAAGTGGTTAAGATAGTGAAGTACAAGTGCTCAGCTATCTCTAGCTGCCCCATAGAGCAAATATGGAGTGGCAGCGCGCATGCAAGATTGCCGCTCCATTCCAAAAGGAATCCCTTATCCTGTCGATAGGGGATACGTTGTCTTAACCCTTTGAGGACCTCCACTGTACATGTATGGCAGAAGTCCGGTCTCTAAACATGGCGCCCGCTCGCACGTGCAGTGGGCACAATTGCCGCCGGGTTTCTGCTATTTCAAATAGCAGAGACCCGAGGCACATGTATGCGATCAGCCATAAGGCTGATCGCATACATTTTCCCTTTCAGATGCCGTGGTCAAATGTGACCACGGCATCTGATCAGTCCGGAAGCAGAAGCCGCGCGCTTCCGCTCCAGTAACAGAGTTCCCCGTCTGAGATCGGGGAACCTGTTATATTGATCTAATAGACCGAAGCCTCAAGCAGGCTTCAGAGTCTAATAGATAAATATACCAATACAGGCCACTAGATGGCAGCACTGTATTGTTATATTGAAAATTAAGTGTTCAATGATGGCTATATAGCCATCAATGAACACAATGGGCAATCTAATGACTGCCAATTATAGTCACCCAGGTTGACTTAAAAAAAGTTTTAAAAAAAGTTTATGAAAAGTTTTTAAAAATATATTTAAAAAAATCACCCCCCTTTCCTTAAGATAAAATAAAATACTTAACCAATAAAAAAAATAAACATCATGGGCCTTGCCGCATGAGAAAGTGCCCATACAATTAAAATATAACAATATTAATGGCATACGGAAAACGGGGAAAAAACTGCCAATTTGCTATTTTTTGTCACTTCAACTCCCCAATAATTTTTTTTATAAAAAGTGATCAAAAAGTCACACACACTTCAAATTGGTATCACTGAAAAGTACAGATTGCCCCACAAAAATTGAGCCCTCATACAGCCCCATACACATAACTACAAAAAAGTTATAGGGGTCAGAATATGGTGATAGAATGTTATTTTTTTCTTAAAGGTTTAAAAACAAAATTCAGTATTAAAACGCAAGAAAAATTATTCAAGTGTGGTATCGTTGCAACCGTACTGACCTGGAGAATGAAGATAACAAGTCAATTTTACCGCATAGTGCAGGGTGTGAAAAAAAAAAAAAACTTGTCAGAATTGCATTTTTTCCAATTCTACCCCATTTGAAATGTTTTTTCCTCTTCCCACTACATGGTATGCAACCATAAATGGCGCCATCAGAAAGTACAACTTGTCCTGCAAACAAATACGCCCTCATAAGGCTATGTGAATGGAAAAATAAAAAAGTTAGGACCATGGGAAGGCAAGGAGTGAAGAACTCTCTGGGTCCTTTAAGGGTTAATGGAAGAACCCATTTAAAGTCATTTTCTGCTCTTTAAAATTGTCCCCAATTGACCCCAATGCTCCAAAATGTAATAAAAAATGTTAAAGTTATACTTATCTGTTACTCCCCCACCGTTTTCAGCACTGCATCTCTGGTTCTCCACGCTTGAATCTTTTAAATGGCTGCAGCAGTGACATCCCGTATACCTCACATGAACGGTATAGCCACAGTATAGTATAGCATGAGACTGCTGAGGCCACGTATTGCCTGCAGCAACCACATGCGGTGTCAGGGACAATTGTCAGGGATACCAAAGAAGCGATGCTGAAAAAAGTAGGGAAATAACTGGGTATAGCTTCATTTTTTATTTTATTACATTTAGTGTCATTGGGACATTTTAAACAACTTGGACAAACCCTTTAGAATTATCAGTTTAGGTCTTATGGCTCATGCACATTACAACCGTATGCAGGAGCAGTATAAGTAGGATCTCGTGCTGGTCAAGGAAATTAGAAACGTCTTTCCCAAAGAAAGGCTGAGGGAATGTGTTCACTGGTCTTCCAGGATGAGATCCAATCTGTCCTTAGTACTATATACAGTGTATTGCTTATACAGGGAGCAATTCAAGAGCCATAGACATGACTAGAGTTGAGCGGACACCTGTATGTTCGGGTTCGGCAGGTTCGGCCGAACTTGAAAAAAAAAGTTCGGGTTCGGGACCCGAACTTGACCCCGAACCCGAACCCCATTGAAGTCAATGGGGACCCAAACTTTTGGCCACTAAAATGGCTCCAAAATAGCCCTGGAAAGAGATAGAGGGCTGCAAAAGGCAGCAAAATGTGCTTAAGAGCATGACAACTGTTCTGCAAACAAATGTGGATAGGGAAATTACTTCCTCCTCCTCGTCCTGGGCCACATCCTCTTCCATCATCGCCCTAAGTGTTTTCTCAAGGAGACATAGAAGTGGTATTGTAACGCTGATAACGGCGTCATCGCCACTGGCCATGTTGGTGGAGTACTCGAAACAGCGCAACAGGGCACACAGGTCTCGCATGGAGGCCCAGTCATTGGTGGTGAAGTGGTGCTGTTCAGCAGTGCGACTCACCCGTGCGTGCTGCAGCTGAAACTCCACTATGGCCTGCTGCTGCTCGCAAAGTCTTTCCAGCATGTGTAAGGTGGAGTTCCACCTGGTGGGCACGTCGCATATGAGGCGGTGAGTGGGAAGGCTGAAGTTACGCTGTAGAGCAGACAGCCGAGCGGCGGCAGGATGAGAACGCCGGAAGAGCGCAGAGACGGCCCACACTTTATGCAGCAGCTCTGACATGTCGGGGTAGTTGTGAATGAATTTCTGCACCACCAAATTCAGCACATGCGCCAGGCAAGGGAGGTGCGTCAAACCAGCTAGTCCCAGAGCTGCAACGAGATTTCGCCCATTATCGCACACCACCAGGCCGGGCTTGAGGCTCACTGGCAGCAAACACTCGTCGGTCTGTTGTTCTATACCCTGCCACAACTCCTGCGCAGTGTGGGGCCTGTCCCCAAAACACATCAGTTTCAGAACGGCCTGCTGACGTTTACCCCTGGCTGTGCTGAAGTTGGTGGTGAAGGTCTGTTGCTGACCGGATGAGGAGGTGGTAGAAGAGGAGGAGGAAGCCGAGTAGGAAGAGGAGGCAACAGGAGGCAAAGAATGATGCCCTGCGATCCTTGGCGGCGGAAGGACATGCGCCAAACAGCTCTCCCCCTGGGGCCCAGCCGCCACTACATTTACCCAGTGTGTAGTTAGGGACATATAGCGTCCCTGGCGTGCTTACTGGTCCACGTATCTGTGGTTAGGTGGATCTTGCCACAGATGGCGTTGCGCAGTGCACACTTGATTTTATCCGATACTTGGTTGTGCAGGGAGGGCACGGCTCTCCTGGAGAAGTAGTGGCGGCTGGGAACGACGTACTGTGGGACAGCAAGCGACATGAGCTGTTTGAAGCTGTCCGTCTCCACCAGCCTGAATGACAGCATTTCAAAGGCCAGTAGTTTATAAATGCTGGCATTCAGGGCCAGGGATCGAGGGTGGCTAGGTGGGAATTTACGCTTTCTCTCAAAGGTTTGTGAGATGGAGAGCTGAACGCTTCCGTGTGACATGGTGGAGATGCTTGGTGGCGGAGGTGGTGTTGTTGGTGGCACATCCTCTGTTTGCTGGGCAGCGGGTGCCAACGTTCCTCCAGAGGCGGAGGAAGAGGCCGAGACAGCAGCAGAAGAGGGAGCAGGAGGCCTGAGCCCTTTCTTGGTTTTGAAAGTGCTTACTCCACTGCAGCCAGTGTCTCGCATGTAGATGCCTGGTCATGCAGGTTGTGCTAAGGTTCAGAACGTTAATGCCTCGCTTCAGGCTCTGATGGCACAGCGTGCAAACCACTCAGTCTTGTTGTCAGCACATTGTGTGAAGAAGTGCCATGCCAGGGAACTCCTTGAAGCTGCCTTTGGTGTGCTCGGTCCCTGGTGACGGTGGCCAGTAGCAGGCGAACAGTTTTGGCGACGGCTGCTCTGCTTTTGCACCCTGCTCCCTTTTTTGCTATGCTGTTGGCTCGGTCTCACCACTGTGGCATGACCTTCATTCCATGTGGGGTCTAGGACCTCATCGTTCCCTGCATCGTCTTTCACCCAGTCTTCCTCCCGGACTTTCTTTTCGGTCTGCACACTGCAGAAAGACGCAGCAGTTGGCACCTGTGTTTCGTCATCATCAGAGACGTGCTGAGGTGGTATTCCCATGTCCTCATCAGGAAACATAAGTGGTTGTGCGTCAGTGCATTCTATGTCTTCCACCCCTGGGGAAGGGCTAGGTGGATGCCCTTGGGAAACCCTGCCAGCAGAGTCTTCAAACAGCATAAGAGACTGCTGCATGACTTGAGGCTCAGACAGGTTCCACGATTTGCACGGGGGTGATGTGACAGACTGATGGGCATGGGTTTCAGGCGCCACCTGTGTGCTTTCTGCAGAAGACTGGGTGGGAGATAATGTGAACGTGCTGGATCCACTGTCGGCCACCCAATTGACTAGCGCCTGTACTTGCTCAGGCCTTACCATCCTTAGAACGGCATTAGGCCCGACCAAATATCGCTGTAGATTCTGGCGGCTACTGGGACCTGAGGTAGTAGGTTCAGTAGGACGTGTAGCTGTGGCAGAACGGCCACGTCCTCTCCCTGCACCAGAGGCTCCACCAACACCACGACCATGACCGCGTCCCTTATTAGATGTTTGCCTCATAGTTAGCGTTTACCAAGCAAAGTAAAAAGTGGTTAAGTCTGTTAATAATTAACCGCCAATAAAAATCCTGATGTAGAGTATTGCACAATTTTTTTTTAAACTCTATATGACAGCGGTATTTGTGGCCTAAATTTCACAGTAACTTATGCACGTCTAATCCCAGATGTGCAGTATATCAGACGGTTTTTTAACCCCAGTAAGCAAAAAGCCATATTTGTGGTCTAAATGTGACACTCACTTATGCACGTCTAATCCCAGATGTGCAGTATATCAGACGGTTTTTCACCCCAGTAAGCAAAAAGCCGTATTTGTGGCCTAAATGTGACACTCACTTATGCATGTCTAATCCCAGATGTGCAGTATATCAGAGGTTTTTTTTCACCCCAGTAAGCAAAAAGCTGTATTTCTGGCCTAAATGTGACACTCACTTATGCACGTCTAATCCTAGATGTGCACTATATGAAACAGATGGGTTTTTTTTTCACCCCAGTAAGCAAAAAGCTGTATTTCTGGCCTAAATGTGACACATTACTTATGCACGTCTAATCCTAGATGTGCACTATATGAAAAAAAAGTGTTTTTTTAACCCCAGTGTCTCAAAGCAGTATTTCTGGACTTGCAGACATGCAGATATCCTGTGCTGGTGCACTATCGCTGCATAAAATGGCTGCCGATTATGTATTGATATTGAGTAACTGAAGGAAAAAAAGTTCGTTTTCAGTAGTAGTTGGCTCAGGGCAGGCTTAAAACAATTGTGCACTGCACCCACAAAACACATTTGCTGTAGATCGCTGAGTAAAGAAGCAGTTCTTCATAAGATTTCTCCCTGATCTCTCCCTCACAGCAGCTGCAGCCTATCCCTACACTAATCCGAGCAGAGTGACGGGCGGCGCTACGTGACTCCAGCTTAAATAGAGGCTGGGTCTCATGCTGCAGTTGGCTAATCACAGCCATGCCAATAGTAGGCATGGCTGTGATGGCCTTTTGGGGCAAGCAGTATGACGCTTGTTGATTGGCTGCTGTGCAGCCTTTCAAAAAGCGCCAAGAAAGCGCTGAACACCGATCCCGAACTTTTACGTAAATGTTCAGGTTCGGGTCCGGGTGCCGAATAACCTAAAGTTCGGTATGAACCCGAACTTTACAGTTCGGTACGAACCCGAACTTTACAGTTCGGTACGAACCCGAACTTTACAGTTCGGTACGAACCCGAACTTTACAGTTCGGGTTCGCTCAACTCTAGACATGACCCATTTCACAAATCACCAATCAATTCCCCCAAGATTTTGAAATGCAATTTTGAGATATTGAAATGCAATCAACTTGCTAGTGACTAAGGTAACATGTTAGGAAACATACAGTAGCTCTGATGGTCATAAAACTGCAGATCTTACCTGTGACTCTGAATAATGCGCTCCTAGGTCCTCTAGACTGCCTCCAGTAGGTAACGTCCTTTGTTTGGTGAAAGAACTTGCTCCTGTAAATGATCTACTGGAAAGGTGGCTTCTTTTGACACCCCTGCAATTGTTAGGTATCTTAAAGGCACATCTCTTGTGATAGTTAAGACCGCAGCCTGAAATGTTAGAAAGGTAAAAATACACAAATAAACAATACATCAATAATATTTATTGCCATAAAACACAGAAATGTAATTTAGTTTATTTTATTATGCAGTTTCACTTTCAGACTTCAGTCTCGTGAGATACTTTAGCCCTTAAATCTTTAAGTACTATATTAGTGTCACTGTCATACAGAGGCAGACTGGCCACTACAGACCCTACAGGAAAATTTCAGGTGGACCAATGCCCAGGGGGCTGCCCGAACCTTCTCATGGCTGCCGGCCGGGTACATAACGATCTGATGCTCTCAGCATTAATTAATTTAGGAGCATCAGATTCTTTTGACCTGACCGGTGGCACTGTGGTATTTGGTTCTGCTGAGGCAGTGTTTTGTGCAGTACTGGGTTATTAGGTTCTGCTGGGGTGGTATTTTGTACTGCATTACAGTATTTCTAGCCCTGCCTATTTCTGTTGGCCCACCTTCTGACAACTGAGACCTGCCTACAATATAGGGCCACTTTTAGGTTTTTTTCCAGGGCCACTTTAAGTTCCCAGTCCATCCATACTATCATATAATCATGGAAAACATCCCTCTTCATAAAAATAGGAATCTATCGTTATTCATACTGTGGTTCTTTGGTACCACCAGAGAAATAGATTCTCCATCTATATAGAACGTCTTCATGTCTACTTTGGTTGTTATCGTTAATTAGGTCAAATAATACAGAGGGCAGTGCCCAGTGTGAAGAAGACACTTGCCATAATGCACATCACCAAAGCAGATTCTGTAGAACCACTCAGCTGGCAACATGTGCTGGAGATTTCAGCCATGAAGATCTAAAATTGTGATTGCAGCTCTGGATTGTAAACGCTTCCATACACATTAGATTATAGTCGGCCGAACTAGGTGATTTCGGCAGGGCTGGCTGACTAATGTGTATAGTAGCCTCGAGACTCTCCCCCAACACATGATGTCAGGAAAAAAGGATTGCGCAAGTTGAATTACAATGCCCCATCTTTTTGTTCTGGCAAGAGTGGCAAGAGATAAGCCACTGCCCCAGTGGTGTCCACCAGCGGCTTTTCATCTCTTGCCATTGAAAAAACATACTTGCTCGGCCAAACTGAGCATGCACCTATATGGGGGAGTCAGGAGGAATCACTGTTGAGAGCTATTAAAGGTGTATGGGAGCCAGGGTCGCCAACCGTCCCGAAATTTCTGGACAGTCCATAAAAATAAGTATCTTGTTTCCTGTGTGCATGAAAAAAATAGTGTCCTTAATTTCTTTTTAGGCTGGTGGTTCTTGACTAGATTATTTTGGTGGTAATTATCACTTTACAGCTCACAGTAAATGCTGGTAATGAGTTCTTATCAGTATACTGAGCTATAGACATGTATTACTTATAATCTTTATCGTTCATTATAGTTTTCCAAGCTGTCCGTAAATCAATATTGGCTGTCCGTGATTTTGGGATAAGTTGTCCAGAAAAAAGAAAAATTATGGTTGGCAACCCTGATGGGTACCTTAATACAGGCTGTCACATAGGGTCAGTCCAAGATAAGTAAGACATGTTCATTAAAGGGAATCTGTCAGCTCCAAAACACCCCCAAACTAGAGTAAGCGGTGTATAGTGTAAGTGATCCCGAGTCTGGTTATGTCATTTTTACCTTCATAATCGTTTGCATTCTGACTCTTTGCACCAACAAACCAGCAGTAACATGCATTGAGAAGACTCCTCTTTGAGTCCTCTCCATTATGTACATGAGCACAGGAGTCCCCTCTATGCAGTTTACTGCTGGTTTGTGGGAGCATAGTGTCAAGCTGCAAGTGAGTATTAAGATAAAAATTCAAGAACTGGACTTGGCATAACTTAGACCATACACTACATCGTTTGGGTGGTGTTTCAGAGCAGATTCCCTTTAATCATACAATCCATACAATTTTTTAAATTTACCTTGACATTTTAGACCTTGTCTCACCAAGCCAAACAACATCTCTCCACAATAGTCACAAAAGGCTGGAGATTTGTAGGAATGAACTAGTAGGATGTGAGGTCGGATTGAGAAGTCAAGGGACACAGAAGCTGTATAAAAGAGAATAATGGTTAAAGTTGTCATTTTTCAAAAGATTAAGCAAATAAATTATAATAACCAAACACTGAACAAAGGAATATTCTCAGAATTCAGCTCATGGTGAATATTGATGAAGAGCATTTTATAGTATAAATCTCTACAATAAGCATCTGAAATATCCAGTTACTCATTACTGGCAACCCGTTTCTCTGCACAGTCAAATGTTATGAGTCGTTTGTAGTTCTTCCGTTCACTAACTAAACAGGACTAAATATGCCGTACTCATGTGTTTTCCCACATGTCGTGCCAGGTTCTAACAACTCAAGCACATGACGATGAGATCTGATATTCATTTGCTACAGGCTCTCCCCACCCCTGCTGCTATTTTTTTTTTCTACTGAAAGTAACAGATGGAGGGGAGCTCATGAATATCAGATTTTAGCAAAACAGCTGGGAATATTAAAGGAAATGATTACCTTGGTGAGGACACCATAAAACTGGTGACAGATTCCCTTTAACCCCGTCCCAACTTGCTCCATACATATACAGGACTTTAACCCAGTTGCTACCAGCGCTGTACATGTACGGTGCTGGTGTGATCCTTAAACATGGCGCACGCTCTCCTATGCAGCGGGCGCCATAGCTGGCAGGTCTCTGCTGTTTTAAACAGCAGAGGCCTGCAGCTAATGTCTGTGACCGGCAATAATGCCGATTGCAGACAACAGCCTTTACATGCCGTGATCAAGTGTGCACACAGCATCTAAATGGTGAGGCCCACAGAGGCCCGCAGCTAATGTCTATGACCGGCAATAATGCCAATCGCAGACATTACATTCCTTACATGCCATGATCAAGTGTGATCATGGCATCTAAACGGTGAGAAACAAGGAACCGCGCGCTTCCGGATTAATACCGGCATCCCCATGCAGCGATCAGGGGTGTCGGTAATTAATTCTAATAGGCTGGGTCTCTCTGAAGAGTCCCAGCATATTAGAGCTGCAATTCCTACGTTGGCCAGCAGGTGGCCGGCCAACATAATAAATCAGCAATCTATGTTTTTCTATATTCCTTATGGGAGTAGAAAAATGTTCAATAAAAAACAAAGTATTGGGGATTGTAGCCTCCTAAAGAGGCTCCAAAAAAATAAAAACAATTAAAAAAATAAATAAAAAAATATTAAAAAAAATATTAAAATTTTAATCACTCCCTTTCCTTAGATTAAAAAAATAAATACATAAATAATAAATAAATAAACATGATGGGCATCATCACATCCGAAAACGCCCTTACTATCAAATTATTAAAAACAAATTACAATATGTCGAATGGCGTAACGGAAAAAAGTATCTTAAACGCCTATTCATCATTTTTTTATCGCTTCTCTAAATAATATTTTTTTAATTAAATGTGATCAAAAAAACACACATACTCCATGGTATCAATAAAAACTACAGATCATCCTGCAAAAAAAATGAGCTCCCACACAGCTCAGTAGACATAATTATACAAAAGTTATGGGGGTTAGAATGTGGTGATGTAAAATAAATATTTTTTTTCAAAGCTATAAAGGGGTTCTGCAGTTTGTTTTAACTGATGATCTATCCTTGGAATAGATCATCAGTATCTGACCGGCGGGGGTCTGACACCCGGGACCCCCGCCGAACAGCTGTTTGAGAAGGCAGCGGCGCTCCAGCAGCGCCGCAGCCTTCTCACTGTTTACCGCTGGCCCAGTGACGTCACGACTAGTATCAACTGGCCTGGGCGGGGCTAAGCTTCATTCAAGTGAACGCAGCTGCCTTCTCAAACAGCTGATCGGCGGGGGTCCCGGGTGTCGGACCCCCGCCGGTCAGATTCTGATGATCTATCCAGAGGATAGATCATCAGTGAAAACAAACTGTAGAACCCCATTAATTTATTTATTTCAGTATTTAGACATATAAAACCTATACATGTGTGGTATCTTTGTAATTGTAATATAAATAAACGATCGGAACTCAATACCCTTCTTTCACGCTGAATGTGGAGGGTATTCAGTGCCGATTATTTATATTGCAATTATTTACGTGATTGGAGGTGTAATATCGATCAGAGCACCTACCATTGCCTCTGGGTCAGTTGTGCCACCCTTTGTATACACATCTTTGTAATTGTACTGATCCAGAGAAAGAAGGGCACAGGTCAGTTTTGCCACAAAAGGAATGCCGTAGGGACAAAACCGATAAAACTGTGCAGGAATTGCGTGTTTTTTTTTCCCAATTCCACCCCATTTGGATTTTTTTTCCGCTTCCCACTACATGGTATGCCACATAAAACCGTCGCATTAGAAAGTACAACTTGTCCAGCAAAAAACAAGCCCTCACATGGATATTTGAACAAAAAATAAACAATTTGGTGATGGCTCCATGAAGACAGCGAAGAAACCATAACCTTTCCATTGGTATGATAGCCTCAGGCTTTCTGAAGGCCCCAAGGCCTGTCACCGCAAAATTCATATCAGGACCTTCCTGTGGCAGGGATTGATAGGAACACATTAAATCTCCCATAGGCTGCAATGTTAAATCATTGCAGTCTATGGTAGGAGCAAACCATACTAAAAATAGCTTCTCCGATAGACATTGCAGTGTTTGGGAGAAACAATCTCACACTTATTTTAAAATATAAAAAAATATAACAAATCAAATACACCACCTTTACATATGTTAAAAATAAAAAAACAATAAAAAATAAACTAAAGATCATTAGCATCACCACTTCTCAAAATGTCCCTATTAACCCCTTTGGTTCCAAGCCATTTTTCACCTTAAGGACCAGGCCAAATTTTGGAAATCTGACTTGTGTCACTTTATGTGGGAATACCTTTGGAACACTTTTACTTATCCCAGCCATTCTAAGATTGTTTTCTTGTGACACATTGTAGTTCATAATAGTGGTAAATTTGAGTCAATAAAAATCTGCTTTATTCATAAAAAAAAAAATCCTGAAAATTTGGAAAAAAATATTTTTTTTCTAAATTTGTATTTCTCTGCTTTTAAGGCAGATTGTGATACCTCACAAAATAGTTATTACTTTTACATTTCCTATATGTCTACTTTATGCTTGAATCATTTTGTAAATGTAATTTTTTTTTTTTAAGAGGCTTAGAATTGTAGAAGCAATTCTTAAAATTTTTAAGAAAATTTCCAAAATCCACTTTTTTAAGGACCACTTTAGTTATGAAGTCACTTTGTAGGGCTTACATAGTAGAAACCACCCATAAATTACCCCATTTTAGAAATGACACCCCTCAAGCTATTCAAAACTGATTTTACAAACTTTGTTAACTCTTTAGGTGTTCCACAAGACTTAAAGGAAAATAGAGATGAAATTTCTAAATTTCACTTTTTTGGCAGATTTCCTATTTTAATCCATTATTTCCTGTAACACAGCAAGGGTTAACGGCCAAACAAAACTCAATATCTTTACCCTGATTGTGCAGTTTACAGAAACACCCTATATATGGTCGTAAACTGCTGTAAGGGCGCACGGCAGGGAGCAGAAGGAAAGGAGCGCCATATGGGTTTTGGAGGGGAGATTATGCTGGACTGATTTTTCGATACCATGTCCCATTTGAAACCCTCCCCCCCGATGCACCCCTACAGTAGAAACTCCCAAAAAGTGACCCCCTTTTGGAAACCATGAAATAAGGTGACAGTTTTACTGGTACTATTTTGGGGTACATATGATTTTTGAACGCTCAATATTATTCTTTTTGTGAGGCAAGGTAAACAAAAATAGCTGTTCTGGCACCGTTTTTTTTCAGATTTTTGCAATGTTCCCCTGACATATGATATTTTTTATAGAGCAGGTCGTTATGGATGCGGCGATACCAAACATGTTTAGTGTTTTTTTGTTTTGTTTTTTACATTTTTTGTGGGGATATAGGAAAAAGTTACATTATTTTTCTACTTTTTTTCACTTTTCTTTTTACACTTTTTGAACCCAGACCCACTTGGTTCTTGAAGATTCAGTGGGTTTGATGGCTCTACAATACCCTGCAGTACACTGCATAGTGTACTGCAGTGTATTTTCATTCACAGTAAGCCTGATCAGGCTCCTGCCTTTAGCAGGAGCCTAATCAGGCTCAGATATTCCATAACCCTTCAAGCATTGGGTTGCTGCCACGGGATAGCAGCAGCCCGATGGGAGAGGAAGAGAGCTCTCTCCCCATGTTAACCCCTTCCATACAGTGGTCCCTATGCACCAGCACTTATGTCAGCCGTTTCAAGCAGAGTCTCAGCTGTATATTACAGCTGACACTCTGCAACCGCTCAGCCATCCTGATGTTAACTGCGGTGGGGGAGGCGAGGGAAGGGGAGGGGGAAGAGCTGCCTGCCACCGGCCATTCTGGAAAGGGGAGACATCATTTAGCACTGGGGGCAAGGGGGGGATGATTAATTAAACATTATATAATTCAGCCGGCATTAGGATAATCTGATTGCCTAGTCTGCCCTGACCGGCCAATTACAATGATCACCGGCCTGGGACCGACCTCATTGATCCCGGGACGGTTAGCCGAGATCCCTGGCTGTGTGTAGCTTGCTGCCATGACGAACCTGTACGTCATGGAGGCTTAAAGGGGTTGTCTCACTTTAACAAATAACATTTATTAATCCAGCCAGCAAAGGAAGCAATATAGGAAATAATAATACATTAGAAAGTGTCTTGCATTAACTTACTTCACATAATAAATGTTATTTGCTGAAGCGAGACAACCCCTTCAAGGGGTAAAAATAATAAAGTGTGAATGAAGTTAATAGGTCAGTTTTGCTGCATATGAAATGTTGTAAAAAAGGCCATAAAACTACAGCAGAATTCAGTTTTTTTTCCAATTCCACCTCATTTGGATTTCTCTAGTTTCCTATCACATTGTATCCAATATTAAATGCTGACTGCAAAGAACAACTTCTTATACAGCTATGTGAAAGGAAAAATATAAAAGTTATGGCCCTGGGAAGGCAGGGATTAGAAAAGAGGAAGGGGTTAAGACTTGTGAGTTTTTTTCAGGTATTCCTTCTCTCTATGATCCTCTTGGACTCCAGCTTGTCTGACTCTTCCTCTGGCTGCACCATGGCACTGCCTACCTGTTCTCCCTGTCCCTGACCTATGTTACCTAACTGGTTTTCCCTATTCCACCTTACCACATTCCTTAAAGGGGTTCTGCACTTTGTTTAAACTGATGATCTATCCTCTGGATAGATCATCAGCTTCTGATCGGTGGGGGTCCGACACCCGGGACCCCCGCTGATCAGCTGCTTGAGAAGGCAGCGGCGCTCCAGCAGCGCCGCCCTCTTCTCACTGTTTACCGCAGGCCAAGTGATGTCACGACTAGTATCAATGGCCTTGGCCGGACTAAGATCCATTCAAGTAAACAGAGCTTAGCCCCGCTCAGGCCAGTGATACTAGTCATGACGTCACTGGGCCAGCGTTAAACAGTGAGAAGGCCGCGGCACTGCAGGATTGCCGCTGCCTTCTCAAACAGCTAATCAGCGGGGGTCCCGGGTGTCGGACCCCGGCCGATCAGAAGCTGATGATCTATTCAGAGGATAGATCATCAGTTTAAACAAAGTGCAGAACCCCTTTAACTATCTGACCACCATTACGCAACCTAGCTATTCTAATTACAATAATCTACCTGCACTGTATTCCTGTCTCCAGCCTCACTGGATGCATTGTATATAACAAAGGATGTAAGCTTGATGATATAGCAGCACATTAGATACTCACCAGGAAGAATTACTTCAATTAATTCTCCTTCTCCTATAAAATTGCTGGGTATAAGAAGCTCCAGGACATTTTCTGAGTTTAGGTTATGGCGAAAAAGTTGAATCTTTTCGGAAACACCCAAAAATCCATATTCAGGATACTAAAAGCAAACATAAAAAAAGTTAATACACAGGATGTTCTAAATGTATGGAAGTTATGAGCACAGCATAACACTGGATAATACATAGACCACATAGCTACATTAAAAGGCATAGATAATCATTCTATATAGGGAGCAGAATAAACGCACCTAATCGCCTCTTCCATCTTTACCAATTTTACTCCAGTAGCCAGCGCATGCGCACTGCTGCAAATGAAGCCAATGCCCTCAGTAGTTATCGGAGAGCGCATGCCCAGGCCCAGCGGTGAACTGTGCACACACATCATGAAAGGTCTGGCCCGACTTACACTGGGGAGGAGTTAGGAGCACATAACGCCTAGGAGCCTGGGCACTTACAGCAAGAACGCCACCCTGGCCACTTGTGAGCCCTCATATGGATACCATTAAAACCTCGTTTCTGCAGCTTTACAGAATCGGACCAAAACAAAAAAGGTACCACTATTATCGTTTGTGTGTGTGTGTGTACAAGAATGCAATATAAATACAGAACATACAGATGTCTCTTAAAAGGGACACTTTCAGCAGAAAGTGGTATTTTTTTAAACACTATGGTGCACATTTATTAAGACTCCGGTCTTAATAAGCCCTATAGCCGGCAGTGGATCGCCGTACTTATGTAGAAGCACAGGCCTCTACATAACTTTGGTGCATGCAGCCCCGATTCTAAATGTAAGACTGCTTCCTTGCTGGCTTACATTTAGACCATTTTCTATGCCTAAGGCTAGATGCACACGACTGTATGTATTTTGCGGTCCACAAATTGCACATCCGAAAAAAAAAGGGATGACGTCCATATGGCATCCTTTCTTTTGCGGATCCATTGTAACAATGCCTATCCTTGTCCGCAAAACGGACAAAGATAGGACATGTTCAAATTTTTTGCGGGGCTACGGAATAGAGCAATGGATGCAGACAGCACACGGAGTGCTGTTCGCATCTTTTGCTGCCCCATTGAAGTGAATGGGTCCGCACCTGAGCCACAACCAAACCACGTTCGTGTGCATGCAGCCTAAAACAGGTGTAGAAATGATGAATGAAATTCGACAGGCCTGTTGTCCCATCCCTGCCATGCCCACTTTTTTAGACCTGGCGTGCAACAGAATTTGCGCCAGGTAAGTGCCACAAAAGTGGCGTATATCTGGTCATAAATCACCCACTATATTAATAGAAAACCTTTTTTTTTTAATTTTTGGATTTTTCTTTTTTATTCAGCAGTACTATATTGTTGAACATTAACTACAAAAATATTGTCCTTCTGCAGCAGTCAGCACGCAGAAATAAAAAAATCTATATACTGTAGTTAGGTAAAACAATGTCAGTTTACTGCTGCTGTCAGGGAAAGATGCAGAGTAAATAATTATAATAGTAGGTGTAGAATTGGGATAACAGTATGACAGTGATATTGTTCTCTTGATAAGACTAGATGCCCACAGAGGATCATTGCACTTATCAGTGTTATGTGTTTCTGATCTATTGATGAATTCTAAAACTGTACAGGATACATAAAAGGCCAAGTAAAAGAAAAGAAAAATAATTCAAGTCATTTTGGGCAGAAATTTGGAATTATGAAAGAAAGGGTGGTGGTGGTGAGGAATTGTCAAAGATCACATTTTACAGATAGTGATCGGGCAGGAATGCATATGATTATTTTTTTAAATGGAGCCATGGGACTAAGGCTTCGTTCACATTACCGCTAGGCTTTCTGTTATATTTGTAATCCGTTCAAAATAACGGAAATTAAATAAATAACGAAAAGCCAACAGACACTAACGGAAAGCATATTTTCTGTCTTTTTAACGGACTGACGAAACTGATCCGTTTAAAAAATGGACACAATGCATCCGTTCGCTTTCCGTTATGTTCCATTATTCATTGTTTTTAAATGGATCAGTTTTTTTGTTTTTCAAATTTCATATGAGCAGAAAAACGGAACAGAAAAATGGATTGCATAAAGGATCACATACAAAGCAATCCATTACAATTCGTCACTGATTGACTTTAATGCAAAACAAAACGGATCCGTCACAAATCTATTATTTTAGACGGGAGCAAAAGTCCTGCATGTAGGATTTTTTTTTCCGTCTAAAATAACATGAAGCTGACGGAAAGGAGCCAAACGGAGTGTAACTGACACTTTATCACCTCCATAGAAGTGAATGGGATTTACAACGGATCCGTTTATTTGCGTTTTATTCATCCTCTGAACGGATGAATAGAACGGAAATCCAGACGGTGATGTGAACGAGCCCTAAATAGTGTAGAGAACTGAGAACCTATCTCCATACATGGCTATGCACACATAGGGGGACATTTACTGCATTAAAATGGGGGTACATTTGTGCAGTCAAATTTGCGACTTTTCCCTGCTCATGCACCTTTCCAAAGGCGTCAACTCATTTATCATTTTCCATTTTTGGAGTGGAAAATGACTTAAATTTACGCCAGCAAGAAGGCTGGTGTAGAGTTAAGTCCGACGCATGGCCTGCCAGACAAAGCACCAAACTTATATAGAGGTCTGCGCCTCTACATAACATTGGCGATTCCTCCAGCAGTGCAGAGGGACTTGAGACTGGCATGGAAAAAGCTGGCCTTAATAAATGTACCACATAATGCATAAAATCATTATGCAGGGGCGTAGCAAGGGGGGTAGAAGGGACACGTGCCATCCACTCCCTGTTCACTGTTCTGCTGAGCTCTGATGCTCCCCCATCAGGCCGCATATCATACTGCTGGCTGTGTGGGAGGAGTGGTGAAAGTTTGGGAATCAGCCTCCTGCACAGCCAGCAGCGCTGATGTGTGTGGCATCATATTGTCAAGTCAGAGAAGCAGTATTTCTGTTTTTTTTACTTTCATGGAGCTGCAGAGGGCACTGGGGGACACAAGGAGGACATAACTACTGTGAGGGGGCACAAAAGTGTGCATTCCTACTGTGAGGGGCACAAAGGTGGGTATAACTTCTGTTAGGGGGCACAAAGATGGGCTTAACTACTGTGAGTGGCACTAAGTTGGGCATAACTACTGTGAGGGGGCATAAAGATGGGCATAACTACTGTGAGGGGCACAAAGATGGGTTTAACTACTGTGAGGGGAACAAAGATGGGCATAACTACTGTGAGGGGAAAAAAAGATGTGCATAACTACTGTGACGAGCACAAAGCTAGGCATAACTACAGTGAGGGGCCAAAAGGAGGACATAACTACTGTGAAGGGGCAAAAAGATGGGCATAACTAATGTGATCGGGTCACAAGGTGGGCATAACTACTGTGAGGGGGCACAATGTGGGCATTTCTGCTGTAAAGGAGGCACAATGTGGGCATAAGTACTATGAGGGGGCACAATGTGGGCATAACTACTGTGAGGTAGCACAATGTGGGCATTTCAGCTAAAAAGGAGGCACAATGTGGGCACTAGTACTGTGAGGGGGCACAATGTGAGCATTAATACAATGTGATAGCACTAATGGGAAATGCCCTAGATTACCCTATTATACAATGGGATGGCTCGGTCTTACAGGACCAGCACAGTGCCCCCCTCGTAGGTATTTACCAGGTAAAGTCACCATCCCTTCCTTATGTGATTATTCTTTTTTCTCTATCACCACAGGGACCTTGTTCTGGATCCAGTGGACATCACACCGACACTCCAGTGGAGGCATCCTCAAACTGCGGCCCTTCAGCTGTTGCAAAACTACAACTCCCAGCATTTCCGAACAGCCTACAGGTATCAGCCTACAGCAGGGCATTGTGGGAGTTGTAGTTTTACAACAGCTGGAGGGCCGCAGTTTGAGGGTGCCTGCTCCTGTGACACCATGCATGTGGTAGGACTAGTTGGTTCTTTAATTTATTACAAGCTGTATCGGAACCGACGTGTACCCTATGATAAATTTTATTAGGCAAGTAGTACTAGGTGAGTATAGTTATGCATTGGCCGGAGTTTGAGCAGTGGCTTAGTGTAAAAAAAACTTGCTGCGCCCCGCTGCTCACGCCACTTAACTGTCCCCCTCTTTATGTAAGTTTGAGTGGCATGGGGTGGGGATGCGCAAATCTGAATCCTTGCCCCGGTTGCAGGAACCCTAGCTACACCTCTACATTCCGTTCTGGTGCAAATTAGTATGGGTAAACTAAAGTGCTAAAGCTAGCATTAGACATGTGCCTATACAAGAAAGTTATTTGATAATGCATTAGTGCTATTAAAGATTTTTAGATTTTTTCCGATATGATATGGCTAGAGAACTTTAGCAATTTGTATATGTTGTGCAGGGATGTGGTAGAACTTGTTGTACAGGTCCAGTTCGTTATGCTCTGGTGCACCTAGGCATAAAGAAGTGGATTGACTGGAATGTGCCAAATATTCTACCTGGAGCTTGTTTCATTTGTTACATCTCACTTCTACGTTAGGTGTCCTTCAGTGATAATGAGAGAAAACATAGAAAGCAAATAAATCACAAAATAGGAGGAAAGAAAACTAAATTATTCATCACCTAGGTTCATACATTTATTCATATATTTGTCTTAAAATATAAAAGAAAAAGGAACTTGAATTTGAAATAATAAATCAGAAGAAATGGACATGTATAGCGATGTCAAACCCCTGTGGCAATAAAGTCTTCAGAGTTGCTTGATTGGATGTAGCCTTCAAGGGACAAACTCTACTAAATTAGTGATCTGATTATTGTCCCCGAAACACATCCTCCTTGTAGAACAACCCGATAAAGGAAGTCTTCTCCACGTACACTGGAATGTATTGAGTTTATTACCACAGGGTATGATGACACCATTATGGATGTCCATTCCTTTGATTTGCTCCACTTCTCATAGTTTAGAAGTAACACTGCTAGGACAACAGGTTGAGCAGTCACCCCGATACCATGGAGAAGATTACATGTGTATATATAGCCTACAGTATACAAGCTGAGCAGCTTTCCTAGTATACTCAGTGAGTCTGGGCCACTCAGTTATGTCACTGCTTTATCGTTAAACAGCCGATCGTCGGGGGTGCCGGTAGTCGACCCCCAACCAATCTGAGGATAGGTCATCAATATTTAAAAAAGCATTCTTTTTGCCACACCAAACACACAGCACAGTCATGACGTGTGGCAGCGCCCTTATATGATTCCCTGAAATGGGGTTGGAACTGAATGAAAATAATTAGTCAATCAGACTTTTTGATGTATGATAAACCTCCAGGGACTCCATATTTCAAACAGGAGCTTAAACTACCGTACATGAAGCCACAATTTAGAGTAAATCTATGTCATTGACTACAAGGCTGTATTCACAAAGAAGTTGTAAATTAGTAGTTAATGGGGATAACTCTTTGTATGAAGAACCTCCAGGGATGCCACATTTTAAACAGAAGCTTAAAGGGGGGTCTCATCTGAGACAATGGGGGCACACCGCTAGGATCTTGTCTTAGGATCTTGTCTGATAGATGCAGGTGCCACTGCTGTGACCTGCACCTATATTGAGAACTATAGTGTCAGATGAGAGAACCTCTTTATAGAACATAAAGCCACAATTTGGAGTAAATCTAATTGACTACAAGGCTGTATACATACAAACAAGTTGTGAATCAGTAGTTAATGGGAATAACTCTCTGGATAACTATAGTTGGAGACGGAATGGAGCAAGAGGTTGCCCCTGGCAATATTGTTTCAGGCTTAGGGTATGTTCACACAGCAAACATGCTGAATCCACTTCTCTTCTTTCTTCTATAACACAGTTTTTTAGTGTATAGATTATAAAATCACATTGCAGGAAAAAAAAAAAATCACATGCACTTTCTTGGAATGGTTTCTGCACAAACTGCAGCAGGTGACCACACACAGATTAGCCGCATTCAAATGAGGCCAATTCAAGGTCGGATCCGCAGCATAACAAACTACAAATCTGTGACAGAAATACAAGGGTTAGTCTTGGATTCAAAGGGGTTGTCCAAGTTATGAAAAAAATATATATAGCACTGTAAATCTAATGGGCAGCAATATATAATTGAGCTAAGCAAGTTATAGGTTAAAAAAATTATATTTCCTCATTTCCCTCTTCTGGTCCTTTGTTTACCTGCAGTAACAATACAAGTGCTGCCCTGAGTGACATGTCTGCCTGCTGGGAGACTCAGCAGCATGTTGTATCTGTAGGACTACAAGTCCCAGCTGTACAATGACACTGCTGATACACACAGGATCTTCCCCCTACCTGTTCTTGCGCAATATTCTGCAGAACTCCTCTAGTCTGTGAGCTCCTGTGCCCAGCATTTGTCTCCTCATTGCATGTAGCTACTCAGTAAAGCCTTCAGCCCTGAGTCTGTGCTCCTGAAGGGGTTAATCTCTCCTGAAGTATCCAGTGGGAGGGAGACAAAGGGCAGACAGCAGCAGCAGCAGCAGATGGCAGAGCAGGGGGCGTGGCCAGCACAGTGATGTCTAGTGTACAAACACATATCTGCTCTCTCAGGCTTGTGCATGAATCATCATCAGAGCAGGGAGAGAGGCTGACATCACAGGTCATGTGACCCTCAGTGAACAATGAGAAACCAGCAACTGGGGATGCAGTAAGTGAATTGTAAATTCCTTCCATTTGCCTAGTTAGAAACATACAAAGAACAAAAAAATAACTCAGAACGGAAAAAAGAGTCCTGTCGACAGGACTTTGTTTCCCGTCTTGCATAACGGAAACCAGACAGATTTGTTATGATTGCATTCCGTCATAATAGAAGTCTATGGGCAGCATAACGGACCCGTCCTGGTTTCCGTTATTCAGGGCTGGACTCCTGAATAATGGAAACCAGGATGGAACTGTTATGCTGCCCATAGACTTGTATTATGAAGTATCAAAACGAAATGCCTCTTAAAGGCTTCCGTTTTGACTTCTGTCTTATGGATTCCTTTATTTTCCGTTATAACCATGTTATAACGGAAAACAATGATGGAATCCATAACGGTGATGTAAACAAGCCCTAAGCTTATTATAGATACACTTATCTTCCGCTATGTACAGAGACATGTCAGAAGAATACAGTACAGCAATAAGCAGACATATATCTTTATTCCATTTTACAATCATCCATCTTATGGAAGTGCTGAATATTCCACTTCATTCAACACAACGCTTTAGGCTTCTTTCACACGAATGATACGGATACGCTCAGGGTCTGCTCAGGAAAAAAACTGATGGTTTTGAACGCAAGTACAGTCAGTTTTGTCTGCGACTGCGTTCAGCGTTTCAGTTTGTTCTGCGTGGGTGCAATCATTTTTTTAAGCGTTTTTCACGAGCATGAAACAAAACTCCTAGCAACCATCAGTAAAAAACACATTGCATCCAGAGGCAATATGTTTTTCACTGAAGCTCCATTCACTTCTATGGAACCAGAGCTGCATGAAAAAACACATAATATAGAACTAGCTGCAATTTTTCCTGAAGGCAGTAATGATGCGTGAAAAATGTGCACACACCCATTGAAATGAATCAGCTGTGAGTGGGCAACCTGTTTATTTAAAGACCAGGGAGCTATCAAAGTCTGAACTTCACAACACATGTCTGTGAAAGTGTATCATTGCATGAACAAAAGAGACAAGGGCCTCAGAAAAAAAGAGTTGTTGATGCTCATCAAGCTGGAATTGGTAACAAAACCATCTCTAATGAGTTTGGACTCATTAGAGTCAGAGATTGTGTACAGATGGAGGAAATTAAGGACTATTATTATCCACCCCAGAAATGGTCGATAAATAAAGATCACACCAAGAGCAAGGTGTGTAATTGTCTACCAGGTCACAAAGGAATCCAAGGTAACCTCTAAGCAGCTTAAGGCCTTTCTCACATGAGCTAATGTTAATGTTCATGAGTCTACCATCAGGAGGACAGTGAACAACAATGATGTGTATGGCAAGATTGTGAGGAGAAAGCAGCTGCTCTCCAAAAAGTACATTGTAGCCCATCTGCAGTTTGCTAAAGATCACCTGGATAAACCAGAAGTCTACTGGAACAATGTTTTATGAACAGATGAGACCAAATTATTACTTTTTTGATTTAAAGGAGAAATGTTGTGTTTGGAGAAAGGAAAACATTGCATTCCAGTGTAAAACCTCATCCCATCTATAAAACACAGTGGTAGAATCATGATTTGGTCCTGTTTTCGATGGCTTGCCATCATTAATCGAACAATAAATTCTGAATTGTACTAGCAAATTCTAAAGGAAAATATCAGGACATCTGTTATGACAGTGGCCCGTGCTTGCGGTTGCATCGCTCTGCTCACTGGCTCCCCTGCTCCTGTGTTCTGGCAGCTTGGACCCTGTGTACTGACTTCTTGTAAAGTGGCCTGGTAGTTCCCCTACAGCAGAGTCAAGATACCTGTATAGGGGTTAAAGGGTGAAGACCACAGTCTCTAAGCTGAATCTCAAGAGAAGGTGGATCATAGAGCAAGACAACAACCCTAAGCACACAAGTCGTTCTTCCAAGTAATAGTTAAATAATAATAACATTAAAGTTTTGGAGTGGCCAAGTCAAAGTCCTGACCTTAATCCAAAAGAAATGTGGTGGAAGGACCTGAAGTGAGCAGTTCATGGGAGAAAACCCACTAAAAAAAAAAGTTAAAACTGTTTTGTACAGAGGAAAGGGATAAAAATTCTTCCAAGGTGATGTGCAGGACTAGACAACAAATACCGTAAACGTTGAGTTGCAGTTATTGCTGCACAAAGGGTTCATACCAGATATTGAAAGCAAAGGTTTGCATACTTTTGCCACTCACAGATATGTGATATTGGACCATTTCCTGAATAAATAAATAAGCAAGTGTAAAATTTTGACTCATTTGTTTTATCTGGTTATATTTATCTACTTTTAGGACTGATGAAGTGTTAGCGGCCCATGCCCACTGCTGCTCCACTTCTGCACATTCCCCTCTGGGAGGTCTATGAGCTTAAATACCTGGCTTGGTAGTTTTCCAGTGAGAGGGTGCTATTCTGTCTGCCCATGTACCGTACTTCTGCCTGTTAACCGACTCTGATACTCCACTGACTGCATTGACCTTTGACTGTCTATTGTACTGACGCTTTGCTGTCTGTCCTGACCTCAGATTAGTTTCACGGAACCCCACAAACTCTGGCTGCCCTGACCTCTGGCACCAAGGCAGTTGATCCCTTGTTGCTTTGCACTGGTGTCTCTGACCACCATCCGTTAGCTGCCATCTACACTAGGACTATTCCAAGAGGTATCAGCCTGGTGGCTCACTTGCAGTGAAGACCATATTCCTGTATAGGGGCTGAAGGGTGAAAACCAAGGAAACACCTGGATAGTCTTAAGGTTTACAAGGCATTTTGAGGTTCATACCTATTCATCAGATAAAATGAGACATGTGCAGTGAACAAATATCTTCTAGTTAATAGATGAATTAAGTTGTAGAACAACATCAGTGAACCTGCAGAGATGATATGTTTTTATGATATTGCACGCTATACAGGTTGTTGTGTCTATCATACAACCAAAACAGTTAAGCAAGTTTCCACCACTTTTAGAAAAAAGTATGAGCTGCTACATGCTCTACTATGAGATGGCCTTTTCTCTTTTTTTGGTATACTCCTAGTTATCTTGTATTATGTTTCACAGCTTTTCGAACTATATGTAAAGAAAAAAACATTGCATTACATATTCAACACCAAGAGGAAAGAGGGGAAAGTTAAAAAAGTTGCTTGCAGCCTGAAACATTTTTCTAACTATAGCTAGCCATACATTAGATACTACACTGCTCAAAAAAATAAAGGGAACACTTAAACAACACAATGTAACTCCAAGTCAATCACACTTCTGTGAAATCAAACTGTCCACTTAGGAAGCAACACTGAGTGACAATCAATTTCACATGCTGTTGTGCAAATGGGATAGACGATAGGTGGAAATTATAGGCAATTAGCAAGACACCCCCAATAAAGGAGTGGTTCTGCAGGTGGTGACCACAGATCACTTCTCAGTTCCTATGCTTCCTGGCTGATGTTTGGTCACTTTTGAATGCTGGCGGTGCTTTCACTCTAGTGGTAGCATGAGACGGAGTCTACAACCCACACAAGGGGCTCAGGTAGTGCAGCTTATCCAGGATGGCACATCAATGCGAGCTGTGGCAAGAAGGTTTGCTGTGTCTGTCAGCATAGTGTCCAGAGCATGGAGGCGCTACCAGGAGACAGGCCAGTACATCAGGAGACGTGGAGGAGGCCGTAGGAGGGCAACAACCCAGCAGCAGGACCGCTACCTCCGCCTTTGTGCAAGGAGGAACAGGAGGAGCACTGCCAGAGCCCTGCAAAATGACCTCCAGCAGGCCACAAATGTGCATGTGTCTGCTCAAACGGTCAGAAACAGACTCCATGAGGGTGATATGAGGGCCCGAGGTCCACAGGTGGGGGTTGTGCTTACAGCCCAACACCGTGCAGGACATTTGGCATTTGCCAGAGAACACCAAGATTGGCAAATTCGCCACTGGCGCCTTGTGCTCTTCACAGATAAAAGCAGGTTCACACTGAGCATGTGACAGACGTGACAGAGTCTGGAGATGCCGTGGAGAACATTCTGCTGCCTGCAACATCCTCCAGCATGACCGGTTTGGCATTGGGTCAGTAATGGTGTGGGGTGGCATTTCTTTGGAGGGCCAAACAGCCCTCCATGTGCTCGCCAGAGGTAGCCTGACTGCCATTAGGTACCGAGATGAGATCCTCAGACCCCTTGTGAGACCATATGCTGGTGCGGTTGGCCCTGGGTTCCTCCTAATGCAAGACAATGCTAGACTTCATGTGGCTGGAGTGTGTCAGCAGTTCCTGCAAGACGAAGGCATTGATGCTATGGACTGGCCCGCCCGTTCCCCAGACCTGAATCCAATTGAGCACATCTGGGACATCACGTCTCGCTCTATCCACCAACGTCACGTTGCACCACAGACTGTCCAGGAGTTGGCAGATGCTTTAGTCCAGGTCTGGGAGGAGATCCCTCAGGAGACCGTCCGCCACCTCATCAGGAGCATGCACAGGCGTTGTAGGGAGGTCATACAGGCACGTGGAGGCCACACACACTACTGAGCCTCATTTTGACTTGTTTTAAGGACATTACATCAAAGTTGGATCAGCCTGTAGTGTGTTTTTCCACTTTAATTTTGAGTGTGACTCCAAATCCAGACCTCCATGGGTTGAAAAATTTGATTTCCATTTTTTTATTTTTGTGTGATTTTGTTGTCAGCACATTCAACTATGTAAAGAACAAAGTATTTCAGAAGAATATTTAATTAACTCAGATCTAGGATGTGTTATTTTTGTGTTCCCTTTATTTTTTTTGAGCAGTGTATATATCAGACAGATGTTTTCTGAACAACTTGTCGTTCATGGGTGTATTATGAAGGTTGTTCGTCTTGGACAACAATTCGATAAGATAAAGCAACAAATTGATCTCTGCCTTGGTCTGACTTGGACTGGGCTTTTATTAAAGAAAGGAAGATTTATCATTTGGCATGAAAGACTTTTAAACTACAGCAACTAAAAATGACTTTAAAAAAATACAACATGGAATGCAACTTTTCGACAGATATCTGCCACTGGTCAGCATAGGTCACTCATTTCTATCACAAAAAGGTGGTGATGGTTGACAAAGAAATAAAACTTTTTGGGCCATCTAAAATCTCTAGTGTGATGCTAGCTTAACCCTTTAAGGACCGGGCCATTTTTCACCTTAAGGACCAGGCCATTTTTTGCAAATCTGACATGTGTCACTTTATGTGGTGATAACTTTAAAATGCTTTTACTTATCCAGGCTATTCTGAGATTGTTTTCTTGTCACATATTGTACTTTATGACAGTGGTAAAATTGAGTAAAAAAAAAATAATAAAAAAAATCCAAATTTACCCCAAATTTTGAAAAATTTGCAAATTTCAAAATTTCAATTTCTCTACTTTTATAATAGATAGTAATACCTCCAAAAATAGTTATTACTTTACATTCACCATATGTCTACTTCATGTTTGGATAATTTTGTGAATGCCATTTTATTTTTTGGGGACGTTAGTAGACTAGAAGTTTAGAAGCAAATCTGGAAATTTTTCAGAACATTTCTAAAGCCCACTTTTTTAGGAGCAGTTCAGGTCTGAAGTCACTTTGTGAGGCTTACATAATATAAACCACCCACAAATTACCCCATTTTACAAACTACACCCCTCAAGGTATTCAAAACAGATTTTACATACTTTGTTAACCCTTTAGGTATTCCACAAGAATTTATGGAAAATAGAGATAAAATTTAAAAATTTAACTTTTTTGGAAGATTTTCCATTTGAATCCATGTTTTCTCAGTTACAAAGCAAGGGTTAACAGCCCAAAAAAAACTCTAAATTTATGGCCCTGATTCTGTAGTTTACAGAAACACCCCATATGTGGTTTAAACTGCTGTACTGGCATACGGCAGGGCACAGAAGGAAAGGAATGCCATAAGGTTTTTGTAAGGCAGATTTTGCTGGACTGTTTTTTTGACACCATGTCCCATTTGAAGCCCCCCTGATGCACCCCTAGAGTAGAAACTCCAAAAAAGTAACCCCATTTTAGAAACTACACCCCTCAAGGTATACAAAACTGATTTTACAAACTTTGTTAACCCTTTAGGTGTTCCACAAGAGTTAATGAAAAATAGAGATAAAATCTCTAAATGTAACTTTTTTGGCAGATTTTCCATTTTAAATAATTTCTTTCCAGTTACAAAGCAAGGGTTGACAGCCAAACAAAACTCAATATTTATGGCCCCGATTCTGTAGTTTAGAGAAACACACCATATGTGGTCGTAAACTGCTGTACGGCATTTGAAGCCCCCCTGATGCACCCCTAGAGTAGAAATTCCAAAAAAGTGACCCCATTTTGGAAACTACGGGATAGGGTGGCAGTATTGTTGGTACTATTTTAGGGTACATATGATTTTTGGTTGCTCTATATTACACTTTTTGTGAGGCAAGGTAACAAGAAATAGCTGTTTTGGCACCGTTTTTATTTTTTGTTATTTACAACATTCATCTGACAGGTTAGATTATGTGGTAGGTTGTCATGGACGCGACAATACCAAATATGACTACTTTTTTGGTTGTTTGTTTTAGTTTTCACATTCTGAAAGCCGTAGTTTTATTTATTTTTTGGGCCACTGTCTTGTGTAGGGGCTCATTTTTTTTTCTGGATGAGATGACGGTTTTATTGGTACTATTTTGTGGTGCGTATGACTTTTTGTGATGTATGGTGACAAAACATTTTTTTTTTTTTACGGTATTCACCTGAGAGATCATGTGATATTTTTATAGAGCAGGTTATTACACAATGATTTCATTTTTGAAACAAAAAAAATCATGTTTTAGTGTCTCTATAGTCTGAGAGCCTAGTTTTTTCAGTTTTTAGGCAATTATCTTAGGTAGGGTATGATTTTTGCAGGATGAGATGACGGTTTGATTGGCACTATTTTGGGGTGCATATGACTTTTTGATCGCTTGCTATTACACTTTTTGCGATGTAAGGTGACAAAAGTTTACCAATAGTGAAGAAAATAAAATTGGGGTCAGTCAGCACATCCCAGTGCGCAAGTGCAATGGCCAGGATACGGGTACGCTGACGCCACTTTAATGCAGTGGCAGGGTCAGGTGGATAATAGTCTGTATTTGTTCATGACGGCAATTGCAGCGTGCGCAGGGTACTAACTCAGGGCCCTTCCAAGGTGTTATAATGTACGTCCCAGATTAGGAATGCGTGGTGTAATGGCCTATAATGTCTCTGTAGGATAGTGGTAGTTGTGTCACCGTGTCTCCTACCAGGGTACGGCTGGACTCCTGGCTCCTGGCTCACTTGCAATAAATTTGAGTGTAGTGATGTAGGAGTAATAGAGGAATTTTGCAGAATAAACGATGTCCAGACATTTAGATGAAGTTCAAACATTTCTTTACTGAAGATAACTTGTATCCAAGCAGTATACAGCTTTGGTCTCTGGTCACAGCAGGTTTTGGCAATTATTGGCAGGAATAGATACTTCTGCTTTAAATTTGGAGCTTGCAGGATAAGTCTGCTTGGTATCTCTGCAATTGTGACAGGAATTAATCTTCTGCACTTTTCTAGTACCTCTGCTGTATGGGGACAGACTAGCTGAGGAGGGAATGGCTTCTCCTAGGTCTCTGGACTTGTCTCACAGATAGATTCTCAGTGGATGCTCTCTTCCTGGAATTCTGGAGATTGTGGTTTCTGCTTCTTCATCCAGCTGAGGCTGAAGGTGCTCAGACTGGGGATATGATCAAATCTCAGTCGAGACTTGGTCCTTGCTGTCTTCCCTATCCAGGGGTTTTCTCCTGAACGCTATCACACAGCCTTCGCCTAGCAGGGGGGAGGCTACACTGACTCTAACTTCCTTCTCCACCCATGCTGCAGGATGTGGGAACAGTGGTCAACCAATATTAACCGGACAGAATAATATCGAAAAGACGGACCCCCAAGGAGTCGTAATAATCACCCAAAAATTTAACTGACTTTCGTATATATGAAAATCCCAAAAACTTTATTGTAAATATATATGAACAATACATACAGGTATAATAAAAGAGGCAGCACAAGGCGGGACACACAGATGAGGAGCAGGACCCAAGGAGAGGCTGGGAGATCAGTGCACAAAATAACAGGGAAAAAGAATGCTAGCTAAAAGAGCATACATCAGAACCTCATAGCAGCAACGACCCCAAACAAAATGCAAAGGAGGCGATTATAGAGATTGAGGTTAAGATGAAAAGGAATAAAATTAGACATACCCTGAGTGGTGCAAAGATCTCTCGGCCGACTCCTGACCTAACGCCGTTTCGCCAGTAGACCTGGCTTCTTCCGGGGATATCCCCGGAAGAAGCCAGGTCTACTGGCGAAACGGCGTTGGGTCAGGAGTCGGCCGAGAGATCTGTTTTACTTTTTTTCTGTTGTAATCCCCATTTAGTATGTGTTGCACAATTGACAACGAAGTCCAGTGCACATCTTGCATGATGTATGCAGTCCTGGAACAGCCATTCGAGGGTGTATATCTTTGTTCAAGATGTGAGCAAATTACCTGTCTGGAATCGCAAATCGAGTCTCTAAACGGGCAAGTTGCAACACTGAGAGGCATTGACAATTTGCAAAAGAGTTTGCTTCTCACCGAGCAAGCACTCTTTGGGGTAGATGAGGGGGAGGGTGACAGAGAGGAGGCTGAGGAAAGTGAGGTAGCTAGCTGGGTAACAGTTAGAAAGCAGGTTAGAGGGAAGAGTGCCAGGGAGGCTAGCCCTGATCTGACACACCCCAACAAGTTTGCACATTTGGCAGATGAGGGGGATGTCAGTCCAGGGACGGCACTGCTGCAGCCGGACACTTCCTCTGCCAGTCAGGGGAATGTCAGCTCCAGTAAGCAGGGAACCAGGAGAGCAGGGCAGGCCAGACAGGTGCTAGTAGTGGGAGACTCCATTATTAGGGAAACAGATAGGGAAATCTGTCACAAAGACCGTGATCGCCGAACAGTGTGCTGTCTTCCTGGCTCTAGAGTTCGACACATTGCGGATCGGGTTGACAGATTACTGGGAGGGGCTGGAGAAGATCCAGCGGTCATGGTCCATATCGGAACCAATGACAAAGTTAGAGGTAGGTGGAGAGTCCTTAAAAATGATTTCAGGGATTTAGGTCAAAAGCTTAGGGCAAGGACCTCAAAAGGTAGTATTTTCCGAAATACTGCCTGTACCACGAGCCACACAAGAAAGGCAGTGGGAGATTAGGGAGATTAACAAGTCGCTCAAGAACTGGTGTAGGAAGGAGGGGTTTGGGTTCCTGGAGAACCTGGTCGACTTCTCTATCGGCTACAAGCTCTATCGTAGGGACGAGCTGCACCTCAATGGGGAAGGGGCAGCTGTGCTGGGGAGAAAGATGGCTAGAAGGTTGGAGGAGTGTTTAAACTAGGGACTGGGGGGGAGGGAAATTACACTATAGGAGGGGAAGATAGTGCAGATAGAGACCGGGAGCAAGGTAGTGGGACTGTGGGAGGAATGGAAGGAGGGACTAGAACAGTTCAGAAGGAAAGGTGAAGGGTAAAAAATATACATAAACCTCTCAAATGTATGTATACTAATGCCAGAAGCCTGACTAGTAAAACTGGGGAGCTGGAATTAGTGATGTGTGATGAGGATAGCTCCTCCTCTTCATCCTGACAGGACACCTGACGTCAATGTGGCCAGTGCGCCTGCGCGAGTCGGATGCCGGGTGCGCGTGCGTGGTACACAAGCCGCGTGCGCAGGGATACAAGCGTAGTGCACATGCTCCATTCCAGACCACAGGTGCTACTCAGGCTGGGGGAGGGCTTCAGCCTCCATCACCGCCCTCAGCCTTATGATTGGCTTCTGACAAAGGAAGCCTCCTGGTTGCTCGGCAACCAGGGGGGCGGTCCTGCGTTCACTGTGTACTTAAAGCCAGTCAGAGCCTTGACTCATTGCTGAGTTATTCAACCTTATGGTGAACACCCAGCTCCCTCCTATGAACCTGTTGTTTAATCTGACTTCCCAGCTACCGACTCCTTGCCTGTTTCCTCGATTACGATTTCTGCTGTGACCCGGAACTGGAACCGACTACCCGATTGGATTGACCTTTTTTGTACTACGCTAATTTTTGGGATTATTTCGTCCCTGCCAAAGGATTCCATACCTGATCCACTATTCCAGTCCTGACATAATAACTCAGCCAAACCATGGAATCCGCTGGATCTGTAGACGGTGCCCCTTCTTTGTCCGAACAACTGACGATGATGGCGCAAGCCCTTCAGGACATGCAGGCCAGCCATGCACACCTATTAGTGAGAATGCGTGCCCAGGAGCTGCGCCAGGCCCAGTTCACTGCACTACCACCCACCTCCTCCCGCTCCACGCACCTCACTAGAAGTGGTGAACAGTGAACCAGCCGTAGCCCTACCAGAACGCTTTTCTGGAGACAGGAAGAAATGCTGTTCGTTTATTATTTCCTGCGAGCTACTGTTCTCCTTGAAACCCCACACTTACTCCTCGGACTACGTCAAAGTACGGACAGCTATCTCCCTGCTCACGGGACCCCCACAGACCTGGGCCCATCAGCTCCTGCAAACTGATAGCCCAGTGCTGTCCTCTTGGGGCTCCTTTGTTTCCGCCATGCAGGCACTCTTTGACGACTCCCTGCGTGCTTCCACCTCTAGGGACACTCTCCGTTCCTTGCGACAAGGAAGGCGTCCAGTGGAGGACTACATTACGGAGTTTCGGGAGATCGCACCAGATACCGGACTCAATGAAGTGGCCCTTATCGACCAGTTCCGGATCGGACTGTCGGACCAATTAAAAGACGAACTCGCCCGTATCGGGGTCCCGGAGGTCCTGGAAGGGCTGATGAGCACGGTTACCCAACTGGACCGCCGTTTCCGGGAACGAAGGACGGAGAGACAGCACGCTTTGCCTCCTCCTGCACGGCGATCCAATCCTCTTCCCGTTTCAGTCCTTGGGCAATCCTCCACAGTGGGAGACCTCACCCCGGACTAATCAATGCAGGTCGGAGTAGTCAGGGGTCCACTCTCAGCAGTTGAGAGGTCCAGAAGGCAAACTCTCAATCTCTGCCTCTACTGTGCCAAATCCGGGCATATGTTGAGAGACTGTCCTGTCAAACCACCTACAGGTAGGACTGTCAGTTCCGCTGTGTTCTTGAACATACCTGTATACCACAGTTCTTCACATCTAACTCTATGTGTTTCTCTGCAGCTGAACGGAACTGGCCATGAACTCACGGCCTTAATCGATTTGGGCGCAAGCAGCTGTTTTTTTTATTCCAAACTTGCCACGCAGCTAGGAATACCCTTGCGCCCCAAGGAACACCCATCCCGACTCCACATAGTGGACGGCAGTACATTAAAAACCGGACCTGTCTCTTTGGAATCACACCCTCTTACCCTTTCCATTGGTCGCCACCACCGTGAAGAGATCGTGTGGGACATCGTACCCTCTCCTTTATTTCCTGTTATCTTGGGCATCCAATGGCTTAGAAAGCACAACCCCCAAATAGACTGGGCCCTGGGACGTGTCACATTTCAGTCCTCTTATTGCATCTCCCACTGCATCTCCTCCACTCCTGGCTCTCTGCTAGTCCTAACCTCATCTTCCCGGGTATTACTTGCTAAATACGAAGAATATGCGGATGTCTTTGAGAAAGCAGGGGCAGACACCTTACCTCCCCACAGACCTTATGACTGCCCGATTGATCTACTCCCCGGGGCCCCGCTGCCGTACGGACGGTTATACAACTTGTCTGAGCCCGAGAGCCAGGCGCTGAGGGATTACATTGAGGAAAGCCTGGCGAAGGGCTTCATCTGCCCGTCCACCTCCCCAGTCGGTGCAGGTATCTTTTTTGTGGGGAAGAAGGACGGGGGTCTTCGGCCCTGTGTGGACTACCGGGGCCTTAACAACATCACCAGGAAAAATAAATACCCTCTCCCTCTCATCCCTGATCTCCTGGACCGAGTGAAGGATGCCAAAGTCTTCTCCAAGATTGACCTCCGGGGGGCCTATAATCTTGTGCGGATCCGTGAATGAATGGAAGACGGCTTTTCGTTCCAGATTCGGCCATTATGAGTATCTGGTGATGCCCTTCGGGCTTTGCAATGCCCCAGCTACCTTCCAAAGCTTTATCAACGATGTTGTCTTCCGTGACCTTCTGGACACATATGTGGTAGTGTATCTGGATGACATCCTTATTTTTTCCCCACACACTCCAGCAGCATGAGAGACATGTGAAGGTAGTCCTCCAGCGCCTTCGGACACACCGACTCTATGGGAAGCTGGAGAAGAGCATCTTTGAGGTTCCTTCTATTGAATTCTTGGGATACATACTGTCCCCCGGAAAAGTGGAGATGGACCCCAAGAAGGTTCAGGCCGTCCTAGAATGGCCTATCCCACGAAACCGACGAATGGTCCAACAGTTCATCGGTTTCGCGAATTTCTACCGTCGCTTCATCCGGAATTTCTCAGCCATATGCGCTCCTATTACGGTCCTAACCGGGAACAACGTTCCATTTGTATGGACCCCTGCCGCTCATAAGGCCTTCCAAACCCTCCAAAGGCTCTTCACACAAGCTCCGGTACTGGCGCAGCCTGACACTGCTCTCCCCTTCTACCTGGAGACAGATGCCTCAGAGAAAGCCGTCGGGGCAGTTCTCTCCCAAAGACAAGGGGAGAAACAACTCCTACACCCAGTGGCTTTCTACTCCCGCAAGTTATCCAAGGCGGAACGAAACTACGATGTGGGCGAGAGGGAACTACTGGCCATAAAAAATGCGCTGGAGAAGTGGCGGCATCTGCTGGAGGGAGCCAAGCACCCGGTAACTGTCTATACCCATCACCGTAACCTAGAATACCTTCGTACTGCTAAGAGGTTACGGCCCCGGCAAGCCAGGTGGGCCCTCTTCTTTTCCCACTTCACCCTCCAGATAACATATCATCCTGGATCAAAGAACGGGAAGGCCGATACCCTCTCCCGTCTTCACGACACTGATGCCGTGTTTTCACCTCCAGAAACCATCCTTCCAAGCACCTACTTTTTGGCCACACAACATTCATTACTCTAAGAGATCCGACAAGCCAGCGTGACCATACCGTCAGAAGCAGCACACCTGCCACAAAGGGAGGGTCTACGTTACCATCAGGGAAAGATCTACATGCCTACTTCCCATCGGGTGCCGATCCTGCAACATCATCACGACCACCCAACCGCAGGTCACAGGGGAATACGCAATACCTTAGAGTACGTGCAGAGGCAGTTCTGGTGGCCTTCCCTAGCGGCGGATGTACGTTCCTTTGTGGGCTCATGCACCATTTGTGCCATGCACAAGAGACCCCACACCCGGCCAGTCGGCCCACTACAACCTCTACCCGTGGCAACAGTGCCCTGGAGGGACCTCGCCATGGATTTCGTGGTGGACTTACCTCCTTCACAGGGCCACACTACGATCTTGGTTGTAGTAGATAGATGCACCAAGATGGTCCACTTTATTCCAACGACCAGCCTTCCAACAGCCCAACATACCTCAAAATTGTTTTTACAGCAAGTGTTCCGCCTACATGAACTCCCCTCCTCTATTGTATCTGATCGGGGTTCGCAGTTCACCTCCCGTTTCTGGAGCCAATTTTGCCGCTGCCTCCACATCACCCGCAACCTGTCCTCTGCTTATCATCCCCAGTCCAACGGCCAGACGGAGAGGACGAACCAAACCTTGGAGCAATATCTCCGCTGCTATTCGTCATACCTACAAGACGACTGGGTGGACCTTCTCCCTCTGGCAGAATATGCACACAATCAACAGCAGCATACCTCTACGGGACTCTCACCCTTTTATGCGAATTACGGGTACCATCCCTTGACTCTTCCAGACCATCCGGTGGACATTCCCGTACCTGAAGTGGCCCAACGCCTCAGTCGTCTCCGGGGTTTGCTACGTACCCTAGTGCGGAAGCTCCGCACTACCCAGCAACAGCAAAAGACTCAGGCCGATCGGAGACGCACCGAGAGCCCCAAGTACAGAAGTGGGGATAGGGTATGGGTATCTTCTCAGCACCTTAAACTGACCTGCCCGTCCAAAAAATTGGGCCCTCGCTATTTGGGACCATTCTCCATCGCCTCAATGGTCAACGACGTCGTGGCGAGACTAAACCTGCCTACTTCATTTACCATCCATCCGGTGTTTCATGTATCACTACTGAAACCCTACCATGCCAACACCCTTGTGGGCAGAGTGCCGGTGCCACCCGCTCCCATTCAGGTGGATAACAATGATGAATATGAAGTCCAGGGGATCTTGGACTCCCGCAGACGCCGTGGAGTCTTGGAATACCTTGTCCACTTAAAGGGATATGGGCCAGGGGAGCGTTCCTGGGAACCAGCAGGTAACCTTCATGCAGACGCCAAGGTCCGCTTATTCCACAGGGCTCATCCTGATCGGCCATCCCAGGTTCGTGTCCGGCGGCCGCTCCTTGGTGGGGGGCTCTGTCAGTGAACCAGGGGGGCCGTTTCGCATCAGGTTCGCAGGCGCGGGCGCAGATAGCTCCTCCTCTTCATCCTGACAGGACACCTGACGTCAATGTGGCCAGTGCGCCTGCGCGAGTCGGACGCCGGGTGCGCGTGCGCGGTACACAAACCGCGTGCGCACGGATACAAGCGTAGTGCACATGCTCCATTCCAGACCACAGGTGCTACTCAGGCTGGGGGAGGGCTTCAGCCTCCGTCACCGCCCTCAGCCTTACGATTGGCTTCTGACTAAGGAAGCCTCCTGGTTGCCCGGCAACCAGGGGGGCGGTCCTGGGTTCACTGTGTACTTAAAGCCAGTCAGAGCCTTGACTCATTGCTGAGTTATTCAACCTTATGGTGAACACCCAGCTCCCTCCTATGAACCTGTTGTTTAATCTGACTTCCCAGCTACCGACTCCTTGCCTGTTTCCTCGATTACAATTTCTGCTGCCCGCCACGACCCGGAACTGGAACCGACTACCCGATTGGATTGACCTTTTTTGTACTACGCTAATTTTTGGGATTATTTCATCCCTGCCAAAGGATTCCATACCTGATCCACTATTCCAGTCCTGACAGAGAGGTACATGCCGTATGGGAATAAAAGGTTAAGGAACAAAAAGAAACCAATGTGTATAAATAGAACTGTAAAGAAAGCAATAAATGACAAAAAGAAAGCATATAAAAATCACTAAAACAGGAGGGTAGCACGGAAGCACGGAAAAACTATAAGGAAAAAAATAGAACATGTAAAAAACAAATAAAAGCGGCCAAACTGAGACCGAGAGATTAATTGCCGAAGAGAGTAAAACTAACCCTAAAATGTTCTTCAATTATATATACGTTAAAAAGTATAAATCTGAAGGTGTTGGACCTTTAAAGAGTAATGAGGGGGCAGTCGCAGAGAGCGACGAGGAGAAAGCAAAGCTGTTAAATATTTTTTGAGGCCGGTGTATCGCAGGCCTCAATCAATATTTGGTGGAAGCCGGTATATCAATCCCCTCTATCAGTATTTTATGGAAACGGGTATATAGAACCCCTTAATGAGTATTTGTGAAGAGATCTACTTTTGGTAACCCCCATTTGAGAGCTATTTGTTTGAACATGTTGGGATCTAGAGACCATTCTCCTACTTTTAGAACCTCTCTGCTGAGATAGTCTGCTATTCTGTTTTCCTCTCCCTTCAGGTGGACCGCTACCAGGGACTTTATGTTTTTTTCTGCCCAGCTGAAGATTTCCCCTGCCAACTTTTGTAGTCTTTTGCTTCTGGTACCCCCTTGTCGGTTTAGGTAGGCTACGGTAGCAGCATTGTCGGACAGTATTTTCACATGATGGGTTTTTACGTATGGAAGAAGATGTGTTAGCACCTCCCGTACTGCCGACAGTTCTCTTACATTTGAAGAGGCTGCTGACATCTCTGGACTCCAGGTGCCCTGGATTACATGACTCCCTGTATGGGCTCCCCAGCCCCGGCTGCTGGCGTCGGTTGTTATAATGATCTGTTGTGGGTAAACTGTTTGAAGGTTTTCTGAGAGATGCCATCTTAGAGCATCTCAACGGAAATAAGCAAATAACGCCATATCAGCATGGCTTCGTGAGGGATCGTTCATGCCAAACTAATTTAATCAGTTTCTATGAGGAGGTAAGTTCTAGACTTGACAGCGGCGAATCAATGGATGTCGTATATCTGGACTTCTCCAAAGCATTTGACACTGTACCGCATAAAAGGTTAGTATATAAAATGAGAATGCTCGGACTGGGAGAAAACGTCTGTATGTGGGTAAGTAACTGGCTCAATGATAGAAAACAGAGGGTGGTTATTAACGGTACACACTCAGATTGGGTCACTGTCACTAGTGGGGTACCTCAGGGGTCAGTATTGGGCCCTATTCTCTTCAATATATTTATTAATGATCTTGTAGAAGGCTTGCATAGTAAAGTATAAATTTTTGCAGATGACACTAAACTGTGTAAAGTAATTAACACTGAAGAGGACAGTATACTGCTACAGAGGGATGTGGATAGATTGGAGGCTTGGGCAGATAAGTGGCAGATGAGGTTTAACACTGACAAATGTAAAGTTATGCACATGGGAAGGAATAATGCAAGTCACCCGTACATACTAAATGATAAAACACTATGTAACACTGACATGGAAAAGGATCTAGGAATTTTAATAAACAGCAAACTAAGCTGCAAAAACCAGTGTCATGCAGCTGCTGCCGAGGCCAATAAGATAATGGGTTGCATCAGAAGGGGCATAGATGTCCGTGATAAGAACATAGTCCTACCACTATACAAATCGCTAGTCAGACCACACATGGAGTACTGTGTACAGTTCTGGGCTCCAGTGAACAAGGCAAACATAGCAGAGCTGGAGAGGGTCCAGAGGAGGGCAACTAAAGTAATAACTGGAATGGGGCAACTACAGTACCCTGAAAGATCATCAAAATTAGGGTTATTCACTTTAGAAAAAAGATGACTGAGGGGAGATCTAATTAATATGTATAAATATACCAGGGGTCAGTACAGAGATCTATCCCATCATCTATTTATCCCCAGGACTGTGACTGTGACGAGGGGACATCCTCTGCGTCTGGAGGAAAGAAGGTTTGTACACAAACATAGAAAAGGATTCTTTACGGTAAGAGCAGTGAGACTATGGAACTCTCTGCCTGAGGAGGTGGTGATGGGGAGTACAATAAAGGAATTCAAGAGGGGCCTGGATGTATTTCTGGAGTGTAATAATATTACAGGCTATAGCTAATAGAGAGGGGTCGTTGATCCAGGGAGTTATTCTGATTGCCTCATTGGAGTCGGGAAGGAATTTTTTATTCCCCTAAAGTGGGGAAAATTGGCTTCTACCTCACAGTTGTTTTTTTTTGCCTTCCTCTGGATCAACTTGCAGGATAACAGGCCGAACTGGATGGACGAATGTCTTTTTTCGGCCGTATGTACTATGTTACTATGTTATCCTATTGGTTGTTTGCTTCACAATAAAAAAAAAATTAAAATCTTCAAAGTTGTGGGCATGTTCTCAAACAATCCATGTTAATTCCAGGTTATGAGGAACCAAAATACGAAAAAAGTCAAGGGGGGTGGATACTTTTGCAAGGCACTGTATATACTTGTTTCCACAAAATACTGATAGAGGGGATTGATATACCGGCTTCCACCAAATATTGATTGAGGCCTGCAATATACCTGTTTCCACAAATAATGCTCTTCTATAGGGACTTTGTCACATAACTTTTACTGCCCACTGGGTGAACCTTCTGACGGCTGTCAAGTATGCAACCCGTGGCACCCGTGTGGATTTGGTGTTACCGCCACGGATTGTATGCAGGCCTGCCTCTTCTACTCTATCCTCCGTCTCCTCCATCTGCTGACTCCCAAGCTCCCCAGAACCTATTCGATGTGCCAGGTGAGACGCTGCCATGCTGTGCTGTGGCTGTTGTGTCTGGAAGCCAAGAGCCACACCGGTCCTGCACTGCTTTCAGCTCTGCGGTCACAGGCCGATCAGTGGCTAACCCTGCTCATATTGACAATTGGTAAAGTGGTGTGCGACAACGGTGCCAATCTGCTGAGTGCGCTGAAACTGGGCAAATTGACACACGAGCCGTTCATGGCACACATCCTGAACTTAGTCGTGCAGCGATTTGTTCGTTTCCAAATACACCGGGGTCCAGGATGTCTTGCGGCAGGCCAGGAAAATCTCTGGCCATTTTAGAAGATCTTACATGGCCATGGATCGCCTTGCTGACATTCAGTGGTAACACCACCTGCCTGTCAGACGTCTGATTTGTGATAGCCCGACGCGCTGGAACTCCACCTTGTATATGCTTGATAGGCTGCTCCAGCAGCAACGTGCCGTTAATGACTACCTGTACGAACTCTGCAGCAGGACAGGTTCTGGGGAGCTTGGTTTCTTTTCACCGCGCCAGTGGCTGCTCATGAGCGACGCATGCAGACTTCTGCGGCCATTTTAGGAGATCACCAAACTGGTCAGTCGCAGCCAGAGGGCCATCAGTGACATCGTACCTTACGCCTTGTCTGGAGCATGCATTGCGTTGTGTCATTGATCAAGCCATCGAGGAGCAGATGTTGGAAGATGAGGAAGTCGCAATGCTGAATGAATTCCCAGGGGGGCTACTCCATCTGAGACAAGTCAGCAGGAGTCTGAAGAGGAGTCAGAGGAGGATGGTGCCTGGGGGGGGGGGGGGGGGGGAGGAGCAAGACGAGCAGGATTTAAACTTTTCGGGGATCCCTGGTGTTGTCTGTGGATGGGGGGAGGAGACTGAGGATGACATTCTCCTTGGCGATGAGCAGGAGCCAGGGCGCTCCACCACTTCCAATTTAGTGCAAATGGGGGCCTTCATGCTCCACTGTTTGAAGAGGGACCCTGTATAAAAAAGCATAAAGGGAAAGGACCAGTACTGGGTGGCAACGTACTTAGACCCCCGGTGCAAACACTAAACGGCGGACATGTTACCAGCATCACAGAGGGCTGTCAGAATGCAGCATTTTGCAGCCAACCCATCGACAGCCGCCCTCCGGATCCAGCCTCAGGGAACTTTTGGCTTGCCCCTCATCAAGTGTACTGTCCGAAAGGACGTTCAGCGCAGCAGGGGGGATCGTGACCGATAAGCACACTTGCCTAGCTCACGACAGTGTGGACTACCTCACATTTCTAAAAATGAATGAGGCATGGATCTCAGAGGAATTCAACACCTGTGACGACCACGTTTAATTGAATTTCCTCATGACAGCCCACACATATCGACCACGACCCAGAACAAAAGAATGGTCCCTTTCTTATGTAAATACAGCGGCATAAAAGGCCTTTTCTATCCGGTGAATGCCTAATGTTTGGGGCCTGTATTCCACTGGCCTGAAGTAAAATTGGTATCCAATGACCGTCTTCTATACCTCCAGCCACATAATCACTTGATTTTTTCTGTACGGTGAATGCCAAATTGTTGGGGCCTCGGAGGAATTCAACACCTGTGACGACCACGTGTTATCGAATTTCACCTATTATCATTTGGGGTATATTCAAGAGGGGGGATTTCGTCATGTTTTTAATCCAATTTTATATTTTTAGTTCTTTTAAACATATGTATTTGACATGTATTCGTACTGGCCTGCAGTAAAATTGTTATCCAATGACCAACTAATATACCTCCAGCCACATAATCACTTGATCTTTTCTGTACGTTGAATGCCAAATTGTTGGGGCCTCGGAGGAATTCAACACCTGTGACGACCATGTGTTATCGAATTTCACCTATTATCATTTGTGGTTTATTCAAGAGGGGGGATTTCGTTAGCCATGTTTTTAATCCAATACATATGTATTTGACATGTATTTGTACTGGCCTGCAGTAAAATTGATATCCAATGACCATCTAATATACCTCCAGCCACATAATCACTTGATCTTCTCTGTACGGTGAATGCCTAATGTTTGGGGCCTGTACTCCAGTGGGCTACAGTAAAATTGTTATTCAGTGACCGCATAATGTACCTCGAGCCACATAATCACAATTTATTTTATGTCAGGGGAATGCCTAATTTTTAGGGCCTGTACTCCCGTGGCCTAAAATATAAAATTTCTAGGCTCCAGCAGGGCACATTTTTGCAAATTTCCCTTTAAGACGCATAAAAATGGCCCATGATTAAAATAAAAAAAAATTGTGGGAATTTTTGTCATTGATCCCCCTCTAGTATGTCACTGTCCATGTTGTGGGACTATTTGTGCACTAGTAAATATTTGGTGGCTGCAAATATGATCTGAAGGTTTTTCAGGTTCGCCTGTCAATAAAGTGAATGGGGCTCGCCGCGAACTTGCGGTTCGCGAACATTTGATCGCATTCGCTCAATTGCGTTCACGAATCGTCCCAGCCAATGTTTGTCCATCACTATTTGCAAGGAGCAGGGCCTAAGATGCACCAGTTATTGCCACCATTCTGGCATAAAAATCTATCTCAAGGTAAACCAAATAGTAGTTGGTATACAGACAGAGAAAAGTGTCTATCCCTGCACCTAGTTAATCATCCAGTCTATAAAAAAATATATATAATTTAGTGCATTTCCAAGCTTACACCATCTTTAGGATCAGTAATTCTGATTTATGGTATTAGTATGTCTGGCCAGTTGCAAATATTATTTTCAAAAAATTGCATAAAATTGTCTTGTTCTCCAAAAATTACCGTATTTTTCGCCCTATAAGATGCATCTGCCCATAAGACGCACCTAGGTTTTTGAGGAGAAAAATAAGAAAAAAAATATTTTAAACCAAAAGGTGTGCTTTTGGTGGGTTTTGAACTAATGGTGGTCTGTGGATGACACTATTATGGGGGATCTGTTGAGTACACTGTTATGGGGGATCTGTGGGTGACACTGTTATGGGGGATCTGTAGGTGACACTGTTATTGGGGATCTCTGGATGGCTCTTATTGGGGTCTCTGGATGGCACTGTTATGGGGATCTGTGAATGACACTTATGGGGGGGATCTGTGGATGACACATATATAGCATCTTATGCTATGTGTCATCCACAGATCCCCTCCATAACAGTGTCCCTGTAGTGTGAATGACCCCCAATACATGGGGTGGGGGTCGCATCTGGTTTTATAATGACAGCGGGGCCCGTGCAGTGACTGTATTCTACGACACGGGCCCCGCTCACTGTATATAATCGTATCTGTAATTGTAGGCATTGTTAATGTATACAAATTCTGGGTAATCAGCGCCTGTATTACAGTACTTACAAGCGCTCGGTAGCAGAGAGGAGGGAGGAGGCAGGCTGGGAGGACGGGCGCTGGCAGCGTGAGTCACTACGTCATGCGTCCATGCCACCTGCTTCATTCATAAAATTACAGATACGATTATATACAGCGAGCGGGGCCCGTATTGTAGAATACAGTCACTGCACGGGCCCCACTGTCATTATAAAAGCAGATGCCGGCCCTCAGCCCCTCCTCCCTCTCAGCTGATACACCCGCGGCGCATCATTGAAAACTCGGCAAACTGCAGCATTCGCCCCATAAGACGCACTGCTATTTTTCCCCCACTTTTGGGGGGGGGGGGGAGTGCGTCTTATAGGGCAAAAAATACGGTAATAAAATTTGTCTTGCAGTTCCAGGTCTTCACCAAAATTGATAAGATTGTATCGTCTCCTTAAAAATCTGTGTGTCTGCATATACCAAACCATCACTGTTGCATTTTGTCAAATTGAGATTTTTTTTTTATTGTCTTGTCTTCCATTATTTCATAAAAAAGGCATCTATGCCTTATACCTTCATGTGGTGGAGAACAAAGGCTGCTCCTAGGAATTGTCGTTGTGCAGCAAGGTGCATGCCACCATGGAGATGCGGAACAGCTGTTATGGCCAGGGACAATACTTGCATTTCAGGGCCCACTGCATCAATGTTTTGCACAACAGTAGCGATGCAGCTCTACAGCAATAGTCTTATTGACACCACCATGTTTGTGCCAGTCTGGTTTGCACACCAGGCTCTTATCCACATCCTCCCTCCACATCTGTCTCAATGGGCTTCCTCCTGTCCCCAGAAGAAACAGGGCAGATTGTTGCTTCCACTCCTGCTCCCTCCTTTTATGTGTGTAAAGTATTGTCCGGCACTCTTAGAACTGATGAGCCTTTGGCCTTTGAATGCCTCCCTGCCAGCTATAACTGGGCAAGGTGGTCAGCGACAATGGCAGAAAAATCATTGTTGTGCTGCATTTGGAGGAAATAACACATGCTGATGCATGATACCACAACAGCATAGAGCATGTGTTATTTTAACTCAGGCAGTGTGGCAGCTCATTAGGGAGACATTTCATGTACTTAGGCCCTACAAAGAGTTCACCAGCTTTGTAAGTAGGGACGACAGCATCATCAACAATGTCTTCCTCCTGATATATATTAGAGCAAAAGCTCACGCTGATGCAACAAATCGTGTAGTTGTTGGGGACCCATGCAAAGTTCCATAGAGGAAGAAGTGTAGGAGGCTGAGGATGAGAAGCTAACTACTGGAGGACTTGGTGGTTCAGGAGGACAAGGTTGCTGCTGCTGATGATGGCGACACTGGACATGACCAATCATCGCAATGGGGGCAAAGCCTGAAAAAACTGGGTACTTGGAATGCTGCCGAGTACGGCAAGCTGCATGCTTGGTTGCTTACATGCTGACAAATGTATCGTTAGCATCAACAAAAGTGATGACTACTGATTGTTTTCCTTATGCTGAAAGGGGGGACAAAATTATTGTATTATCAGCATACACTCTGTACCCAGCATGCCACGGTTTTATTCAGCAGATACCTGACACCTGCATGTCTGACCAGGAGACCCCTCTCTGTACCTACCCCCCAGAAAATATTCTGGATGAGACCTATCCTATTTGAGAAGGCTCTTTGTTGTTTCATTTACCAGTTCCATTGTCATGGCTACAGTTTTACACCTACACATACAGTGAAAAACAGATGTAGATGTTCATACAGGTCATGTAGACCATGGAAAATGTACAATATTGTCTAACAGCATTGTGGATTAATAAAACAAAAAAAGGATTCTAGTTTGAACAATGCATTTCTAAAAGGTTAGAAAGGAGTGGTGAACTGACGCAACACAAGGCTTAGGTGTTGACTTAATTGTTGAACAGGCTGGTATTTTTTTAATGGGGCCCTCAGCACCAAAGTACAATACACTCTATGGCATCAGGTACTATATGGTGGGACACAAAGTAGCAACAGCTCTTTAATACAAAACTAATGAAACTCTGTATGCCTTTTTGCACAAAGGAAGCCTAAATACTTCATTCATGTAACATACTGTACTTACCTCCTGGCACTCCTGTGACATCTTTGCCAACCAGCTGCCACTGTCCCAGTCTTGTTGTTGGTGCCGCTAGGGATATCGAGCAGCATGAGAACAGATGGCATGGCCACCCTATCAACAAGAGGAAATTGGGCATTACACTAATCAGGAGATCCGGCTGGCTGACTAATCACGATGGTCAGTCATGCCTACTGGGGGCTGTGAGAGTGACCAGTCCAAGCTCTCAACGGTGTATTTGAACTTGATTTGCTACTTCCTGTGCCAGTTATTATGACCTGCCATCTGGTTTGTTCTAACTGTGATATTGTATTTCCATTTTCTGACCTGGCTCCCATTTGACTACTCTCTCGGATTAACCCCTTCTTCTGATTTGGTATTGACTTTGGACTATTTGACGTGTCTTTTGCCTGTTTTGTCACTTAAAAATTGTTACTGGTTTCGACCACGATTGGCATCTGACTCTGTATTTGGATCTCGTCTGGCTTATACGTTCTGTTTCCTGGTATTGACTCTTGGCTCATGGTGGTCACATTCTCCACCTGTTTGCTCCACCATATAGATGCAAGTGGTTCTGGATGCTCACATCTTACTGATTTGTCCAACATCAGAAAATTGTATTCATAGTTCCCAAGACTGGCACTCTCAGAATCTGGTAATTTCATTCAATACAGTAAAAAATGTATTTAAATAAGTACAAAGATTTATTCTTCTATCCAGAACAGAATTGAATAAAATGATTTATTTAATCAATTAAGATAACATAACTCACAGTAAATAATCCACTGAGGCAAAGCTAAGTAATAGAGGGCAGTAAATATAAAATAAACAATAATAAAAGATAAAATTTTAATGAAAATACTAATGCTAACTTTGGTATTTTCATTAAAATTGCATTTATTATCGTTGTTTTTATTTTTTACTGTCTCTATGATTTAGCTTTCCCACCCTTGCCATGCCCTCTTTTGGAAAAGTGGTGAGGGTGGCGTAAAAAGAGGCACTTGTGACTTTTTTTTCCCTAAAGTCGCATTTGAAAAGTCACAAACACATAGCTTGTGACTTTTTAAAACCACTTTTCTGGCATAAGGGAGATGATAAATCTTTCCCTTAGTGTTTTCAAAGGGGAGAGAAGAGAAAGCTGCTGTCAGAAGCCTCTAGTAACTGTTTAAGTCCTGGCAGAACAAAAGGATGGGGCAAAACATTTATTTTGCCTGATCCTTTGAAGCTCCGACGGCACACTGTATTCTTGGCTTTTCCTGCCGAAAACAGTGAGATAGGCGAACAATACTGTTATCTGTATGGGGACCTTAATAGGCACCTTTTCTTAGCAGCATATTTTCAGACATCTAAAAGAGGAAATTTTTATATTTTGTGAACTGCAAAAAGAAACTGCAGGAAACATGAGTAACGTTTTCTGTGGTTTTAAGTTTAGTAGAAGTTTGTGTTAAAAAACACAATGACATTTATGTACATTCAAATACAAGTCATATGAAACACTGATTTCTTCCAAATTGGCAACACCTTTCCAAAGTAGTCACAATCTCCAAAGTGTATAATGGCCTAGTCACAGCAAGGTACACACAACATCAAGCACAGTACATTTCTGTGTCTCCACATCTTTTGAATTATTCTGTAGTGTTTTTACTGCCTTTGGTTAAAAACACTGCATGAAAACTGACTAAATACTGCATTTATTTTTCCCAAAAAACACTTTGGGTGAAACCACCCTTGCAACTGTTTTCCCAATTAATTGGGCACACAATACATTCAGAAAGTCTTCAGACCATTTCACTTTTTTCATTTTGAGGCCTTGTGCTAAAATAAATTACAAAAAGATCAATATTTTCCACCATCAAACTGCACTCAATACCTCATAATGAGAAAGTAAAAACAGAATGTTAGAAATCTTTTCTAATTTATTGAAAAGAAAAAAACAAAAAATATTACATTGACATAAGTGCATTCAGTGCAGCAGGAATATTTTTGTACCCTTCTCCAGATCTGAATCTCAACACTATCCTGTCTCTATGCTCTACAGGCAGTTCTTTCCTCCTGATGGCTTGGTTTCACTCTGATATGCATTGTCAGCTGTGAGACCTTATATAGACAGGGGTGTGTCTTTCCAAGTCATGTCCAATCAACTAGATTTACCATGGGTGGACTCCAATCAAGGTGTAGAAACATCTGAAAAATGATCAAGAGAAATGGGAGGCCTCAGAGCTAACTTTAAAGAGGACACTGACAGGCCGTTAGAGCATATAAAGTGACATATATTCTTCTATTGGTCTTAATATGCTGAATTAAACTATACCATTATCACCGCTCGCTGCCTTTCCGTTACTCATAAAAAGTGTTTTTATCTATATGCAAATTACCTTACTTTGTGCCCAAGGGGCTGTCCCTCATTCAGTTCTGTGCCCGGCCGCGCCCCAACTGCCGTCTCCTAGTGCCGCCCAGCTCATTAGTATTCACTGCACTGGGCGGCTTTTTTTTCTCCCGACGCGGCGAAATCCTGCGCATGCCCAGTACTGCGGGCTGCGGATCAGCAAAAAATTACAGATGACATCCGCGTGCATCCCGTATTTTTCGGATTGGAACAGCTATCCTCTAATAGAACAGTCCTATCCTTGCCCGTAATGTAGACAATAATCGGACTTGTTCTATTTTTTTGCGGAACGGAAATATAGATATACGAAAACAGAATGCACACGGAGTACCTTCTGTTTTTCTTTTTTTGCGGACCCATTGAAATAAATGGTTCCGTATATGGTCCGCAAAAAAAAACCCCGAACGGACACGGAAATAAAATACGTTCATGTGCATGAGGCCTAAAATAAATGGGTTGTCTGTATAATGCAGGACAGGACAGGACAGGTCTTCCAGAGAGAGACATTTTTTATAATCGCTCTCAACTTTGGCAAAGAGATGCGGATCCTGAGCAAAAGACCCTCCCTATCAACTCAGAATTCCGTAAAGGGGTTATCCGAGTTCAGAGCTGAACCCGGACATATCCCCATTTTCACCCAGACAGCCCCCTGACTTGAGCTAAATCGCGCAGTGCAAAGGCGTTCCAGGCGGAGGCTTCCGCCCAGCAGTGAGCCTGGTGACATCACTGATCATCACTGATGGGTGGGCTTTAGCGCTGCCCAGCCTGTAAAACGGCTAGGGCAGCACTAAAGCCTGCCCATCAGAGCCAGTGACGTCACCGAACATACTGCTAGGCAGAAGCCTCTGCCCGGCAATATGTTAATTTAACTAAAAGAGCCTTTGGGCTGCGCGATCCAGCGCAGGGCAAGGGAGAGCATCAGAGCATGAAATGGGAAATTTATGGGTATACAGTGATCCCTCACTATTTTATTAAAGGGGTTGTCCGGGTTCAGAGCTGAACCCGGACATCCCCTTTAATAAAATAGTGAGGGATCACTGTATACGTTAATACAGAATAGGTTTTAAAACTGAGTTAACCATAGGGAATTAATATGGTTAATGGTATTTGTGCTGATAGACAATTTGACAAGCTGGGTTTAGAAATGTCCAACAAACTTGTTAAGTGTGATATACTTTTGGGAGAAATAATGATGCAAACATTAAAAGGCGAGTCTGCCAGCCACATGAGAATATACAAAACATCAGTGCCAGACTGGGAAGCCTAGGGTCCTCCAGTAGATTTTATTCTGGGGGCCCACTGCACAGATACCTGAAAATATTATGCGCTCACACAGCGGCAGACTGCAGCAAGATGTTACAAGATGATTGATTATGAGGTTCCCTGCAGTGACTTCACTGTAGGTCCCTGGGAAAAGAGGATACCATCTGGCTTGACATCTCAGCCACCCGATGCATATACAGTGCCTTGCAAAAGTATTCACCCCCTTGACTTTTTTCGTATTTTGTTTCATTACAGCCTTAAGTTCAATGTTTTGTTAATCTGAATTTTATGTGATGGATCAGAACACAATAGTCTAAGTGGGTGAAGTGAAATGAGAAAAATATGTAAATAAAACTATTGTTCAGAAATAGAAAACAAAAAATTGGCATGTGCGTATGTATTCACCCCCTTTGTTAGGAAGCCCATAAAAAGCTCTGGTGCAACCAATTATCTTCAGAAGTCACATAATTAGTGAAATGATGTCCACCTGTGTACAATCTAAGTGTCACATGATCTGTCAATATACACACCTTTTTTGAAAGGCCCCAAAGGCTGCAACACCTAAGCAAGAGACATCACTAACAAAACACTGCCATGAAGACCAAGGAACTCTCCAAACAAGTAAGGGACAATGTTGTTGAGAAGTACAAGTCAGGGTTAGGTTATAAAAAAATATCCAAATCTTTGATGATCCCCAGGAGCACCATCACATCTATCATAACCAAATGAAAAGAACATGGCACAACAGCAAACCTGCCAAGAGACATCCGCCCACCAAAACTCACGGACCAGGCAAGGAGGGCATTAAATCAGAAAGGCAGCACAGAGACCTAAGGTAACCCTGGAGGAGCTGCAGAGTTCTACAGCAGAGACTGGAGTATCTGTACATAGGACGACAATAAGCCGTATGCTCCATAGAGTTAGGCTTTATGGCAGAGTGGTCAGAAGAAAGCCATTACTTTCAACAAAAAGGCACGTTGTGAGTTTCTGAAAAGGCATGTGGGAGACTCCCAAAATGTATGGAGAAAGGTGCTCTGGTCTGATGAGACTAAAATCGAACTTTTTGGCCATCAGAGAAAACGCTATGTCTGGAGCAAACCCAACACATTACATCACCCAAAGAACACCATCCCCACAGTGAAACATGGTGGTGGCAGTATCATGCTGTGGGGATGTTTTTTAGCAGCCGGGACTGGGAAACTGGTCAGAGTGGAGGGAAAGATGGATGGTGCTAAATTCAGGGATATTCTTGAGCAAAACCTGTACCACTCTGTGCGCGATTTGAGGCTAGGATGGAGGTTCGCCTTCCAGCAGGACAATAACCCCAAACACAGTGCTAAAGCAACACTTGACTGGTTTATGGGGAAACATGTAAATGTGTTGGAATGGCTGAGTCAAAGCCCAGATCTCAATCCAATAGAAAATCTGTGGTCAGACTTAAAGATTGCTGTTCACAAGCGCGAACCATCCAACTTGAAGGAGCTGGAGCAGTTTTGCAAGGAGGAATGGGCAAAAATCCCAGTGGTAAGATGCGGCAAGCTCATAGAGACTTATTTAAAGCGACTTGGAGCTGTGATTGCCGCAAAAGGTGGCTCTACAAAGTATTAACTTTAGGCGGGGGTGAATAGTTATGCACATTGACTATTTCTGGTATTTTGTCCTATTTGTGGTTTGCTTCACAATAAAAAAAAAATAAAAAAAATCTCCAAAGTTGTGAGCATGTTTTGTAAATTAAATGATGCAAATCCTGAAACAATCCATGTTAATTCCAGGTTGTAAGGCACCAAAATATGAAAAAAGTCAAGGGGGTGAATACTTTTGCAAGGCACTGTATAATAATAAGCTAGGTAGTTTGTGAAATAATCTACCCAGTTTTTTTATATGAACATATAGTCTGGTTGGTATGCTGTACGCTGTCTATGTAACTGTAGTGTAGGACATGGGCCCACCCTGCTCAGGGACCCATCTAGGAATTCACCTGTATCCCTGTCGGCCAGTCGAAGCCTGCAAAACATAGTACCAAACACCATATATATTGTGCACTTCAGGCCCAGACTGGCAATCTGACTAAACAAGCAGACTCTTAGAGGGCCGAGTCATTCAATGGGCTTCCATGGATGGATTTGTCCAATAGATGATGGCCAATAATATTTACCCTCCTTGCTCCCAGGCTCCTGTTCAGCTCTTAAAGCTCTAATGATTTTAGGATCCATTGAGCGATGGTGCCTAAAGCTGAAGAGGAGTTCAGGGGACAGAAGGGTAAATAAGACTGGTTTGAGGTCTGAATAATTTTCTTTTACAATGGTCTAGGACTAACTTTAGGGGTCTGAACTGGGATCTAAATGTACTTGTTTTGCTACAAAGGCCAGGGTTTGCTGCAGAAGTGAGGAGCCAAGGATGTCTTAGCAGGAAACTCTGCAGTTGTCAGTCAATGTCATTATGACAGTCTTGGCTGGATGGAGAAGAAAACGAGAAACCTACAATTAGAGAAGATGTCACTTGTGAGTCACTGGCTTTATTGACCATATAGTGGTCAGACACCAGCTCTACACAGGAAATCTTCAGAGTATTATCATGCTGTAAACTATACAACAGAATACAGTACTGATCGGCCCCAGCCACAGGCAAAATACAGTATATGATAATGAGAGAACTTGTCAATACTGCAAACCTGTCTTAGAAAAATTGCATCCCACATAAGATAACAATAATGGAACTATGCTGGGACATTCCTAAGATTAGCTATATTCCTCCTGGACATTTATGAAGAAGACTTGGCCTACATGAAAACTTTTTGTGCTGCAGCTAACTGATTTTAATTATGTAGCTACAGTTGCAGTACAGTGCTGAGTTGTACAATGCATTTTCAGATCTTTTCACTTTTTTCACATTTTGTTATATAAAATAAAATTAAAGTTTTCCCCCATCAATCTACACTAAGTAGCCCCCAATGACCCTTATACCTCAAAATGAGAAAGTGGAAACAGACCTGTGACGAATACCGCACCTCACTGCCGCCTGACGTCAGCTACGTCGAGCTTACGAGATACGGTATAGTCACTGGTTACCAAGTCGTGACATTACGACGTCTCTGAGGAGCAGGTAAGGTCAGCTTGGTACAGTGTTCACAGACGCCTCCTGTCCATACGGGCACAGAGAAGCAACAAGCTGAGGGAGCCTTTTCACTGCCCCAGTGAAACAGCGCTTCCTCAGCCCGGGTATACTGCCACCAGTTTCTCGTTTGATATAAGCCCGGTCCGCTAACAGGATTATATAGGCTGAGAAACCAACCCGCAGTAGCGTATAACTAGGCCGAAACACGGATGTGGGGATTCGTGATCGAGATACCAGAACAGCACAAGATTTAATAATATATTTAATTGCCTTAAGGGCTCACTAGACATAACACAATATACACAGAAAATATATACAGTGGTCTAAGGGGTAAATACAGATGGCGTGGTAAAACAGGGTTAAGCAGAACAAAAGTCAGTTTACCAGATAGATGAGTCCTTTGGGTGGATGAATAATGGGTTTCTGTAAGGCTTGGCTGTAGTCACATGGGAGGTAGTGATGTCAGCCGTTTCCAGGTCCCTTCCAAACACGTATGGAGCGTGACCCCTCTTCAGAAAAAAAGACACACCCGCTTGCTGGCACAATCCTTTTGACCTGTAACCGACTCCTCCCCTCCCAGACTCTGGGAGGAGTCCACTCCCCCTCTTTTGGGGCTGGCAGCAAATGAGTCACAAAACCAATTAGGGCTCATGGCTCCAGACCAGAATGTCACAGGGAGGTGGTTCTGGGACCAATGGATCCGCCTGGGTTCCGGCTACCCTTAGAGTCCAAGCATGGTACCTTTATTTGGTTTCTGTGGGGAGATATTAATATCTCCCCTCCCTGGCATCCCACCACCAAACTATGACCACGGGCCTGTTCATCGTGGCCACAGGGACACAAATATGTATCTGGTTTATGTCTGTGATGGACGGGCATTTCATAATTCCTTATGAATTGCTGGTTCCAATATGTCTGATAATTTCATTGAAGTGGTGAATGGCTTAGACCCCCTGTAGGGAAGTTTTCCTGCAGGATCCGTGCTATCTGAATGGAGGTGAGAAATTGTAAACAAAGGTGTCCTTCTAGAAGTTCTCTGCCATTTGGATGGACTTTGAAGCAGGGCCCCCCTGTGGAGTTCACTACCTCTGCTATCTGATAGCAGATGGCTGGTGTGGGAACATGGCTGACATTAAATAATAATCCATATTCCTCACAAGACCCATTCCTGCGACACTTGAAATTTAGCTGTTGGGGCTTCCAATTTCTCTAGATCATCTCTGAGATGTTACTATGCCTTCATTAGAGTCCACCCATGGTAAATTCAGTTGATTGGACATAATTTGGAAAGACACAGCCCAGTCTATATAGGGTATCACAGCTGACAAGGCACATCAGAGCAAATTAAGCCATAAGGAGAAAAGAACTGCCTGTAGGGACCAGTGACAGGATTGCGTGTAGGCACAGATCTGGAGTACAAAAAAAGTTCCCAAGTACACAGTGACCTCCATAATTTATGAATGGAAAAAGTTTGGAACAACCAGGACTCCACCACATCAAACTAAGTAATCGAGGGAGAAGGGCCTTGGTAAATGAGGTGACCAAGAACCCAATGGTCACTCTGGCTGAGCTCCAGTGATCCTGTGTGTTGATGGGAGAAACTTCCAAAAGGTCAATCATCACTGCAGCACTCCACCAATTGGGCATTTTGGCAGAGTGGCCAAAAATACAAGCCTCTCCTTAGTAAAAGACACAAGAAAGACTGTCTGGAGTTTGCAAAGAAAGCACCTAAAGGATTCTCATACTGTAAGAAATAAGATTCTCTTGTCTGAATGGACTTTTTGGCCCCAATTCTAAGCATCATATTTGGAGGAAACCATGCACTGCTCATCATCTTCCCAATTGCATCCCTACAGTGAAGCATGGTGGTGGCAGTATTATGTTGTGGGGGAGTTTGTCAGTGGCTGGGACAGAGAGACTGGTTAGGGTTGAGGGAAAGCTTAAACAGAGATGTTCTTAATGAAACCCAGATCCAGAGTGCTCTGCACCTTAGAGTGGGCAGAAGGTTCACCTTTCTACGAGACAATGACCCTAATCACACAGCCATGACAACACAGGGGTGGCTTAGAGACAACTCAATGAAGGTCCCTGAGTGGCTCAGCCAGACCCCTGACTTGAACCCAATCGAATATCTCTAGAGAGAACTGAAAAGGGATAGGTCATTAATATCTAATCAGGGGGCTTTGATACTGGGCCCCCTGCTGATCAGCTATTTGAGGAGGCCACAGTGCTCATGTGAAAGCTGCGGCCTCCTCACATCTTACCAAGTGCAACATTGTATAACGTCTGTGCTTGGTATTGAAGCCCACGCACATTTAAATGAATAGGACTTTGCTGCACCTTGGTCATGTTACTGATGAATGTGATGTCACTGGTCTAAGAATAGGTTGTAGCACTCAACAGAGCGCTGTGGCCTCTTCAAACAACTGATCGTGTGGATGCTAGGAGTTGGACCTCCACTGACCAGATATTAATGATCTATCCTGAGAATAGGTCATCAATATTCTACTCCCGGAAAACCAATTTAAAGATACACCAAATGTATCTAGCATCATGTATCATGTGATAAATTACAGCAATGGAGACTCCTGCATAACTGAAAATTCCCCTGATGAGAAATCTCCCCTTATTGCCTAATCTGAATCCAGTTAATCCTTTCTGAACAGTAAAGACTACATGATTTGTAATCATCACTACCTGCATACTAGACATGTGAGATGCTGTTTTGTTTTTATCATATTATACTGTTGGATAATTTGTGCCTCATGATTTTCTGTTACAATATAAATATACACATAAATATACATATTTGCAGGCATTCAGGAGATAAAACCTTATTTGCTCCCTTCTGTCATAGCTCCCCAAACGGAGACCACAGGTGGAATCACTTTTATCCTTCCACAAGAATCACATTTTTGACATGAGGGGGAATATAAATTTGAGTTCAAAGACATCATTAGTCTCTGTTTTATCTAACTTTAAGTTATTAGGATATTATCGGCGAGTGTGTTTCAGCACCTATGAACTAAGCGGAACAAATGAACAAATATTAATTTAATGTCTGCCATCTTGTAAACTCATCTTAATGTTATTTCCAGTGAAGTAAGTCACCATTGCTTATCTCATATATAGCCTCATGAATATAGCAAACAACTTTTACAAGTATAGGCAAGGCTTTTGTCTGTGGATAGGAATTATAGGGGTCATTTATCAGAAATACACCTAAATTAGGCGTATTTCAGGTGCAGATTGCAGCGCAACACCTAGTTGTGCTGCAATCTGCGACTTCTCCCCGTTCATGCCAGGTCTAAAATTGTGGGCGTCTACTTCACCATTTTCTACCCCTGTTTTAGGTGTAGAAAAAAGTCTAAATGTAAGACAGCTGTTTTATTTTCTAATTGTAGATTTTATATTATATTTTCTGTACGTAATGTATATGGTGGATGGTGTCAGTCATCTTGCCTGAGCTGCGTCTGTCGCCAGACTTACCCACTTGAGACAGCAAAAGTTGTAGACTGGGGCTTAGTGCAAAAATTCTTTACTTAAAGAGGACCTTTCATGGGTCCAGACATTATGAAATAAGTAGGGGGTTGTTTAGGGCATAATTCATGGATGTAATATCGCTTACAAGTGTGTCTGTCCGTGCTCTGTTCCCCCGCTGTGGCCCCTGTTCACTTTGCCCGCCTGATATGCTAATGAATAGCATTGGTACAGGGAGGAGGAGACTGCCCTGTTTCTCAATGGGCATCTCCTTCTCGCAGACCAATCACAGTGGAGAGTCACAGCCAGGGAGAAAAAATAAACTCACCATATCCTTGGCCGTGATGCTCTCCGCTGTGATTGGACCGCGCTACAGCCAGGGGTGAAGGAGACGCCCATCGAGAAAAAAGGCAGTCTCCTCCTCCCTGTACCGATGCTATTCATTAGCATATCAGGCGGGCAAAGTGAACGGGGGCCACAGCGGGGGAACGGAGCATGGACAGACACTAGTAAGTGATATTACATCCATGAATTATGCCCTACACAACCCCCTACTTTTTTCATAATGTCTGGGCCCATAAAAAGGTCCTCTTTAAGGTAACCACTGATGTTTGTATAAAACATTATTGCATGTGAAAGCTGTCCATAGTCTTTAAGTTAGTGCACTATTTAAAGGAAGGAGATGGCTTGCACTCCCGTCTGCTTAATACATGACTTGATATTAGGCATAAGTTCACCATCAATACACAAGCTGGGGCCCATCAAGCTGCCTTTGGGAAAAGGTTTCCTAATCTCACACAACAGGATCCAATCCCATATGTGACTATAAATACATAAGCTTCATGCAGAGATCTGTAATAGAGTCATCTGCACAAAGCCTTAGAGGAAAAAGTCATTTTCTGCCAATATTTACACCCTGGTGTCTTACAACTGTAGGTTCACAGTCACCTGGGAGAAGAAAACTTTGTCTCTCTTTCTGAAGTAACCCTCTGCTATTTGTGGTTCCAAACAACCAACTATTACACTGTAAACTTTTGTGTATGTTTTGTAGTATTCTTGGGGCTTCATGCACTAACACAGTCCAAGAACTATTGACATAAACTGTTGTTGTCCACGGCCTGTATACTTTAAATTAAATTTATTATGCACTTTCACAATAAAATACATTTGATCACTTACAACTAAAGTATGTGACACTGATTATGCTAATACTCATTCGGAGGAAATCAAGGCTTGTTTCATATGCCATTCTTGAGCTCATTTGCAATGCAAAGGTTGAAAGCAGAGGAAGACCTGCTACAATGTTGGCATCAATGTCACTGCAAAAAACAACCCATTTAGGCCTGTTTTGGATTTCAACCAGATTCACTGCAGATTTTCCACACCCCAAGGGCTCATGACCATACCCCAAGGGCTCATGCACACGACCGCATGCCCTCCGAGACATACGATCCGTGAGCGGGCCATATGTCCCGGAGCGGCATACATCGTGTGCACGGGAGCGCACAGCATCATAGGTTACTATGATGCTGTGAGCATCGGGCCGCCCGCGGGACTATTGTCCTGCACTCATAATATCATATGAGTGCGGGACAATAGTCCGCGGACGGCCCGATGCACACAGCATCATAGTAACCTATGATGCTGTGCGCTCCCGTGCACACGATGTATGTCGCTCCGGGACATATGGCCCGCTCACGGAGCGTATGTCTCGGAGGGCATACGGTCGTGTGCATGAGCACTAACAGTTGAGAACATATCTAGAGATGAGCGAATCGACTTCGGATGAAACATCCGAAGTCGATTCGCATAAAACTTTGTTCTAATACTATACAGAGCAGGAGCTCCGTAAAGTATTAGAATGTATTGGCTCTAATGAGCCGAAGTTATTACTTCGCATAATAACTTCAGAAATTAATTTATATTGTAAAAAAACATTTCCCGAACTCTGGTTCGGTTCCGTTCCTGAGATATTACCAAAAAATGCATTAGCCAATAAAAACCTGGTCACATGACCCTTATCAGCCAATAGAAGCTCGCAGGCCCTTAGTCTCGACATACAGAAACCTGGTGTAAAACTGTGTGTAACAACCCAGCCATTTTTCTTCACTGCTGTAGGTCAGTTTAAAGGGGCAGGGCGCTGTGGATGACACTGTTAAGGGAGCGGAGTGCTGTGGAGGTCACAGTTAAGGGGGCAGGTAGGGTGGCCATTCTTGCCACTCTCAAAAGATGGACTTAAAACCCCACCCCCATACATGCTAAGCCACACCCTGACCCGGTTAGGCCATGCCCTCTCCATCTCCGCAGCTGACGAGCATTCAAAAAATCAAGGTAAAAATCCACTTCTGTCAGCTGCAGGGTGGGAGGGAGGGTGATGTTCTCCCTGCAGCTCACGCTCAGACATCACAGTGCTGCTTTCTGAGAGTGAGCTGTTCAAAAGAACATCCCTGTATCCGTCCAGGCCCTGTGCCGGACGGAGGACAGGGAGTCTGAAAGCCGGACTGTCCGGCCTAAAACCGGACCTCTGGCCACCCTAGGGGCAAGCTGAAGGTCACAGTTAAGGGGACGGTCCGCTATGGAGGTCACAGTTAAGGGGGTGGGGTCTTGTGGAGTATACATTTTAAGGGAACGGAGCTCTGTGGAGGTCACATTTTAAGGAAACAGAGCTCTGTGGAGGTCAGTGTTAAGGGTGCGAGTTATTGTGGAGGCTACTAATTAAGGGGCGGGGTGCTGTAGATCCCACTGTTATAGTGGATACTGTTGATATCTTTTAATGACACACACACAAACATTAAATGAAATAGATGAAATATACTGTAACCGTGCAAAGCCGGGTCCTTCTGCTAGTATCATCATAAAAGAGATCTAATATCTAATAAAAAGGATCTAAAACTGAAACTCCAAACAGTTGGATGCTAATGTCTGTAAAGTGCTGCGGAATATAGTAGTGCTATATAAGTGCATTAAATAAATAAATAAATATCAGCATGTACAGTACTCCCCTTTGTAGTGTGTCCTGATTTTGGTGCTACCTCTGGCTAAATTCACCCTCATAATGTTACATTTAAAGCTTTAATAACAAAAGCAGACACCTACCTTCTTTTCCACAAGGTCCACAGCGAGCCTCTTCACTGTTTGGAAATTGACCTCACTAGGGTGGAGGTGATAGGCCTCACGACATAGACCTATCTGGAGCTTGACTGTTGTTTTTCCCAGAGAGGCTTTATCCAAAGTCATTGTGAACATCTACTGAGAACACTGGGCTAGCACCAAGTTGTACTGATTATTAGAAGACTTTTTCTGAGTATTCCCTTCCTTTTATCAGACAAATGGAAGGAAACATTTATCAATCGGCTTCTTGCACATTATAACCCATGCCTTACTTCTGGTTTATAATAATCCACAATTATGTAACAATCCTTTCTGGTGCTGAATATGAAGAAATAAACATCTAGATTGTAGAAGTACAATTATACTGACTCGTAATCCAACAGTTCAAAAAAAAAAAATCAAAGCAATCCAGCAAATAATAGTTTCGCTGTGATGAAATCCTCTGATGTTTAACTTTAGCCCTTTCCAGGAGGTCCCAAGAAATCCAAACATGCATTACTCATTTTCTATAAGGCTTTCAAGAGATTAACACATGAGTTGTTGATATTAGCTGAGTAACATTTCCAGCATTAAAGAGTGCAGTTAAGGAGTCGTCACTGAACTTTTCTTTCAATCTTCTTTCTATGCCAAAAGAAAAAGAAGTGTATATTAATAATCAGCAGGGTGGTATAAGGAAGAGCAACATGCCATCTTGTAAGGTGCAGAATAGAACATCAAATTCCTGTATCTTACACAGTAATATCACTCCAGCCTCGTAAAATTTCTAATAGTCACATGTCTATCTGTATAAAATGTTCACATGAATATAGGACACGTACTGTATAGGATGATAACTAGACAGGTTAGACTGGCTAAAAGTAAGGTAATGCTCACACAGCTTAAAGGCTATGAACAACATAGAAGGCATTTTTTTAATCAAAACATTTTAAATATTTAGAGCTACAAATACGTTTTTTTAGTTGGTCTTTATTAAAAATTCAACAGTTTTTGTTCTACAGGCTTCACTTACAGTGTATCTGCAGACTATCTTGCATTCTGCTTTACAGATAATCCATCAGGCAGCTGTTCTATCTCTGAACTCCTGACAGCTCATAGACACTCATGTAAGGCTACTTTCACACTGGCGTTTTGGCTTTCCGGTTGAGAGATCCATTCAGGGCTCTCACAAGCGGTCCAAAACGGATTAGTTTTGCCCTAATGCATTCTGAATGGAAAAGGATCCGCTCAGAATGTATCAGTTTGCCTCCGTTTAGTCTCCATAACACTGCTTGCAGCGTTTTGCTGTCTGCCTGACGAAGCGGAGCCAAACGGATTCGTCCTGACACACAATGTAAATCAATGGGGACTGATCTGTTTTCTGTGACACAATTTGGCACAATAGAAAACTGATCCGTCTCCCATTGACTTTCAATGGAGTTCATGACGGTTCCGTCTTGGCTATGTTACAGATAATACAAATGGATCCGTTCATGACGGATGCAGACGGTTGTATTATCTGAACAGAAGCGTTTGTGCAGATCCATGACGGATCCACCCAAAACGCGAGTGTGAAAGTAGCCTAAGTGTCATGCCCTGCTCAGGCTATGTGCGGAGGTCTGCCAGGTTAGCAGCACGTGTGTAGACTTTTGTTTTTGTTTTGGAGTTGAGCTATATCCGCCTCCCTTCAGGTGCACTGGGTGGGGTCGTTGGTTTGAGTTTAAATTACGCCCACTCCCAGTGTCCTGTGCGGGTTATAGCTTCTGTCTGGCTCAGAGGAAGGAAGGAAGGAAGGAAGGAAGGATTTGCTGTTCCTGCTCAGTAAAAGATAAGTTGGTTTTGTTATCGTGTGGTTGACTGTCTAGGCTGTCAGAGAGACGCCTGCCCCCTCCAGGTCCTGAGGGAGCAGGCTGCCTCTTTCCCCCTTTCACCATCTTAGGGATTTTAGGGATTCTTCAGCCTAGGCACGGGGACACGTTTATTCCCACCTTCAGGGTCTGAACGTGGGCATAGAAGTCTAGGGAGAGCTGGTAGAGATTTGTCAGGAGGTGACCTTTATCCCCATCTTCTTGTCTAGACACTTGTTTGTTCATATTCTGTGTATCTTGTATCCTGTCCGCCGTAACACTAAGACATGTTGTTATCAGTTTGTGAAGAATATAGCTACAATGTATATGATATAATAACTGTGAAGTCTGCTCTGCACTGAGCTGCTTCATAACCCCTGCCCTTTTCTCTGACTGATAGTTATAGTGGTCTCCTGGTTGGATGCTACAGCTGTCACTCAGAACAGATGGGAAGGGCTGTGAAGCAGCTGAATGCACAATTAAGACCTGCCTTTTGAGCACTTGCAAGTAGTGTTGAGCAAATCGAAGTATCCGAAGTGGACTGTGATACGAATTTCAGGGAAAATTTGATTTGCCACAAAGCCGAATTTCCTCATGCTTTGTGGTAACAAGTAAATTTTCCCTGTGGCAATAAAAAAAAAAGCATGCTCACCTCATGCATTTGACCGTGAAGAGGCCGCTGTGGCCATCTTGCTTGAAGATCCCGGGCGAAATCTCATGCGCGGTGACATATCACATCACCACACCAGCCAGAGCGATTACGTCATCACGCACCATGTGATATATAGAGGTGGATCTACAAGCAAGATGATTGCCGCTCCCTCTTCACACTCAAATGGATAAGGTAAGTAGAATTAAATTATTTTTTTTAACTGATCAACCCCTGAAAGGCCTTAATATATATCTCAGATGCCGCGATCAGCGATGAACTCGGCATCTGAGGGGTTCATTGACGGGGCAGAGCAATTGCCATTCCCCATCATTGCACCAGCTACTTACAAAGAAATGCACTTCCTGACAAAGTAGTTCATCACTAAGTAAATTTTTTGTAAAATTCAACGAAACAACCAAATAGAATTTTTAAGAACTTCGCTCATCTCTATTTGCAGGAGCAGAACCTGGCAGAATAAAACTTCATCCTGTATTCACACTATTCCTGATGATGAAAGCTCCATGAAAGGTATCTTTGTAATGCTCTCCCCTGCCCCTAAATAGTGCTGTCAGCAGTTTAGTGTGGTCAAAACTGCTGACTGATTCCCTATAATATCCCCTGTGGTTGCACTGCAAGGAGATTCAACAGATGCTCCCAAGTTCTCCCACAGATTACATCTTAATTGATGAGTTTCTCTCAGTTTCTGTGATCAATCTGTTATTACCTCTACTAACAAAAAGGGATTTACCAAAGTGGAAAACCTCATTCAATCTGGCTTTCTTTTTTAACTGTAGAGTCACGCATCTGAAATCTGATGATACTGCACTGTTTAGTAAGTGCAACAGCACATAGCGAGGACGCTTTTGACTGCAGAGACTGGATTGGTAGCCCAGGGGTTAAGTGACTATGTCTTCCTGCCGAGGCATGGTGGTTTGGCCCGCAGGGGTGTTTTTCTCCTCCAGGCACAGCTCTGCCTGTTTTGTGTTGCTGGGCGCCCCTTCCCTTATCTCTCTCCCCCCCCCCAGTGCAGTTTAGATGGTTCCCTCCTGTCCCTCCCCTAGAGTTAATAAATAGGAGGGCTTACCCCTTCTTGGTCCCTTTTTCACCAGGAATGCTTCCTTCTGCAGGTATGACCGACGAGAAAGCAGTTTTGGCAGCCATCTCTGCCAAGCTCCAAGCTGAGGGACCGGGATTCTTATCCCACTTGTTGGTTGGCTTGCAGGAGCCAGCTGCTCCGCCAGTATCTTCCTCGGTTGGGGGCAGGCGGTCCGCACGGGGCACCTGCCCTTCATGTCGCCTAAGCCCCAGCCACACTCCCTCTTCCTCCTCCCTTAGGAGGCGAGGGGGCGCTGTTTCCAGTGCGCCTGCCGGAACCTCTGTTGTCCTTCCGGCATCGCTTGCTGTGGCCCAGCCCCCCGCTCCTGCCTTGTGCGCTCCCGCTTCAGCGCGTTCAGCAGGAAACAGCTTGCCCATTGTTTACCCCCCTGCCCCCCCTCTCCCTCAATAACTTTTCCCGTTCGGGTAAGCGGGGGTGTGCAGTATCCAGTGTTTCTGTTGGGTGAGGGTCGGAGGGCCGTGTAGAGGTACATGGGTTCCTCCGTGGAGGTCGATTGAAATAAAATACTAAGAGCAGAGGAGAAGGCGGACTTGCCCACTGTGGTTTCAGTGGGGCATATCGCTTCTCACACTACTGGAAGTGGTTGTTGGCAATTGATAAAGTTGGGTGTTTTTTGTGAAGAACAAGTTAAAGATAAGTAAAGCTGTGACCGACCCTCACTCCAACAAAAAACTGTTGCCTCGTTGCCGGTCGTTATTTGGTTATGCGGGGAAGACATGTGGTTGGGCTGTTAGTTCTCATCAGTCTAGTAAGCGCCACAGCACATAGCGAGGGCACTTTTGACTGCAGAGACTGGATTGGTAGCCTAGGGGTTAAGTCACCATGTCTTCCTGCTCAGGCATGGTGGTTTCGCCCGCAGGGGTGTTTTACTCCTCCAGGCACAGCTCTGCCTGTTTTGTGTTGCTGGTCGTTCCTCCCCTTATCCCTCTCCCCCCACCCCTTCCTTCTGGTGCAGTTTAGATGGTTCCCTCCTGTCCCTCCCCTAGAGTTAATAAATCGGAGGGCTTACCTTCTTGGTCCCTTTTTTACCGGCACCATCACCAGGAATGTTCCCACCCTCCTGCCCTTTGCTTGGTTGTTTATCCATTATATGTTGGCTCACATATCTTTCTTTTACAGTTGCCGTTGTTTACGTCACAGCTGAAGGTCGGTTAAAATAAAATACTAAGAGCGGATGAAAAGGCGGACTTGCCCACTGTGATTTCAGTGGTGCATATCGCTTCTCACACTACTGGAAGTGGTTGTTGGCATTTGATAAAGTTGGGTGGTTTTTGTGAAGAACAAGTTAAAGATAAATAAAGCTGTTGTAACCGACCCTCACTCCAACAAAAACCAGTTGCCTCTGTCGTTATTTGGTTAGGCGGGGAAGACATGTGGTTGGGCTGTTAGTTCTCTGCAGTCGTGTAATGTAAGGCATACATTTTCCCCATGGCATGTTTTCCGTGCTGTTTTCCTCCTCAGTGTACTTGTATGTACTTCCTTACATTGTGATCATTCCCAGCATTGTATGTATTAACCATTCATGGGCTGCAGTAGACATTTTAATGCAGAGCATTGGCTCCACAAGGAACTGCATGCTATGGTTCATTATAAGTTGAAGGCTTTGCACAGAGGTGTATTTAAATGATACCATGTACTTAGTGCTGAGGATGGAATGGAAACTTGTTCACAAAATTTAGAGTAAATTGGAATTAGACCCATATAAGAAGAGAAGCAAAAGTATTTCCTGGCATATGGAGAAAAACGCCAGAGAAAAATATCATACTCAAAGCATGTCAGTGTGAAACTGGCCTAAAAAAAATCTGAAATATTTAGGAAAAACATATTTATGGTTTAAACATTAGGCGTTAGAAGGGTTGTTCACCTTCAGGGGCCTTTCTGCCAGACCTCACCATGTGGCCGAACTTGCGGAGGGAAGCATATTTACCTGCAATGTCCCACAGCTGAAAAATCCCTTTGATACCTTGGTTTATTCCATAAAATGTACAAGATATCACCTTGTTACATTACACATCAGTAAAACAAGCTGGAAGTTCCCGCCCGACCTGGTTTCCAGGTTTTGCCTTTACGGCTTTATCAGGGAGTGAACTCCAATGTATTCACATTCTTTAAATCCATACTGGATCAGCCAGTTAGGTTACAGATAAAAAATGAAAACCCACATCTCCACAACCAAACAAGTCTCTATGGGACAGCGTTCACACAATGCAGACTCAACTCTGTCCCTCATCACAAGTAGAACTTGTGTAATCCAAGGCTACTAATCACCATCACAATCAAAAATCTAATCAGAACTGCATATTGTGAGCAAAGTCCAAATCCACATAAAACAATTGAGGGCCAGATCACATCTTAATATTCTCACCAGACTTGATATTCCATCGCATATATGTCCACATTGTAGTCTAGTGTTTAAGGAAGAATAGATGCTATGCAAAATTTGACAAATGTGTATTTGAAAAGGAACTCTTTTTTTCTTTTCTTTTTTATCAATGCAGTGGCGTGCCTAGGGTGCTTGGCACCTGGGGCTGATCCTTTCTCTGGCACTGCTCCCCCTTCCTACATGCTTTAAAAAATTGTGCCACCTCATAATAGCATTGCCCTCATTGTACAACCTTCACAGTAGTTAGGTGCCCTTTCACGGTACTTATGCCCATATTGTACCCCCCTTAAAGTACTTATTCCTTAATTGTGCCCCTTTCACATTGTGCCCTATCTGTGCCCCCTACCCAGTGGTAGTACCCTCTTTGTGCCTCCTCACAGTAGTTATGCCCTCTGTGTGCCCATTGTATTTCCCATTATTCCCCCTTCACAATAGTAATGCCCACTCTGTGCCCCCTTAATAGTTATGCCCCCTCACAGTAGTCATGCCCTCTCTGTGCCCCTTCACATTAGTAATGCACTCTGGGCCCCCTTCATAGTAGGAATGACCACGGTGCCGACTTCACAGTAGTAATGCCCACTCTGTGCCCCATAACAGTTATTATATAAACAATGACCCTTGTTTGGCCCAGAGTATTTTAGACCATCATATTGCCATTGGCTATATACATTCTGTTTATGGCCTATTATTTTTCTAAGACATAACTTTTATTTTTTTAAATAAAAAAACACATTTAAAAACACATCAGTGTACAGTATTTGTTTTGTTTTTCATTCCTTATTTTTACTTATTTTTCTCTTGTTGGTAGAGACAGTGATTTTTTTAATATATTTATTCTGTGTATAAACTGTAATTATATTTTACTTTACATTATCTCTATTCTTTAGGATGTCTTGAAAAAGGTATAACAGTATATTATTCATACAGTCCTATACACAGATAGTGTCTCTGATATGACTGTCAAGGGAAGTACCAGTTTTCTTTGATGATAGAATCACTTTGTTATTTTGTAGTTCACCTTTGCAACATTATCTCAGATGCAAAATAGTTGCGTTTGGACTGTAAAACAGTCCTATTAGGGTCCTTTCCCACTAGCGGCAGGACGGATCCGACAGGCTGTTCACCCTGTCGGATCCGTCCTGCCGCTATTTTGCCGTGCCGCCAGACTGCCGCTCCGTCCCCATTGACTATAATGGGGATGGGGGCGAAGCTCCAGCGCAGCACGGCAATGCGCGGTGAGAGGCCGCCGGACTAAAGAGTTGGACATGCAGAACTTTTAGTCCGGTGGCCTCTCACCGTGTACTGCCGTGCTGCGCCGGAGCTCCGCCCCTGTCTCCATTTTAGTCAATGGGGACAGATCGGCAGTCCGGCGGCACGGCGAAATAGCGGCAGGACGGATCCGACAGGGTGAACAGCCTGTCGGATCCGTCCTGCCGCTAGTGTGAAAGTAGCCTTACTTTCCTAATAAACTACTGGTTCATCGTATCTTTTCTCACAGTACTCCTCCTAAGTGAGCTTCTCATAACTAATCTACTTTCACACTGGCGTTTTGTGAGATCCGTTCAGGGCTTTCACAAGCGGTCCAAAACGCCCTAATGCATTCTGAATGGAAAAGGATCCGCTCAGAATGCATCAGTTCAGTCTCCGTTCCGCTTTGGAGGCAGACAACAAAACGCAGCTTGTCAAAAATGTGTTTTCCCACTTTTACAGTATTCAGGATTCTCCCGATTATTTCCTGTTACTACATATTCCACATTGCAGCATACCATCCCCATGACTCCAAGGCCAGTAACTGAGTCAACTGTACAGTAATTACCTCTGATACAGATATTTATAGCAAACAGAGGATCCACCATTCATAGTAGGTGATATCACAGCTCATCTACTACCTCCTGACCTCTGCACAGAGCATGCCTGGAAAACTCACCCATAGAAGTCAGTGAGGTCCCCTCCTGTCCATTGTGTCTATGGGTCATGGTGGCTGCTGTAAAGCACCTCTCTAAACTAAAGCTCAGGCAAGATGGCCGCCCCCATAAACATGTTCAGGAAACAGAATAAAAAGTTCTGCAAAATTAAAAAAAAGGAGATGTGGCTCTATCTGGATTTAACTGGCAGAAAACTTTTTTCGGTAATACATTCCCTATAACTTTATCCCATTATCATTAACCCCATCATCATCATTAACTCATCGTTAATCATTAACCCCATCATCATGGTAACAATATGTGTCTGTGTATATTTCTTAGGCCCCCCTTCTACACAGTTTTTTTTTGCCGACAGAATTTAGGGCAGATTCAGCACTAAGAAGCCACCAGCAGGAGCGCTGGATCTGCTTCCCATTGTTTTCAAAGGGATGCTGCACTGCACTTCAATAAGACACAACCGTGCCAAGAATGGACATATCTTTTTTTTGGAGTGGTGTGTAAAAAGATGCAGCTTTAGCTCCATTCAGTGGCCCTAAACCATGATCAGGTCCGCGACACTCAAAATGAAAAACCATGGCAGAAACCGCTGCGAATTCTGCAACAAAATATGTGGTGTATTTTACCTTTCTAAAATCGACAGTATAAACTATTCTTATACTGACTCTGATGTGGCGCATGACAGCGCTGCTCTACACTGCGTGCAGAATTATTAGGCAAATTAGTATTTTGACCACATCATCCTCCTTATGCATGTTTTCTTACTCCAAGCTGTATAGGCTCGAAAGCCTACTACCAATTAAGCATATTAGGTGATGTGCATCTCTGTAATGAGAAGGGGTGTGGTCTAATGACATCAACACCCTATATTAGGTGTGCATAATTATTAGGCAACTTCCTTTCCTTTGGCAAAATGGGTCAAAAGAAGGACTTGACAGGCTCAGAAAAGTCAAAAATAGTAAGATATCTTGCAGAGGGATGCAGCACTCTTAAAATTGCAAAGCTTCTGAAGCGTGATCATCGAACAATCAAGCGTTTCATTCAAAATAGTCAACAGGGTCGCAAGAAGCGTGTGGAAAAACCAAGGCGCAAAATAACTGCCCATGAACTGAGAAATGTCAAGCGTGCAGCTGCCAAGATGCCACTTGCCACCAGTTTGGCCATATTTCAGAGCTGCAACATCACTGGAGTGCCCAAAAGCACAAGGTGTGCAATACTCAGAGACATGGCCAAGGTAAGAAAGGCTGAAAGACGACCACCACTGAACAAGACACACAAGCTGAAACGTCAAGACTGGGCCAAGAAATATCTCAAGACTGATTTTTCTAAGGTTTTATGGACTGATGAAATGAGAGTGAGTCTTGATGGGCCAGATGGATGGGCCCGTGGCTGGATTGGTAAAGGGCAGAGAGCTCCAGTCCGACTCAGACGCCAGCAAGGTGGAGGTGGAGTACTGGTTTGGGCTGGTATCATCAAAGATGAGCTTATGGGGCCTTTTCGGGTTGAGGATGGAGTCAAGCTCAACTCCCAGTCCTACTGCCAGTTTCTGGAAGATACCTTCTTCAAGCAGTGGTACAGGAAGAAGTCTGCATCCTTCAAGAAAAACATGATTTTCATGCAGGACAATGCTCCATCACACGCGTCCAAGTACTCCACAGCGTGGCTGGCAAGAAAGGGTATAAAAGAAGAAAATCTAATGACATGGCCTCCTTGTTCACCTGATCTGAACCCCATTGAGAACCTGTGGTCCATCATCAAATGTGAGATTTACAAGGAGGGAAAACAGTACACCTCTCTGAACAGTGTCTGGGAGGCTGTGGTTGCTGCTGCACGCAATGTTGATGGTGAACAGATCAAAACACTGACAGAATCCATGGATGGCAGGCTTTTGAGTGTCCTTGCAAAGAAAGGTGGCTATATTGGTCACTGATTTGTTTTTGTTTTGTTTTTGAATGTCAGAAATGTATATTTGTGAATGTTGAGATGTTATATTGGTTTCACTGGTAAAAATAAATAATTGAAATGGGTATATATTAGTTTTTTGTTAAGTTGCCTAATAATTATGCACAGTAATAGTCACCTGCACACACAGATATCCCCCTAAAATAGCTACAACTAAAAACAAACTAAAAACTACTTCCAAAAATATTCAGCTTTGATATTAATGAGTTTTTTGGGTTCATTGAGAACATGGTTGTTGTTCAAAAATAAAATTAATCCTCAAAAATACAACTTGCCTAATAATTCTGCACTCCCTGTATTGATATGGCAACACAGGCTTCAGCTGCGGCCTAGCAGGGGATCTCCGTAATGGCACCATTCAGGTAAATGAAACAGAAAAAGTATGTATAGCGTTACGACTTTTAGCCAATAGCTGAATTTTTCATTTTTGCTTGGACTGACCCTTTAATTATAATTAGTGTTGAGAGAAACAAAAACATTCGAAGCGTAATTCAGTCCAAATTTTAAAAAACTTCAATTCTAAACTAATCCAAATTTCCTCATGCTTTGTGGTAACGAATCAGGTTTTCCTAAAATGGTGGCTGCACGTGTTACAAAGGGAAACTAAGAGTAGCAGAGATAAGCCTGGGAACGCAAGACCACCTATAGTGCTGTGCAGCCAGCCAATCTGCAGATAGCCTTCCCCTGTGATGCGACAACCCTATAAAACCCTCATCCCGCGTGGTCGCCACCATTGTCCTGTGAGCTGAGCGTAGGGAGACACGTGGCAAGCGCTCATGCCCTAGGGACAGTGTTGTTGAAAACGATTACTAGAAGAATATTGGAGAGGGAGACTGCAGGGAGAGTGCAGGGAGACTACAGGGAGACTTATTCTGCGTCAGTTTTATTTATTCCGACATTTACTTATTCCTACATCAGCCATAAACTAAGATATGTAATTCAATACCAACCGCTGTTCTTCACCGCAACAATATATTGGCTAAGAGTCTCAGATTTTATTATTAGAGTGAGGGCTTAGTCCATATGTTATGTTTGCATCTATTGTTATAGTGCATTAGTTTCTGTGACTTTTTGAACATCACCTCACACTAAGGGCTTGTTCACACAACCGTTGCCCCTCCATTGCCGTATTGCGTCCCGCATACGGCGGGTCCGCAATACACGGGGCACCGGCCGTGTGCATTCTGCATCACTTGAATGGGTCTGCAAATCCAGAGATGCGGTGTGGAACGGAAGCACGGAACTGAACCCCACAGAAGCACTACGGAGTGCTTCCTGGGGTTCCATTCCGCGCCTCCGCACCGCAAAAAGATAGAACTTTCTCTATCTTTTTGCATAACGGATGGATCGCGTACCCATTCAAGTGAATGGGTCTGCGATCCGCATGCAGCTGGCCCACGGTCGGTGCCCGTGCATTGCGGACCGCAATTTGCGGTCCACAGCACGGGCACGGAGGGGCAACGGTCGTGAAAACAAGCCCTAACTCAGATAGCCTTCCAGGATGCTATATGTACAAACCACATTACATACTAAGTACTTTTTTAACCCTTTCACCCCCGGAGGTTTTTAGTTTTCTTTTGCGTTTTCGTTTTGCACTCCCTGCCTTCCCAGAGCCATACATTTTTTTATTTGTCTGTTCACATAGCCATATGAGGGCTTGATTTCTGCGGGACAAGTTGTACTTTCCAACGCCACCATTTAATATTACATATGATGTAGTGGGTAGCGAAAAAAAAAAAAGTCCAAATGGAGTGAAATTGCAAAAAAAATAAGTAATTCCACCACAGTTTTACGACGTTCGATGTATGATAAAAATGACTGGTTACTTTTAGTCTACAGGTCAGTACGAATCCGACAATACCTTACATGTATAGTTTTTCTAGCGTTTTGATAGTGATAAAAAAATGTAAAAGTGGGAAAAAGATCAGTTTTATTTTTTTGTCACTATATTTTGACCCCTATAACTTTTTTGTAATTATGTGTACGGAGCTTTATGGGGGCTCATTTTTTGCGGGGCGATCTGAACTTTTCATTGATACCATTCTGGGGTGTGCATGACGTCAAATCAGCCATTTGGGCGCTTTTTTCCCGTTTTGCTGTTTTCCATTTTTTTTTCATTAATCATGGGATAACCCCTTTAAGTTAAGACGGACACATTATCGTTGTTGGATACTTTAAGTAGCAACAACAACATTTTGACATGTTTATTCACCCGTGCGGTGCAACGTTTCGGCTCAGTACTAGAGCCTTTTTCAAGCTTGAAAAAGGCTCTAGTACGGAGCCGAAACTTTGCACCGCACGGGTGAATAAAGGAGTTATTTGTTTATAATCCATTGGAGTGCCGTTCATTTTCTGGACTATTATTGGGGTAAGAAGCCTATTCCCTCAAGGACGTGCACCCAGACTTGTTCATTGCCTGTGCTGCCATTTTTTTACTGATATATATATATATATATATATATATATATAAGGACGTATATGTGTATGTTCTGCGATCACTCAAAAACGCAACCATTAATTTCAACAAAACTTGGTATACACATCCCTTGCTACCTGAAAAGAAATCTTGTGGGGGTCTCAGCTCTCTAGGACGTACCGTTCCTGAGATATTCCCAAAAAATTACCTGCATTAGCCAATACAAGCCTGCAAGTCTTTCTCTTCATATCCTCCATACAAAAGGTCACATGTCCCTTATCAGCCAATAGAAGCTCGCAGGCCCTTAGTCTCCACATACACACAGTTTTACTCCAGGTTTCCATAACAACCCAGCCATTTTTTGTCACTGCAACTACATGTGTCGCGCAACAAATTTTATAATGATAGTGCGACACATGTCGCCGCGTAGTGCTAGCATTAAAGGGGCAGGGTGCTGTGGAGGTCACTATTAAAGAGGCGTTTACTGTGGATGTTACTGTTAAGGGGGCAGGCCGCTGTGGAGGTCACCGTTAAAGGGGCGGACACTGTGGAGGTCACTGTTAAGGGGGCAGGGGCCACTATTATAAGGGCAACTGCTGTGGAGGTCACTGTTAAGGCAGCGGGCCCCTGAGGAGATCACTATCAAGGGAGTGGAGTGCTGTGAAACTCACTGTTAAAGGGGCGGGCTGCTGTGAAGGTCAAAGTTAGGGCTTGTTCACACGACCGTTGCCTCTTCATTGCGGTATTGCGGCCCGACAACTGTCGTGTGAGCAAGCCCTTAAGGGGATGGGCTGCTGTGGAGATCCCATTTTAAAGTGGTGGGGCACTGGGGGGGGGGGGTCAGTGTTAAGGGGTGGGGGACTGTGGAGTTCCCTTTTAAAGGTGCGGGGTGCTGTAGAGGTCACAGTTATGGGGGATACTGTCAATATCTTTTAATGACACACACAAACATTAAATTAAATAGATGAAATATACCCGTGTGAAGCCGGGTCCTTCTGCTAGTATATAATATAAATGAGATCATATTGAGTATTTGGCCACCCTGGTTTTTCTGCAGCGGAATTTGTGGATTTCTCATGGATTTGGGTGAAAGCTATCATAAATCCATTGCATAAATTAATATCTCCTAGGTCAAATTCTGGAGCAGATTTTTTATGAAAGGTATTGATCAGCTTTATTTATCTGCTACTGTAAAATATTAAATACCATAAAAAGTACTAATGAAATTTTCCAGCGAACTGTAAAGTCATAAAAAAATAAATAAATAAGGGGGAGATTTATCAAAGCTGGTATAAAAGGAAAACTGTCTTAGTTGCCCATAGCAACCAATCAAAGTGATCCAAAGGAGCTCAGAAAAATGAAAAGTAGGATCTGATTGGTTGCTAGGGGCAACCAAGCCAATTCTACTTTACAACAGTTTTGATAAATCCCCCTAAGAATGGATTTTTTAACTGTATGATGGGACATGCTACAAAAACATTAGCATGTTACATGCATTTTGTTTGGTTTATCCCCAGTAACTTTAAATGTATATATAGTATAGCAAAAGAGCAATACACAAACTGATATAAAAAAACAAACAAAAAAAAAACACTTTGATGGCCTAACATAAAACATTATAGTTAGCCTATGCCTAAAATGAACAAATGGTCATAAGGGTGTTAACCCACATTCCAAACTCTACACAAAATCCATGATAGACCATACGTTGTAGCTGTACTTCCACCGCTAAAGACAGGGAATGTCAAAGCAATATGTAAGGTGAAGTTAAATGTGTCAAAGAAAGTGAAATGGAGATGACCAGTAAATGTGCGAAAAGACATAATCACCCAGAGGGGATAAGAACATGAAACTGCAACATGAACAGGACTGGGAGAGCAGAAGGCGAAGGGTAAAAGTCCCAACCAAAGAATAGTAAAAGTGAAAGGCACAAACACAACAATATATAAAACAGTAAGGATAAGAAAGTCTCCTCACCACGGCCAAGAGCTGCTTGTGCTGCCAGTGGCAACTCTCTGCGCTTTCTACTCTTCTGGCAGCTTCCTCTCTGAACATCTCAAGTCTTCTTATTTTCTGTGTACAACTTCAGAGACAGGAAATTCATGAGCTGCTCTGTCCTGTTCGCCCCTCCCCTCCCTGCTTGGAAGTTACTGAAACACAGGAGAGGAGGCTGTGACATGAGGGATGAGGCATATTCATGCCTGGCTCACTGCTGCACACGTATATAAGGTAGTGTCTCAACCACCAATTTGGAAATGGAAAAACTGAGCAGATTTGTCTCACCTGTAAGGCCTCATGCACACGCCGTTGCCCGGCCGTGGCCGTATTGCAGCCCGCAAACAGTGGGTCGGCAAAATGCGGGCACCGGCCGTGTGCTCCCTGCATCACAGATGTGGACCCATTCACTTGAATTAGTCCGCAATCCGGAGCGGCGGTGCGGAACGGAGGCACGGAACCACTAGCGTGTGCTTCCGTGGTGTTTCTGTCCGTGCCTCCGCACCACAAAAAATAGAACATGTTCTATTTTTTTTCGGTGCGGACGGATCACAGATCTATTCAAGTTGAATGGGTCTCGATACATTCAGGCCTGCCCGTGCATTGGGGACCGCAAATTGCGGAACCTCAAAGCACGGAACGGCCGTGTGCATGAGCCCTAAGATGGATGCCCAAAACATTTGATGGACTGTATGAAGATCGTATCAAGGAACGCATAAAATGTCAGAAAACTGAGTTTTGTCCAAACCGTTAATCGAGACGTGACTATGTAACATCTGTCTGCTGGGCTATGCCTGTACGGCCACACGGTCAGGTTTCCTGATGTGGATCATAAAAGTAGAGAAAGTATAGGTACGACTTCTCTTCTTTCTTAAATTCACTCCTGGTTTTGGCTTCCAAAACTGCATCAGAAACCTGAGCATGTGGCCGTACCCTAAGGGCACTGATGATCACTAGAACGAGTGGAGAGGCATATCGTTGCAGGAGATGGGCTCAATAGAAAGGCTATGGACCCATCTCGATTCTGTCCTCTGCAGTGTGGAGAGACAGTGTGATATGCAAGGACTTTTCTCTCCTCGTTCTAGCGATCGGCAGGGGTCTCAGCACTCAGACCCCCACTGACCAAAACTTTTGAAATGTCAGAAATCGTTTTCCACTGCAGAGCGGAGTTTATCCGACAGTAACACCAAACCATTAATTGAGACATTACTATAAAACATCTGTTTGCTAGGCTATGCCTGTAAGGTTACTGATCGCTAAAATGAGGAGAGAATGAAGGACTGGTATATTGTTGCTGGAGATGGGCTCAATGGAAAGTCTATCGTCCCATCTCAGTTCTGTCCTCTGCAGCAAAGAGAGAGAGTGCAATATGCCGGCACTTCTCTCTCCCCGTTCTAGTGATTGGTGGGGGTCTCAGCACTCAGACCGCCACTATGTCTCTGCGACTCTTCTATGTGTTTGCTACTACATAAAAAGATGATGATATTTAGCACACTAACTACACCTGATCATGTATATCCTTGGTACTCCCTGGTATGTTGAGTAGGACCCAGTGAGCCGTTGTCTGTGTTAGTTGATTACACCAGAACATTGTTTCTGGAGGTGCCTGTCAGAAAGGACCATTTACATAATGCTGCGGGCTAGAAGCACTTCTGCACTTCGCCTCTAGGTCAGGTGTGCCCATGTAAGGCTACTTTCACACTAGCGGCAGGACGGATCCGACAGGCTGTTCACCCTGTCGGATCCTTCCTACTGCTATTTCGCTCTGCCGCCGGACCGCCACTCCGTCCCCATTGACTATAATGGGGACGGGGGTGGAGCTCCGGCGCAGCACAGTAGTGCACGGCGAGAGGCATGTCCGACTTTTTAGTCCAGCGGCCTCTCACTGCCGTGCTGCGCCGAAGCTCCGCCCCTGTCCGCATTATAGTCAATGGGGACTGAGCGGCAGTCCGGCGGCACGGCGGATCTGACAGGGTGAACAGCCTGGCGGATCCATCCTGCCGCTAGTGTGAAAGTACCCTAAGAGCGTCTTTAGGTGGGATTGAAGTGTGCCCATATAAGAGCGTCTCTAGTTGGGGTTGAGGTGCGCTCATATTACTCTCATCACCCCTGAAGATCAGCTTTTTGGAGGTGTCATGACTCCTACAAACAGCTGATCAGCAGAAGTGCCAAGACCCCAACCAATCTGATGTTGACGCAATACTGGAAAACCCTTCTTACTGGAGAGGCAGTTGTGCAACAGGAAATATTCCTCTGCCTTCTTCTCCTGCCCCTGCTCCTCTCACTCATTGGCTTGCTGGCTCAAAGGAAGGAGCCAGATCATCAGGTCATCAGGATTCTAAGCGGCTGCTGACTGAACTGGCTTACTAGAAAATAAAGGTATATTCACATGCAACAGTATTGTTGCAGAAATGTATTGACTGTTTGATTCAGATAAATATGTCTTGCAGAAATCTGTACAAACGCTACAAAAACAATTTGCATTAATAGAATTCATTTTCATTTGCCAAAATTTCTGCAACAAATCAGATGCATGTGAACTTACCTCTGGTTTCACACACTATCTTATCCACTTTGCTTGCACTTTAAAATTCAGCGGATTTACCACATGCAAACTCACAGAGCGTTTACGTCATGTGTGAACATACTTTTTTGATCCCTAGTGACCAAGCAATTGTTTTTATTTTTTCATTATCACTTTCCAATAACCGTAACTTTTTTATTTTTCCATCAATGTAGTTATATGATGGCTTGTTTGTTGTGGGACAAGTTGTAGTTTTTATTGGCACCATTTTGTGGTACACAGAATTTACTGATTCACTTTTATTAACTCTTTGTTAATAAAAGGCACTTTTTACGTTATAAATTTTGTAGCATTCATTTTTTGGCATACCTGTAAATGAAAATAATATAAATAAAATAACTTTACTCTCTAGGTCAGTAAGATTACAGTGATGCCTTCCAACCACCCTAAGCACGCCACCAAGAGAACACGAGAGTGGCTTAGGGACAACTCTGGGAATGTCCTTGAGTGGCCAATCGAACATATCTGTAAAGTCCTAAAAATGCAACCTGACAGAGCTTGAGAAAATCTGCAGAAAAGAATGGCATGAAATCTGAATTCTTTTGTAATTGCATGTAATAAAAAATTTTGTATAGCCACTGAGTTATTCAATAAAATGTATCTGTATAGCGCCACCTGCTGTTTGTTCTGTTTCTTATTTCTTTGACCTGCTCACTGAGAAGGCCGCACATGCTCAGTTTCATCCTTCAACTGCCTCCTGAGCTGTGATAGGGAGAGCATGGACACGCCCCCTGAGCTGCAACAGAAAAGACACTCCCTTTGATATGCCAGCTTCATATAAATCTAGCAAAGCAATGAATGGAGAGATCACTGGATCCATGTGAGGTACAGGGCTGGTTCTAACTTTGTTAGAAAGGGATTGTCATGTACTATATGATGTCTGATTTTCATTTTTTTACATTAGTCATGGGATAACCCCTTTAAGCCATATTTACATGGTTCAATGTTTGGGCCGACTATCTGGAGCAAGCGTTTCTACGAACACTTGTTTCTTATAATCAGCCCATGTAAAGGTGCCACAGATCACCCAATGAATGAGCGAAATGTTTGTTCATCGTGTGAAATGATCGGAGATACAGACACCTCAATCATCATTCCCTGTCATGTTTTTTAAACAGCACTCTGCTGCCCAGGAGCAATGATATTGTATGAGGAGGAACGATAGCAGCAGCCATCGCTCATCCCGACACTGTGGAGGCGATCGCTGCATCTACTCATCACTTAAATCAAGAGGCTTTTCTACCATTAGGGATGGAATATATCTAGGATATTCCATCACTTGTTAATCAGTGAGGATGCGGCTGCCCCTACCAATTCTCAGGATGAAGTGGCTTCAGCACTAGTTAAAACAAAAAAGTAGGATAGCACCACTTACTGACTATAGATAGTCTATACTAGGCGGCGGTGCTTGCGGTGTCAAGCCCCGGCCTCAGGGGCCCCACAGTCACAAGAGAAGATGTAAGAAGGAACCGCAGCACTCCAATCTTCAATCCAATTGTGTTTATTAACACTGAATCAAAGCAACGTTTCGACTTTACAAGTCTTTTTCAAGCTAAAAAAAAAGCTTGAAAAAGACTTGTAAAGTTGAAACGTTGCTTTGATTCGGTGTTAATAAACACATGATTGGATTGAAGATTGGAGTGCTGCGGTTCCTTCCTACATCTTCTCTTTCAGCACTAGTTAAGCACTGTGGGTCCTTCACAGTTTTTTCCTGTGTGACTCCATTCCTGTCCACCTACTGTGCAGAGAACTACAAAGGACCCCATTCACTGGTCATAATGCTGTACAACGAAGAATCTTAAGCCTCATTCACATGCAGTGGCATGCTAAGGGGGTGGCATGCTAAGTGGCATGCCAGGTATCGGTCTCACAGGGTGCCAGAGCCCAGAAGCAATGAGCGCCTCCATCAATACAGATGGAAGCGCTCATTGCTGGAGCGCAGGGGGGCTGGGTCCTGTTACTCACCGCTCAGCTCCCCGTGCTCCTCCCCTTCTTCAGGTCGGTGGCGCTCTGAATGGTGAAGCAGGGAGATTTCTCCCTGCTCCACCATTCAACCTGCAGACACAGATGTGTGGGAGGAGCCAGCAGCATGGAAATCTGCATAAGCTCCGCCCACACAGTGCTGCATAGCCATGTGTGTCTGCAGGGGAGAGAGGACTGTGAGCTTCAGGAACGGGACAAGGTGAGTAGTTACTGTGTTTTGTTTTGTTTTTAACAGAGGGGGCACAATGCGCATTTCTACTCTGTAGAGGGCACAATGGGCATTGCTAATGTGAAGGGGGCACAATGGGCATTTCTACTATGGAGGGGGCACAGTGCACAGAGGGCACTATTACTGTGAAGGGGGCACAATGGGCATTACTAGCACAGAGGGCATTACTACTATTAAGGGGGCACAATGGGGATTTCTACTATGGAGGGGGCACAGAAGGCATTATTACTGTGAAGGGGGCACAATGGGCATTATTACTGTGAAGGGGCACAATGGGCATTATTACTGTGAAGGGGCACAATGGGCATTATTACTATTAAGGGGGCACAATGGACAATATTACTATTAAGGGGGGACAATGGGCATTATTACTGTCAAGGGGGCACAATGGGGATTATTACTGTCAAGGGGGCACAAAGAGGGCATTACAACTGTGAATGGCCCAGATAGGGTATTACTACTGTAAAATGGGCACACCTATTGTGAGGGGGGAACAGAGGGCATAACTACTGTGAGGGGGGCTGTCACGGGGTTCCGAAGGTGCACTCGGTCCCCCATTGCCCGCAGAACTGTTGCTTAGCTTTTGGAATGAGGTTCTGTGTTTGACCTCATTCCCAGGGCGGCTTTACTAGCTGGGTGGCTCCTTGCTCCTAAGTCTGCCTTGAGCGCCGAGCTGATCACTCGGTGCTCGACTGGTTGGTCTGTCGGTCATGTGACGCTGGCCACGTCACATGACCCTCACTCCCCACTATAAATACAGGCAGCCTGCTGGCTACAGGTTGCCTGTTAATTTCTAGGTTCCTGGCTATTTGTTGGACTGCTGAATACTTACCTGATCCTGTTCCTTGACCATCCTTTTGCCTGATCCTCCTGTACTGCGCATCCATCCTGGTATCGTGACCTCGGCTCCCACCTGACTACTCTCTTAGGACTCCTCTTGTACTTCTCTGCTCTCCTGGTATTTATGACCCCGGCTTCTCCTGACAATTCTCTGCTTGCTCCATTTGTACTTTGCAGCTTTCCTGGTATTGACTCGGTCCGTTCACGTCCTGTTGTTTGTCTGTCTGTCATCCCTGCACTTACTCCAAGTTAGGGATTGCCGTCCAGTTGTCCCCTGTCATTAGGACTCGCGAGGCAAGTAGGCAGGGCCAGGGGTAAGGGTGGAGCGCAGTGGTCACTTCCCTCCCCCCTGTGTGTGTGTGTACGCGACCGTTACAGGGGCACAATGAGTGCATAAATACTGTGAAGGGGGTACAATGAAGGGATAAGTACTTTAACAGGGCACAATGTGGCATAACTTCTGTTAGGGGGCACACATCTGTACAAAACTACTGTGAAGGTTTTACAATAAGGGCAATATAACTGTGAGGGGGTACGATTTTTTTTTAAGTATTGGGAGGGGGAGGGCCATAGAAAGGACCCGTCCCGTGTGCCAAACAACCCAGGCACGCCACTGTTCACACGTCAGTGTTTTTGTCTGTGTTTTCCATCAGTAATTCTGAGCCAAAACCAGGCATGGCTTTAAACACAGAACAGGTGCAGATCTTTCCCTTATACCTTGTGTGTGTGGAGGCTCCAATCCTGGTTTTGGCTCACAATCACTGATGGAAATCACTAACCAAAACACTGACACTGACATGTGAATGAGGTTTTAGGCAGGGTACTGGCTCTCCTTAAAGACACCAGCTGTGTATAGAGGATTATTGTTAATGCCCCATGGAGAAAAAATATGCAAATAGGTATTTTCCAGGGAAAGAGGACCATCACGTTACCGCCTTTTGTGGCTCCCTATGAGTAAAAGTCCAATTTTTCAATATGCCTTGGGACATGAAAAGAGAAAATAACCAATCCAAATATTCATTCCTAGACAGCTGTTTCGGGGTGCTTGCCCCTCATCAGTACAGAGTAGGATTCTGGCTAAGGAAAGCCAGTACCCCGCCTAAGCTGCATCCAAGGCATCGCACTCAGCCAGCCAGAATGCTATTCCATACTGACGAGGAGCAAGAATCCTGAGACAGTTTTCTACGGATGGATATTTGCCTTGGCTATTTTGCCATGTCATATCCCAAGGCTTGTTAAAAAGTCAGACTTTGACTCAAAGGGAACCACTTCCAGAAGGTGGCGATAGCAAGATGCTTCTCTTTCCCTGGGAGATACCTCCTCACATACAACATAGCATGATATGATTGGAAGAACCGGATTGGAAGAATATGATAATAATGACTCATGCATCTTCCCATATTATAGTTTCTATGGAGACATAATACAGCCCCGGTAGCTGTCTATGAATTCCTACCATACCTTTGTATGCCTCTGGTTTCAAAAATTAGTGGCATACTCTATTATAACTCACAACGGCACAATATAACGACACCCGGCCTCCATGAGAAACATTATCTTGTGAGTACACTCGTCTTCTTCAACGTACCCCAGTGAGTTAAAGGGGTTTTCTCATCTCAGACAATGGGGGCATATCGCTAGGATATGCCCTCATTGTCTTATAAGTGCGGGTCCCACCGCTGGGACCCGCACCTATATCGAGAACGGAGCCCCGAAAGTGAAGGAGAGCTCACTGCGCATGCGCAACCGCCCTCTATTTATGTATATGGGGCCGCCGAAAATAGCTGAGCGCTAGCTCGGCTATTGCCGTCTGCCCCATAGAAATGAATGGGAGCATGGGCCGCGCATGCGTGGCATGCTCCCATTCACTTCTATGGGAGAGGCGGGGATTAGCGCTTGGTGGTGGACGGACCCCGGGAAATCTGGGGTCCTCCAGCCACAGCGCTCCCCGCTCCATTCTCGATATAGGTGCGGGTCCCAGCGGTGGGACCCACACCTATCAGACAATTGGGGCATATCCTAGCGATATGCCCTCATTGTCTAAGATGGGAATACCCCTTTAATCTAAGTCTCATGTTGTCCTTCCTAAGTGTAAATGAATAGTCCTGAACACAATGAACCTGAACATTTTTGGTTCTTCTCAATGTGTAATTTGTGTACTAGGAGGTGTAAGTACTAGTGCTCGGGTGCTCGAGTGGAACACCTCGGGATGCTCGGGTGCTCTACTGAGCACCCGAGCACAATGAAAGTCAATAGGAGAACCCGAGCATTAAACCAGGCACCCTGCACCCAGGCGCTCTGAAGAGCGGAGGGTGTCTGGTTCATAGGAAAAGGTCAGAAATTTATGGAAACACCACTGAAATAGTTCGGGAACAGCATGGGGAGGATGTCTGGATGCATCTTGGACTCCCAGGTCACTGCTAAGAACCAAGTAGTACGCCACTTTTACAGATTGACAATAATACGCACTAAACCGAAGATAACATCGATTTTAGAGGAAAAATTGTTAGGAAACATTCTTTCCTGTATATTTACTTGTATATAAAGTGCAAGTGCTGCCACAAATTACACGGAAGAGGCACTCCGATACAACCTGTATATCACATAAAGGAGGGCCTCATTCACATTGCGGTACAATTGTTAAGGTAGTGGGACTCCTACACCCCAATTACAAGGAACCGGCACTCCAATACACCCTTTATTACACATAAAGGAGGGCATCATACACACCCTTGAAAAATTATGGGTGAGGGCCTGCTGGTGACCCGCTAAAACATTATGGGTGAGGGCCCGCTGCTGAGCTGACCCTCTAAAACATTAGGAGCGAGGGCAGCCTAATAAGCATGTTGATATGATGGAGGGGGAGGACAAGAAAAGGGAGATTGAACCATATACCCTTTTTACAGGGCCGTCTTTAATATTGATTGGACCCTGGGCAAGAATTTCCTTGGGCCCCCTGAAATGCTAAGGTCCACCCGTCTTCATGAGTGATTATCGGAGGGAAGGCAGGTTAGTTAGTGTACCCGAGCATTAGATTTTAAGACGCCTGTGGCCACCGCGGGGGCACAGGAGGCAGAAGCACAGCTCCCGCACAGCCCGTCTCCCCTTTTCAAATAGAAGACGGGTGGCCCTTAGCAACGCTCATTTCAGAGAGTGCCGCTAAGGGCAATTTCAGCCACAGTTTTCTACTAAAATTAAACGTTTTGGCTAAATAATCTATATTCTAAAAATGTTACTAACAGTGTAGCGGTATACTGTATATTGTGTGGCACAGTGTATGTTATATGTGTATAATAAACATATTTCACATGAAAACTTACAATTACTTGACTTGGCCCTTGGGGATCTCGGACACCACTTCAACACTTTGGCCGGGGGCTCGGTGGAGCTGATGTTGTGCTTTATCCTAATGAGAAAGATTTCATAATAAGGATTTGGAGAAGGGGCAGAGGAATAGCAGAGCAGGGAGAGGCTGGTGCTGCTACTAGGGGCTCATACCATGGGGGAGTAATAAAGACCACCATAATGCCCCCCCCAGTAGGAATAATTCACCTTATAATGTGACAGTGCAAAAAATACCCCCTTGTAATGCCCCCAGTTGAGCTAATGTCCCCATAGTGCCCCCATAATGTCCCAGTATAAAATACCCCTATATAGTTCCCCCAGTAAATTCCCCCATAGTGCTCCTCTCCCCCCTTCCTGCTAGTGCCCCCCATAATGTACCAGTATAAAATGCCCCATATATAGTGCCCCAGTAGATGCCCTCAGTGTCCGGCCTCTGATAGGCTGCCGGCCTAGTGTCCCCCATAATGCCCCCCAATAATGTGCCAGTAAGTGTCCCCATAGATGCCCCCCATGTGCCAGTATCAAGTGCCTCTCTCCTCCCCCCATGTCCCAGTATCATAGTGCCATCTCCCCCCCCCCCAAAAAAAGTGCCAGTATCAAGAGCCTCTCTCCTCCCCCCCATGTCCCAGTATCATAGTGCCATCTCCCCCCCCCCATGTGCCAGTATCAGGTGCCAACCCCCCTCCCCCCATGTGCCAGTATCAAGTGCGCTCCCCCCATGGCAGTAACAGTCGGGTATTAATTTAAAAAAAAAACACTTATACTTACCTCCATATCAGCGATGCGATGCAGCCTCTTCCTGTATGTCCTTATATGGAGTCAGTGCTTGTGTATTCTAATTTAGCCTGTATTTCAGAAAAGTTTCTGCTGGGATTCAAACCCACAACCTTCTGTATCAGAGGCAAAGCACTTACCCTCACAGCCATAAGAGCTGCATTGCCACTGACTGAAAAAATATGAGACTTCTACTGTTATAGCTGGCTAAGTGTACATCTATACACATGACAGCTGCCCTAACACACCCAGCACTGCTATATCTCTATATGACAGCTGTCCCAGCACACTCAGCTCTGCTATATCTCTATATATGATAGCTGCCCCAGCACACCCAGCTCTGCTACATCTAATACACATGAAAGCTGCACCAGCACACTCGGCTCTACTATATCTCTGTATATGACAGCTGCCCCAGCACACCTAGCTCTACTACATTTAATACACATGACAGCTGCACCAGCACACTCAGCTCTACTATATCTCTATATATGACAGCTGCCCCAGCACACCCAGCTCTGCTACATCTAGATATCTCTAAGTATTGCTATACAGTAGATAGATATATAGAGATATAGCAGAGCTGAGTGTGCTGGGGCAGCTGTCATGTGTATAGATGTAGCAGAGATGGGTGTGTTTGGGCAGCTGTCATGTGCATAGATGTAGCAGAGCTGGGTTTGCTGGGGCAGCTGTCATATATAGTAGAGCTGAGTGTGCTGGTGCAGCTGTCATGTGTATAGATGTAGCATGGCTGGGTGTGTTTGGGCAGCTGTCATGTGTATAGATGTAGCAGAGCTTGGTTTGCTGGGACAGCTGTCATATAGAGATATAGCAGAGCTGAGTGTGCTGGGACAGCTGTCATATAGAGATATAGCAGTGCTGGGTGTGTTAGGGCAGCTGTCATGTGTATAGATGTACACTTAGCCAGCTATAACAGTAGAAGTCTCATATTTTTTCAGTGGCAATGCAGCTCTTATGGCTGTGTGGGTAAGTGCTTTGCCTCTGATACAGAAGGTTGTGGCTTCGAATCCCATATACATCTCTCCCTCTTCTGAGGACGGCAATACAACCGCAAGGGCAGGCCCAGGTTGGGAGGAGGAGCTAGATATTTTTAGTATGCGCACAGGTTAAACAGGAGGTATAGCGCAAGTAATGTCGCTGTCACCACCGCCTAATAAAAAATTACACTGAATGAATGTCACTGATATTTAGGATGCACAAACGTTATACAGGAGGTATAGCGCAAGTAATGTTGCTGTCACCAGCGGTGAAAAATTTGACACTAAATGTCACTTATATTTTGGATGCGCTAACGTTATACTGGAAATGTAGCACAGGTAATGTCGCTGCCACCAGTAGCAAAAAAAATAGACTGAATGTCACTGATATTTCGGATACGCAAACATTATACAGAAGATGTAGCACAGGTAATGTAACTGTCCGCAGCGGACACAGTCTACGGAAAACATACACTGGATGTCACAGATATTTTTAGGCTGAGCACACGTTAGACAGGAGATGTAGCGCAGTTAATGTCACTGTTTGCCGCGGCCAAACAATTGCAAGCTATTTAGCGCAGGTTGCGCTAAAAATATATATTGCTGCCAGATACAACTATAGTCCTTAAAAGGATTTTTGGGTCTATAACAAGTATAAAAACTAAAATATTCCTATTTCAGTCCCTACACTATCTCTCCCTTCTGCTCTCCAGCTTTCCCTGACTAAGACTGAGCCGAACACGTGTCATCGGGTGCTATATAGCACCCAATGACTCGTTCTGGCCAGCCAATCACTGTAATGCCAGTAGCCAACATGGCTACAGCATTACAGTGAATGGCAGTACTTACCTGCACGTTTATTGGCTGCGTATCAGCCAGCAGATGAGGTGGGAGGAGACTGGAGCATCGCGCTTGAGCACACGCGGTATTCGGCCGAAAACCACGATGTGCCAAGCATCTCGATGCTCGAGTAAAATTAGTGTTCGGCTGATCATTTTTATTATAAAATATGCATGTAAAGCCGTAACCTGAAGCTTTTGGGCCCCAAAGCAAAATTTAGCCAAGACCCCTTGCCATGTGCCCTTTACAATACAGATGTCTCCTTATGTTGAGGATTGGGCTTTGGGTCTGCAGTCTCTGCAGTCTCTAGAGCTAAACCCCTGGAAATAAAAGTATGGGAGCGCACTTCTTGTGCCCCTTACTGATGTCTGTGCCTACACATATACCATGTACAGTGGAGAGCATATCACAACACCTCAGAATTCTTTCTATGGAAAATCTGATGTCTACTCTTTGTTTTCTCTCCATGTGCTAATATCTATGGACCATCTCAAGAAAATCCAAATCTGGGAAACTCAGAGTTTGGCCGCATGCACACGACCATTGTTCGGTCCGCATCCGAGCCGCAGTTTTTGCGGCTCGGGTGCGGACCCATTCACTTCAATGGGGCCGCAAAAGATGCGGGCAGCACTCCGTGTGCTGTCCACATTCGTTGCTCCGTTCCGTGGCCCTGCAAAAAAAATATAACATGTCTTATTCTTGTCCGTTTTGCAGACAAGATAAGCATTTCTACAATAGGCCGCCTGTTCCGTTCCGCAAATTGCGGAAGGCACACGGGCGGCTTCCGTGTTTTGCGGATCCACAATTTGCGGACCGCAAAAAACCGGAACGCTCGTGTGCATGAGGCCTTTAGTCATTGACCCCCGGACGAAGAGAACAAAATGCTTGTCAGAGTCGGTCCTGGCCAGGGTTAGGATTGCATAGGTGCTATATCACATGCACTTGAATATTATTCTAATTGTTAGTCTGAGTATATGGTGCTTGTATAAGCACTTACACTTTATTTTGGACGTTATTTCTATGTAGGACCAGTAACATCTATTGTGGATATACTGAGGGTTTTTCTGGTCTTTTTATATTAATGTTCAGTCATCAGGATAGGCCATAAATATTTGATTTGTGGGGGGCTGACATCCCATACCCCTGCAGATCAGTTGTTCTGCAGTAGCTACATTCTGCAGAACTATAGCGGAAGTGAATGGGAGCCGTGCTGCAGTAACCAGTTCTGTCCACTACACAATGGATGGAGAAGTGAAGTTCCAGTGCTGGAGCTACTGCAGGGCAGCTGATGGTGTGTCTTCCCCCTGCCTATCAGATATTTATTGCCTATCCTGAGGATAAACTGTCAATTCAAAAAGACCGGAAAAACCCTTTCATTTTGACTGATTATTGCCTACCATTTCTTCATGTGATGTGTTTGCTTACTGTTTTAATGTGTTTTAATCATGGATATTTAAGGAAGATGACATTTACGGTATATTACAGTCATTAGTGGTGTAAGTCTTCATAGGTTTGCAGTTTCACTTCTGTCTGACTGATCCCTGTAGATATTATTAGAAAAGGGCTATTTGTATTGGTGTAATGTCTAATTTATGTTAAATTGTGAGATTTCAATTACTACATCATTTTACAAACATGATGTCATTGTTTTCTTGTATTGTGATCTGTAAAATTACGGTTTTAAAACCTGAAATAAAAGGTGAACAGGTGGCGCAGGTTTATCATAGATAAGGAAAAGAAAAACAGTTTGTAGGCTCAGACTGAACAGGATTTCATGTTGTGGTTAAAAAAGAATTATTAACGTCAAATGACAAAAGGTATTAATCATTAATAAAAATACATGTTAAATGCTGGAGACCGGGGACAAATATGTTAGCCAGTGTGAGCTTGGTTGGGTAGAATTTAACAATTTTCCATGATATTATTCATAGTCTCTGATACATTAACCTATGATATTACTGGTTTGATATTACTTTACTGTTCATCAGAGGATTCTCCTTAATGTGGAAACACATTATGCTTAAAATATTTAACGGGGTTGTCCAATGAAAAATATTCTACAGTTTTCAAAGCAGCTCTTGGATCTGAATACTTTAGTATTTGGATGTAATAAAAAAATTTGCATAGCCACTAAGTTATTCATTAAAATATATCTGTATAGCGCCAACTGCAGTTTGTCTTTTTCTTATTTCTTTGACCTGCACACTGAGAAGACCGCACATGCTCAGTTTCATCCTTCATCTGCCTCCTGAGCTGTGATAGGGAGAGCTGAGACACGCCCCCTTAGCTTCAGCAGAAAAGACACTCCCCTTAAGGTGCCAGCTTGATATAAATCTAGCAGAGCAATGAATGGGGAGATCTCTGGATCCATGTGAGGTACAGGGCTGGTTCTAGCTTTGCAAACAAAAGAGATTGTCATAGAATATATGATGTCTGATTTTCCCTTTTTATAATAATCATGGGGTTACCCCTTTAAGTAAGCGAAATATGTAATTAATGAACTGAGTGAAAATATAATTTCATTATTTCTGTGAAATTATTGTGGTGTTCTCCTATGTGCTGCCATGTTGTCTCTTAATATGCAGATCTTCAGCTTCAGTTGGAAACCCTTGTGTGGGACCTGCTGGAGAAGACAAAGACAGGGTAGAGGAGCTTTTTAGACTACAAAGCACGCTGTGCATTTGTAGTACCCCATACCTGGGGGTACTACAATTTGTTTGAAATGTAATGTTCTGTAATATTCATGTTATCATACATGCAATACACTTTGTACACCAGCAAATGGGGTATGGTTGGCAATGTTAACAGGAATGCAACTTCAATGGCACTCTGCAACCAGCACTCCGCCCTGCCTCTATGCTGGATGAGGCATTGGTGTACATTTTGGCCAAAGCGTAATAAGCCACTCACCACGTCAAGGTCGCCTCTATGGAGTGGTCCCTAACACTAGTTCCTACCTGTTTGTGGGCCATGACAGCCACACAAAGTCCAGGGAGCGCAGGTACAGCATGCACGCCAGGCACACTCTGCTTTTAACCCTGTCCGGTGCCATTACAGCTTTCATCGGATCCAGGGATGCAAGTACCAACATGCATGCTGAGCCCACTATATACTTCTCCTGGAGCCAAATGGCTACTGGTAGGTGCTATATATGCAGACTCAGTTTTATACTGACTTTAAAACCAGCCTCCAGGACAGATTGACTGGTCAGGTGTGCATGACTGCATGGAGATCGCCACGCCTCCAATATATACTACAAAGAAAAAATGTGGGGGATTCAATCAGCACAACCCTATATGTAGGTGCACATTGCTATGGCGAAATACATATACAAAGAAAAAGACACAAATGCAATGGCACTCTGCAACCAGCATTCTGCCCTGCCTCTATGCTGGATGAGGCATTGGTGTACATTTTGGACAAAGCGTAATAAGCCACTCACCACGTCAAGGTCGCATCTATGGAGTGGTCCCTAACACTAGTTCCTACCTGTTTGTGGGCCATGACAGCCACACAAAGTCCAGGGAATGCAGGTGCAGCATGCACGCCAAGCACACTCTGCTTTTAACCCCGTCCGGTGCCATTACAGCTTTCATCGGATCCAGGGATGCAAGTACCAACATGCATGCTGAGCCCACTATATACTTCTCCTGGAGCCAAATGGCTGTAATGGCACCGGACGGGGTTAAAAGCAGAGTGTGCTTGGCGTGCATGCTGCACCTGCATTCCCTGGACTTTGTGTGGCTGTCATGGCCCACAAACATGTAGGAACTAGTGTTAGGGACCACTCCATAGAGGCGACTTTGACGTGGTGAGTGGCTTATTACGCTTTGGCCAAAATGTACACCAATGCCTTATCCAGCATAGAGGCAGGGCAGAATGCTGGTTGCAGAGTGCCATTGCATTTGTGTCTTTTTCTTTGTATATGTATTTCGCCATAGCAATGTGCACCTACATATAGGGTTGTGCTGATTGAATCCCCCACATTTTTTCTTTGTAGGAATGCAACTTACCATTCCATTCCTCCCCTCTTGGTAGGAGTGGTCTGATTCGACCTCCTGCCGAGGGTGAGGCTAAGATAGGGAGAGTCAGTTGGAGAGGGCAGAGTGAGAAGTGAGGGAGAATGTGATCCATCTCCCTCTCCTCCAGACCAGGTGGACTACAGTTAAGGCTCACCTAGGAGGACATAATTGCCCCAGGTGGCCCACAGAGGCAGCTCACCTAGGAGGACATAATTGCCCCAGGTGACCCACAGAGGCAGCTCACCTAGGAGGATGTAATTGACCCAGGGAGACTGCAGGGTCCTAGGCCAAAGAAGATTTGTGAACTGTGGCATATTAGAATCAGTAGAGTGTCAAGAGAATAAGCTATCAAAACTCAGCTTCAAAGTGGTGGTAAACACTTTAAAGGGGTTATCCGGGTTCAGAGCTGAACCCGGACAAACCTCCATTTTCACCCAGGCAGCCCCCCTGACTTGAGCATCGGAGCAGTTCATGCACTGATGCTCTCCTTTGCCCTGCGCTAAATCACGCAGGGCAAAGGCTCTTTTGTTTACAATAACACACTGCCGGGCGGAGGCTTCCGCCCAGCAGGGTGTTCGGTGATGTCACCGGCTTTGATGGGCGGGCTTTAGCGCTGCCCTAGCCGTTTTACTGGCTAGAGCAGCGCTAAAGCCCACCCATCAGTGCCGCTAACGTCACCCTGCTCCCTGAGCACCTGGAAGAAGAGGCTTCAGCTCGCCTGCAAGAGACCGGGTACGTCACCGAGTATAAGAAAACAGTCACTTCCGGCTAAGTATTTCCTATATGAAAACGGGGCTTCAGAAATATGTGGCAAAGGTAGGACATGTATGTATGTATTATGCATGTCACTCTGGTACTATTACACAAATGTCCCCAATCCTGGACAACCCCTTTAAGACACCATCACAAGAGTTTAGGACAGGCATAGCTAGAAGCCCGCATCATTCAGTGGACACCTACAGTCACAGGGGCCAGAGTTAATCCATAGGGAAGGTAATCCAGAGAGAGACAGCATCAGCTAGCAAGTTTCTGAGTGTCATCTTTGCTGCATTGTCAGCCACCATACCCCACCATCTGGGAGGAGAGAAATTGCACTTTGTATGGACTGCTGCTGGATGTACTGCTATCCAATTTTGAGTAAATGAATAAGTTCTTTGTTCAATAGTCTCTACCTGGTTACTTTCATCATCACCTTTTCCACTCCATTGGACCCCGGAGACTAACGACCTGAGGTAGGACACCATAACACAACTGCACTACATCAGGTCCACTGCCACTCCCATCCTCTGCACTGGCTCCCACAGGGGCATGTTGAACATTGGACAGTCTGAGATTGTAGCATCCATTTTAGTTACATGAAAAGGGAGCAGCAAAATAGTGGAACCATGGCAGCATCTTTCAAAAGGAAGGCACCAGGTATGCTAAAAAAAAAAAATCAAGAAAAATAATTCACATTAACTGGGGAGATAACAGTACACATACCTGGTGTCCTCCTTTTCATCCTTTCACAGTGAAATGTATACTTTGAACTGATGAGGCACTTTAACATACACACTGATTTGCCAAAACATTAAAACCACTGACAGGTGAAGTGAAGAACACAGATTATATCACTACAACTGCACCTATCAAGGTGTGGAATATATTAGACGTCAAGTGAATAGTCATAGTGCACTGCAGGTTGCTGCAGATTGGGCTGTATAGATTAAGACCAGAGTGCCCATGCTGACTCCTGTCCACCACCAAAAGTGCTTACAGTGGGCATGTGAGCATCAGCGCTAGACTATGGAGCAATGGAAGATGGAGACCTGATCTGATTAATCACATTTGTAACACGTGGATGGCAATGTACTTGCCTGATGAAGAGATGAAACCAGGATGCACTTAAGAAGAAGGAAAGCTGGTGGAGGCCTTGCTGGCAATGTTCTGCTGGAAAACCTTCAGTCCTAGAATTCATGAAACTGCTACTTTGACAGGACCATTAGGTGAATATGCCAGTTTCCTAAGGATTTGCACTGGAATACCCAGAGGCATAGAGTTTCTGACCCACAATCTTCACCTTAAAAGACCAATCACAATGATAAATACAATAAACTAAAATAAGTTACAGTCATGGAAATGATATACCAGGAAATCATGTGGTGATCAGAGGTGGTTTCAGACAAGCCAGGTCATAAAGCAATTGGCAGACAGTAGTGGTTTTGAAAGAGGTCATGGAGCTCTGACTGACAAATTGATTGAGATACAAAATACAAATACTGAGTGAAATATTGGAGCAGGCTTTCCCTAGTGTACTCTGTACTATTTGGGATTCAACAGAAATAGCTGGGCAGCTCAGTGGTCAGCACTGGTTCGTTGATGTGCTGCGGACCTAGGATCAAATCCAACCAAGGAGTTTGTATGTCCTCCCTGTGTTTGTGTGGGTTTCTTCCCACACTCCAAAGACATATACTGATGAATTTGTGCTCCACAGAATTAATTTAATGTTTCTAAGTTAAATGTTGTGATTTGTTGTTGAAACACTTATTTTTATATGGACTGTATACACCTAATAGGCCAACATTGTTGTATGCACCAATGCTGGCATATACAGCAGAGGCTCGACTGTCAGTAATAGCCAGGTACCTGCCACTGATCGAGCGGGTGCAGCTCCTGCTCCCACCCAATCAGAGCACCGTACATGTAGAGCGCTGGGCAAGATGGCGGCCCTCACAATCATGTTCAGGGCATAGTATAAAAAAATCCTGAACATGTTTATGTGATCCGTGGGGGCTCAACTCCCAGCGCCCCCGCCGATCAGCTGGTTGAAGAGGAGGCGGCAAGTGCTACTTCCTCTTCAAGATTACACTGCACGTCGTCTCATTTGCAGCGGCAGTGCTGAGTAATTGCAAGTGCTTGTTCCATTGACTTCCAAGACAATTTCTAATACTTCCAAGACAATACGCAGTGTAATGTTGAAGAGGAAGTAGCACTCGCACAAGCTCCGCCTCCTCTTTAAACAGCTAATCGGCCCCCCATTGATCTTATATTGATGACCTATCCTGAGGATAGGTCATCAATATGTACTGGCTGCACAACCCCTTTAAAGGGGTTATCCAAGACCATAAAAATGTCCCCCATATGCCGGGCCTCTCACACTGAATATACTTACCTGGTTCCCCACTCCCTGCGCTGCACCTGGTCCCTGTACCGCCGCTGCTGCTTCTCCCCATGCACGCATAAAAACATCCGGTGTCGGGGGGAAGGTAGCCAATGGCAGGCGAGGGCGCGGATGAGCCTCCCTAGAGTCACCCGCGATGCTAGGGAGGCTCGTCCCCGTTCCCACCTGCCATTGGCTGCCCTCCCCGACACCGGATGTTTTCATCTTGCATGGGGAGAAGCAGCAGCGGCGGTGCAGGGACCAGAAGAGGTGCAGGGAGTGGGTAGCCAGGTAAGTATATTCAGTGTGAGGGGCCCGGCATATGGGTGACATTTTTATGGTCTTGGATAACTCCTTTAAGTTTGCAAATCTTGCACTGCCAATCACAAATAATGACAGTGAAAGCAGGTGGACTCATCATGACATTGTGCTCATATGTAGCTCTAGCTTTATATCTTGTTTTTTTGTGCCTTTCATTACAATTTATCACAGTATTACATGTGCGATTCCATTAGGAAAAATTTGTTGCAAAATATTCTGTGTCTTAAAGTCACTCCTATTTGTCTTGAAGAATTTAAAGGAAATACATAGGAAGGAAGCGGGAGAAAGGTCACAGGAAAATCTCATTATTGGCCCATCCAGAAAACCTCCTTATCTAAAAGCATATGCACTGTGACAATTAAAACTAGAATGGCATAACACAATGCGAACATGCAAGAACTGGCTAAATAAGATGTGAAATGTAACTCCCCCGATCATGCATTCTAGTACAGTGCACATCTTCTCCCTGGATGTAAAATTCATGGGTATCTGATCTCACGTTATTTAAGCTATGATCTAATACTGACATTATCATGGAAAAAAGTGTTATGCAATTCAGGCCTCATGCACACGACCGTTGTGTGTTTTGCAGTCCGCAAACCGTGGATCCGCAAAACACAGATCGCATTTGTGCAATTTGCGGAACGGCACAGACAGCCATTAATATAACTGCCTATTCTTGTCCGCAAAACGCCGACAAGAATAGGACAGGTTATATGTGTTTTGCGGACCACGGAACAGAGCAACGGATGCAGACAGCACGCGGAGTGCTTGAAAATCAAACAGCGGTGGCAGCATCTCCCATCATTCCATCTTTATTAGGACTTCACAGCATACAAAAAATCTGCAACGTTTCGGCTGCGAAACAGCCTTTGTCAAGCATAAAAAACATATGGTAGAATTGCATATAAATACCCACACCCAGGACCACCGACAGTTGTCAGGACCAATTAGAAGTAACCATACAATAACCCACATATCCCATTACCTATCTGCGCACAGACTTCCATACTGATCACTAGGGATGAGCGAACCCGAACTGTATAGTTCGGGTTCGTACCGAATTTTGGGGTGTCCGTGACACGGACCCGAACCCGAACATTTTCGTAAAAGTCCGTGTTCGGGTTCGGTATTCGGCGCTTTCTTGGCACTTTTTGAAAGGCTGCAAAGCAGCCAATCAACAAGCGTCATACTACTTGGCCCAAGAGGCCATCACAGCCATGCCTACTATTGGCATGGCTGTGATTGGCCAGTGCAGCATGTGACCCAGCCTCTATTTAAGCTGGAGTCACGTAGCGCCGCACGTCACTCTGCTATGATCAGTGTAGAGAGAGGTTGCAGCTGCGACGTTAGGGCGAGATTAGGCAGATTAACTCCTCCAAAAGACTTCATTCTGTGATCGATCTGCAGCTGTGGATCATTGAAGTGCTATTATTGACTTGCTCACTTTTTTGAGGCTGCCCAGAGCGTTTTTAGATCACTTTTTTTCTGGGGTGATCGGCGGCCATTTTGTGACTTGTGGTGCGCCAGCACAAGCTATCACCAAGTGTATTTAACCATCGATAGTGTGGTTATTTTGTGCTATATCCTACATCAGCTGCAGGCTGAGCCTGTGTCACCGAAGTGCATTTAACCATCAACAGTCTGGTTATTTTTTGGCCATATACTACATCAGCTGCAGGCTGAGCCTGTGTCACCCAAGTGCATTTAACCATCAACAGTCTGGTTATTTTTTGGCCATATACTACATCTGGTGCAGGCTGAGCCTGTGTCACCCAAGTGCATTTAACCATCAACAGTCTGATTATTTTTTGGCCATATACTACATCTGGTGCAGGCTGAGCCTGTGTCACCCAAGTGCATTTAACCATCAACAGTGTGGTTATTTTTTGGCCATATATTACATCAGGGGCAAGTTGAGCCTGTCACCCAGCGCCTAAAAAATAGACCTGACATTTCTATTCAACCAAATCTGTACTGTTTTAGCTGGTCAAGTTATTTGTAGTGACCGTAAAAGCACACTTTTTTTTCTGGGTTGAAAAACTATTCCCAAATTTGCCATTCTCAAAATAACTAGTTTCTGGTATTTGAGGCCTACTTGAAATCTATCCCAAAAAGGATATCTTACATTGAAAGTGCTGATAGTGTCATTCAGAAAAACCTAAGACACACGCTAGCGTGCAGCTAGAAGTCTGATTCTGTGATTAAACCTATACCTGTCACACAGCGCAAAAAAAAACAGGTCTCACATCTCTATTCAACCAAATCTGCACTGTTTTAGCTGGTCAAGTTATTTGTAGTGACCGTAAAAGCACACTTTTTGTTCTGGGTTGAAAAACCATTCCCAAATTTGCCATTCTCAAAATAACTGGTTTCTGGTATTTGAGGCCTACTTGAAATCTATTCCAAAAAGAATATCTTACATTGAAGGTACTGATAGTGTCATTCAGAAAAACCTAAGACACACGCTAGCGTGCTGATAGAAGTCTGATTCTGTGATTAAACCTATACCTGTCACACAGCGCAAAAAAAAACAGGCCTCACATCTCTATTTAACCAAATCTGTACTGTTTTAGCTGGTCAAGTTATTTGTAGTGACCGTAAAAGCCCTATTTTTTTCTGGGTTGAAAAACTATTCCCAAATGTGCCATTCTCAAAATAACTAGTTTCTGGTATTTGAGGCCTACTTGAAATCTATCCCAAAAAGGATATCTTACATTGAAGGTACTGATAGTGTCATTCAGAAAAACCTAAGACACACGCTACCGTGCAGATAGAAGTCTGATTCTGAGATTAAACCTTAACCTGTCACACAGTGCAAAAAAAAACAGGTCTCACATTTCTATTTAAGCAAATCTGTACTGTTTAATCTGGTCAAGTTATTTGTAGCGACCGTAAAAGCCCTATTTTTTTTCTGGGTTGAAAAACTATTCCCAAATTTGCTATTCTCAAAATAACTAGTTTCTGGTATTTGAGGCCTACTTGGAATCTATCCCAAAAAGGATATCTTACATTGAAGGTACTGATAGTGTCATTCAGAAAAACCTAAGACACACGCTAGCGTGCAGATAGAAGTCTGATTCTGAGATTAAACCTTAACCTGTCACACAGTGCAAAAAAAACCAGGTCTCACATTTCTATTCAAGCAAATCTGTACTGTTTTATCTGGTCAAGTTATTTGTAGCGACCGTAAAAGCCCTATTTTTTTTCTGGGTTGAAAAACTATTCCCAAATGTGCCATTCTCAAAATAACTAGTTTCTGGTATTTGAGGCCTACTTGAAATCTATCCCAAAAAGGATATCTTACATTGAAGGTACTGATAGTGTCATTCAGAAAAACCTAAGACACACGCTACCGTGCTGATAGAAGTCTGATTCTGTGATTAAACCTATACCTGTCACACAGCGCAAAAAAAAACAGGCCTCACATCTCTATTTAACCAAATCTGTACTGTTTTAGCTGGTCAAGTTATTTGTAGTGACCGTAAAAGCACACTTTTTGTTCTGGGTTGAAAAACCATTCCCAAATTTGCCATTCTCAAAATAACTAGTTTCTGGTATTTGAGGCCTACTTGAAATCTATCCCAAAAAGGATATCTTACATTGAAGGCACTGATAGTGTCATTCAGAAAAACCTAAGACACACGCTACCGTGCAGATAGAAGTCTGATTCTGAGATTAAACCTTAACCTGTCACACAGTGCAAAAAAAAACAGGTCTCACATTTCTATTCAAGCAAATCTGTACTGTTTTATCTGGTCAAGTTATTTGTAGCGACCGTAAAAGCCCTATTTTTTTTCTGGGTTGAAAAACTATTCCCAAATGTGCCATTCTCAAAATAACTAGTTTCTGGTATTTGAGGCCTACTTGAAATCTATCCCAAAAAGGATATCTTACATTGAAGGTACTGATAGTGTCATTCAGAAAAACCTAAGACACACGCTACCGTGCATATAGAAGTCTGATTCTGAGATTAAACCTTAACCTGTCACACAGTGCAAAAAAAAACAGGTCTCACATTTCTATTTAAGCAAATCTGTACTGTTTAATGTGGTCAAGTTATTTGTAGCGACTGCAAAAGCCTTATTTTTTTTCTGGGTTGAAAAACTATTCCCAAATGTGCCATTCTCAAAATAACTAGTTTCTGGTATTTGAGGCCTACTTGAAATCTATCCCAAAAAGGATATCTTACATTGAAGGTACTGATAGTGTCATTCAGAAAAACCTAAGACACACGCTACCGTGCAGATAGAAGTCTGATTCTGTGATTAAACCTTAACCTATCACACAGTGCAAAAAAAAAACAGGTCTCACATTTCTATTCAATGGTCTGCCGGGTGTTCACTCCAAGGTCATGGAAGTCACGCCTGCGGCCACCCCGTTCTCCGAGGGATATGTCCTGAAATCCAGCTGAAAGCTGCAGAACATCAGTCGGAGGTCTCTCCACTACTGGCGGGCCTCTCTGGCGCCCTCTTCCCCCAAGCAAAGGCTCGGCTGGTGGCTGCTGGGGTCTTTCAATGCGTCTAGGTTCTTGAGCCTCTTGCTCCTGTCCAGGCTGTCCTTGGCTGGGCTGCCCCCTGGCACGTGCTCTTCCGCGGGCTCTGGCTCGTCCACTCATCTTCTATTCCTGAGAGGATATAAACCGCTAATAAGGTCAATCTGCCGCCTAGCAGCTCCGCCGTGGCACAATCACCTCAGAACTCGTACACTGGTGACTTTAGGTATCTTCACTGGTCACTTTGAGCAGAATGATGACATCCGAGTCACGGCACCAAATGTAACCCTCTTTTCCTTGCACCATCTGCGACACCTCCAGCTTTCACACTCACTCGGTCACCAGCTCCTCCAGGCATAAACTCTAAGTGGACTCTAAGGGACGACACTCAGGTCTTCTGTGGTTTAAAGCTTTATTGAGGTGGAGTGCACTTGGCTGGAGCCTGTAATACAACAGGGAAACACTGCCACTATGTGGTATACAGCCAGGTCACCAGCCCACCTATATCATAACAGGCAGTCATTATATTACATTCCCACATACATGTTACAGGATATAACAAAGCATACAGAATAATGAACAAGAGAAAATCATTTACAAAGATATTGCAGCAGGGTGACCTGGAATACAGCATGTCTTGCAGCCATTTTAGGAAGAACACATGTCTCTTTAACTGTACATCATCTACTCAGCCTAGCATGTGCTGCAGGGTTTAAAGGCTGCTAAAAAACATACAGTCACCTCTTTACATTCTACAGAACTATTATGGGTATATATTATAACTTTTTACAATAGATAAATGAACTTTAGCTTTAGAGAACTTAGACAGAGATCCTACCTCCTTCACAGTAAATGTCTGCACTGAGGAGACCAAACCAAGTAGCAGAATACACAGGGGGCTTTCTGGAAGAGTCCACTGTAAAGACTCTGTCTGTTAAAACTTTCCTCAGTTATCTAATAGCACATTTGAAGAGGTTTATTTAGCATGTCCTGACTCTCTGCTAACAGCTTATGAATATATGGAACTATATTTAACAAGTGATCATTGCTGCAGCTCCTGTATATTGGTATGACCCTATTGCAAACCTGCAGACTGGATATTTGGTGAAACTTCATGTGGTTCATATCGACTGTACTACACCACTGACTTGGTGCCTGGGCCTAAATATTTGACAGTGGCCTGTTCCAGTGGTGGGTGACGTGATGCCTGATTCTCTGCTATGACATGAAGACAGATTCTGTGCTGACATAAGGCCAGATTCTCTGTTACGGGACCTCTCTCCTCTGCCTGGGCCTAAATGTGTGACAGTGGCCTGTTCCAGTGGTGGGTGATGTGAAGCCTGATTCTCTGCTATGACATGAAGACTGATTCTGCGCTGACATAAGGCCAGATTCTCTGTTACGGGACCTCTCTCCTCTGCCTGGGTGCCTGGGCCTAAATGTGTGACAGTGGCCTGTTCCAGTGGTGGGTGACGTGATGCCTGATTCTCTGCTATGACATGAAGACAGATTCTGTGCTGACATAAGGCCAGATTCTCTGTTACAGGACCTCTCTCCTCTGTCTGGGTGTCGGGGCCTAAATGTGTGACAGTGGCCTGTTCCAGTGGTGGGTGACATGAAGCCTGATTCTCTGCTATGACATGAAGACAGATTCTGTGCTGACATAAGGCCAGATTCTCTGTTACGGGACCTCTCTCCTCTGCCTGGGTGCCGGGGCCTAAATGTGTGACAGTGGCCTGTTCCAGTGGTGGGTGACGTGAAGCCTGATTCTCTGCTATGACATGAAGACTGATTCTGCGCTGACATAAGGCCAGATTCTCTGTTACGGGACCTCTCTCCTCTGCCTGGGTGCCTGGGCCTAAATGTGTGACAGTGGCCTGTTCCAGTGGTGGGTGACGTGATGCCTGATTCTCTGCTATGACATGAAGACAGATTCTGTGCTGACATAAGGCCAGATTCTCTGTTACAGGACCTCTCTCCTCTGTCTGGGTGCCGGGGCCTAAATGTGTGACAGTGGCCTGTTCCAGTGGTGGGTGACGTGAAGCCTGATTCTCTGCTATGACATGAAGACTGATTCTGTGCTGACATGAAGCCAGATTCTCTGCTATGGCATGAAGAGACTGATTCTGTGCTGACATGAAGCCAGATTCTTTGCTATGGCATGAAGAGACTGATTCTCTGCTGACGTGAAGCCAGATTCTCTGCTATGGGACCTCTGTCCAATTGATGTTGGTTCATTTTTATTTTTTTTATTTTTATTTTAATTCATTTCCCTATCCACATTTGTTTGCAGGGGATTTACCTACATGTTGCTGCCTTTTGCAGCCCTCTAGCTCTTTCCTGGGCTGTTTTACAGCCTTTTTAGTGCCTAAAAGTTCGGGTCCCCATTGACTTCAATGGGGTTCGGGTTCGGGACGAAGTTCGGGTCGGGTTCGGATCCCGAACCCGAACATTTCCGGGAAGTTCGGCCGAACTTCTCGAACCCGAACATCCAGGTGTTCGCTCAACTCTACTGATCACTTAACATATACTAATCAGTCATCACCTGTATTTACCCTCTCCTTATCAACCATGTCTTCCGCTGTGGTCCGCGTCCTCAATACCACACTGCGCATGTCCATGTATCGTCTGGCCCCGCTCCACGTCAAACACGCGCGCCCGAAGCGAAGTCCCGCAATAGCCGACGTCAGCAACCAGCTGACCACAGCATCACAGAAACTCCGCCCCGCCCGCGCAGCCACGGAGCTAGGCATCGCGTTACCTAGGGGATGCAGGAGCGTCAGTGAGTTGGGACCGCGGCCATAATACTAAGCCACACTGGAAAAACATTGGGACAACGTATCTGATCAATATACACAGCGTAGCACAGTGGATACTGACCAAACCATAGATACAGTACAGATAGCTGGCATCTTATCCTATCATCATACAGATTGTGCGCCATATAGAACATATTGCACTGCACCAGGCAACAGGTGTATCGTCTATGTACATAGAGAAGTTAATGGGGATGTGTGATATACTCAAATCTGGCCACTTATAGTTCATAGCATGGGTGGGACCTCAGCCCCCAATAGACTATCATAAAAACAATTCCTATATAGAGCACTGATGTGGATCATCCACCACCCTAATCTATACTGGCTACAGTAAACTCTAGATACAGCCCATAGGGCTGTAACAATCTCAAAGTGTGGATCCATTTTAATTCCTTACTCCTGAGTAATTTATTTTTATCACCACCCCTCCTTAGTGGCCCCACAGAGTCTATTGCACGAAAACCTAATGGTACTCTTGTGTTTGTTTATTCGCTCACTGAGCTCCATAGTGGTTTCTCCCACATAGATGTAGATACAGGGGCACTGTGTCATGTAGACTACGTCTCTAGATCTACAGGTGTAGTATTCCCTAATCTTGAAGGTTTTCCCACTATATGGATGGGTGAACACATCACCTTTCATGATCCCACTGCAATTGCAGCATGATAGACATGGAAAATTGCCTGTTTTCCTAGGTGCCAATAGGGTCTGTTTTTCTGCCCTGGCTCCACCCACCTCAGACTTGACTAACCTATTGTCACGGACGGTGTTGCAGGAAACAATAAGTAACAGATAAAGATCCGACTGACTTGATCCCAAACTAAGGAACATAAGGGTGAGCCCTGTAAAAGCCCTAGCGCTCTCCCTGACTGCTCAGCCCATGCAAAGATCTCTATGATAGATAATTGCATGCCCTCGTGCCTCGACTGTATGACACCTGAACACCCTATAATAGTGAGGGGACACGACCACCGACTCCCTACACTTAATACGGAGGGAGTCAGGGTCACCTAGGATCAAGCCAACAGGAAAACACAAATAAATGAACAGACTTATCTGTAGAGGCAGCACTTGCAACATCTAGCATGAGGACAATCCAGGAAGTTGTATAAACCGCAAAGTGATGCAGTATGGGAGGGGATTTAAAAGGATGCAATCAGTGCAACTAGATGACAGCTGAGAGAGGGAAACGAGATGACAAAACGAAAGCAAAACAAAAGAACCTCAAGCAAGAGGTACTGAAGAACGTCTGTCAGAGCTTCTCAGATATCTGGCGGTGACAGTACCCCTCCTTCTACGAGTGGACTCCGGACACTCAGAGCCCACCTTCTCAGGATGGGACCTATGGAAAGCCCTGATGAGACGAGTGGCCTTAATGTCCGTCACTGGGACCCACATCCTCTCCTCAGGACCATAACCCTCCCAATGAACGAGGTACTGGAGAGAACCGCGGACAATACGAGAGTCCACAATCCTAGAGACCTGAAATTCAACCACAATCTGAGGAGGAGGCAAAGAGGAGGGTACAGTGGGTTGGACATAAGGTTTTAATAGGGACTTGTGAAAAACATTATGGATCTTCCAAGATTTTGTAAGGCCCGATAAACTTAGGACCCAACTTTCAGGAGGGAACCTTCAATTTGATATTCTTAGTAGACAACCACACCAGATCACTAACATTCAGGTCCGGACCAGGCACACGTCTCTTATCCGCCACATGCTTATATCTCTCACTCATGCTCTTTAGATTATCCTGAATCTTTTGCCAAATAGAAGACAAAGACGAGGAGAATCTCTTCTCATCAGGTAAACCAGAAGCCCCCTCTCCAGAAAATGTCCCAAACTGCGGATGAAACCCATATGCACCAGAAAATGGTGACCTATCAGTGGACTCCTGACGACGGTTATTTAAAGCAAACTCAGCAAGGGAGAGAAAAGAACACCAATCCCCCTGATTCTCCGCCACAAAACAGCGCAGATATGTCTCCAGATTCTGATTGACGCGCTCCGTCTGGCCATTCGACTGCGGGTGGAAAGCAGAAGAGAATGACAACCGAACCCCCAAGCGAGAACAGAAAGCCTTCCAGAATCTGGAAACAAACTGCGTGCCCCTATCAGAGACTATGTCTGAAGGAATACCATGCAATTTGACAATGTGATCAATAAATGCCTGCGCCAGCGTTTTAGCATTGGGCAATCCAGGAAAAGGAATAAAATGTGCCATTTTGCTAAAATGGTCCACCACCACCAGAATCACAATCTTCCCTGAGGAACGAGGCAGGTCCGTAATGAAATCCATGGACAGATGTGTCCAAGGACGGGAAGGAATGGGTAACGGAAGGAGAGGACCTGATGGCCGTGAATGAGGGACTTTGGCACGAGCGCTTGTCTCGCAGGCTGCCACAAAACCCTCAACCGACTTACGAAGAGCCGGCCACCAGAATCTCAGAGCAATGAGATCCACTGTGGCTCTACCCCCCGGGTGCCCAGCAAGGACAGTATCGTGGTGCTCCTTAAAAACCTTGTGTCGTAAAGCGAGAGGCACAAACAACCTCCCAGGAGGACAAAGATCAGGAGCCTCTGACTGGGCTGCCTGAACCTCTGCCTCCAATTCAGGATAAAGAGCAGAGACAACCACCCCTTCAGCCAAAATGGGACCCGGGTCTTCAAAGTTCCCCCCTCCCGGAAAACAATGTGACAGGGCATCCGCCTTCACATTCTTAACCCCAGGGCAGAACGTGACAACAAAATTAAACCTTGAAAAGAACAAAGACCATCTGGCCTGTCTCGGGTTCAGAGGCTTGGCTTTTTCCAAGTAGGCCAGATTCTTATGGTCGGTAAACATGGTAATAGGGTGTCTGGCTTCCTCTAGCCAATGGCGCCATTCCTCAAAAGCTAACTTGATGGCCAACAACTCCCTATCTCCCACATCGTAATTTCTCTCTGCGGAGGAGAGTTTCTTCGAGAAAAAGGCACACGGTCGCCATTTGGCAGGAGAGGGACCCTGAGACAAAACCGCACCCACACCCACCTCAGAAGCGTCCACCTCAACAATGAAGGGCAGAGAGATATCAGGTTGTACCAAGATGGGAGCGGAGGCAAAACTCTCTTTGATACTAGAAAAGGCCTTACGCGCCTCTACCGACCAGGAGGAAAAATCTACCCCCTTTCTAGTCATATCAGTCAGTGGCTTAACAACAGAGGAATAATTCAAAATTAACTTCCTGTAATAATTGGCAAAACCTAAAAAGCACATCAATGCCTTCTGATTCTCAGGAAGCTCCCAATCAAGCACAGAGCGGACCTTCTCGGGGTCCATGCGAAAACCAGAAGCGGAGAGAAGAAAACCCAGAAATTGAATTTCTGGAACCGCAAACACACATTTCTCCAGTTTAGCGTACAATTTATTCTCCCGCAGAATGAGCTAGACCTGACGTAGGTGGTCCCTATGAGTTTTGAAATCAGGAGAAAAAATCTAAATGTCATTTAGATACACTAGTACAAATTTCCCCATTACATGATAAAAAATGCTGTTCACAAAATGTTGGAAGACGGCTGGAGCATTCATCAAACCAAAAGGCATAACCAAATTCTCAAAATGGCCCTCAGGGGTATTGAAGGCCGTCTTCCATTCGTCCCCTTCTCTGACCCTGACCAGGTTGTATGCCCCTCTCAAATCCAACTTGGAAAAAACTTTAGCCCCAACAATCTGGTTAAACAGGTCTGGGATCAGAGGAAGCAGATAAGTGTCACGAATTGTGATACTGTTCAGCTCCCTGAAATCCAGACATGGTCTTAAAGAACCATCTTTTTTCTTAACAAAAAAGAAACCAGCGGCAACAGGTGACTTCGAGGGTCGTATGTGTCCCTTTCTCAGGCTAAAAGAGATATAAGAACGCATAGCGACCCTTTCAGGTTGGGAGAGATTGTATAAACGAGATTTAGGCAGCTTGGCGCCTGGTATGAGATTAATAGGGCAATCGTACTCCCGGTGAGGGGGCAGCCCCTGAACACCACTCTCAGAAAACACATCCGAAAATTCAGAAAGAAAAGATGGTACAGTCTTAGTAGAAATCTCTGAAAGAGACGTCGAGAGGCAATTCTCTCTGCAAAAGTCACTCCAACCATTTATTTGCCTCGCTTGCCAATCAATGGTTGGGTTATGTTTAGTGAGCCAGGGTAGCCCCAACACTAGAGGAGTAGGTAATCCGCTTAAGACGAAACATGACACATCCTCAACATGAGCATCACCCACAGTCAAACGGATATTGTGAACTATGCCCTTTAACGATTTTTGAGAAAGTGGAGCGGAATCAATAGCACAGGTATGTCCTTTCCCAAAGTGCATACCTGGAAACCATGTGTTATAGCAAATTGACTATCAATGAGATTGACAGCTGCTCCACTATCTACAAAAATCTCACAAAAAATGTTCTTGCTCTCTAGCGCCACCCTGGCAGGTAGGACAAAACGGGAACTACAAGCAAACGGAAAAGCTTCAATTTCTGCATCAACCTTGCCAATGGTAACAGATGGAAAGTTTTTAGAGGATTTCTTTCTTTTTGTTTCTTTATTACCCTCAAAACTCTCCCTGAATCTTCTAGAGGGGCAAACATTTGCCAAATGATTTATACCTCCACAACAGAAACAAACCCTCCTCGGAGAGCTGAATCCTCTATTATTAGAGGCAAGCAAACCCAGCTGCATGGGCTCCTCCTCAAAGGGGATTGAGAGAGACTGAGGCTCCTGCACACTGAATGAGACAGCCCCACTCTCCTTGGACTGAGTATGACAGGAAGAAGTGATCTCTCCTATCTCTCTAAGACGCCTGTCAATACGAACAGCCTGAGACATGGCAGACTCCAAGGAGGCAGGTCTCTCATGAAAGGCAAATGCATCCTTCAATCCCTCTGAAAGACCATGGCAAAATTGACTTCGGAGTGCAGCATCATTCCAACCAGAATCAACTGCCCATCTCCGAAATTCTGAACAGTATATCTCTGCGGACTGTTTAACCTGGCATAAAAGACGCAGTCTAGATTCAGCCAGAGCAATACGATCCTGATTATCATATATCTGACCCAGGGCTACAAAAAATTCATCCACGGATCGGAGGGGCCGTGCCCCCACCGGTAGTCAAAAGGCCCAAGACTGAGCATTATCCCTGAGCAGCGAGATGATGATCCCCACCCTCTGCTCCTCATCACCAGAGGAATGGGGAAGTAGGCGAAAATGGAGTTTGCAAGCCTCTCTAAAACGAACAAAATTCTCACTACCCCCGGAGAACGTATCCGGGAGCAAGATCTTAGGCTCAAAACAAACTCCATGAACGCAAGCTGAACCGGTCAGCTGAAACTGAGATACAGTTCTACGGAGATCTGCTACCTCCAATGAAAGACCCTGCATGCGTTCAGTCAAGAGTAAAACCGGATCCATGCTTAAAACGGTTTTGGCGGTTTATAATGTCACGGACGGTGTTTCAGGAAACAATAAGTAACAGATAAAGATCCGACTGACTTGATCCCAAACTAAGGAACATAAGGGTGAGCCCTATAAAAGCTCTAGAGCTCTCCCTGACTGCTCAGCCCATGCAAAGATCTCTATGATAGATAATTGCATGCCCTCGTGCCTCGACTATATGACACCTGAACACCCTATAATAGTGAGGGGACACGACCACCGACTCCCTACACTTAATACGGAGGGAGTCAGGGTCACCTAGGATCAAGCCAACAGGAAAACACAAATAATCCAGGAAGTTGTATAAATCGCAAAGTGATGCAGTATGGGAGGGGATTTAAAAGGATGCAATCAGTGCAACTAGATGACAGCTGAGAGAGGGAAACGAGATGACAAAACGAAAGCAAAACAAAAGAACCTCAAGCAAGAGGTACTGAAGAACGTCTGTCAGAGCTTCTCAGATATCTGGCGGTGACACCTATCCCTTATACAGACCCTTCTTCTGTATGCCATCATCGGGGGTGATGCAAATTCCTTCATGTCCGGCATCCCTCGATGGAGGATGTGCCAATCCTTCCTGAGGATTTTTGGATATCGCACCACTATCACCACCAAATATGGACACAAAAGGAATTCTGTTCTCAGTTCCTGTCCATGTGGATCCACTCAAAACCGTTTCACGATTGACCGCTAAAACTTTACTCCTAGTCTTCTGTAGTAAGGTGCGCGGATAACCCCTTCTCATAAATTTCCTACACATCTCATCTGTTCTAGTAAGAAATCTGTCATTATCGGATACTATTCTTTGTACACGTAACAATTGGCTCCATGGTAGAGATTCTACCATACGTCGGAGGTGATTACTGTCATAAACCAATAGTGTGTTTTTGTCGGTCACTTTTTGGAAGAGATCAGTCTTGATTTCTCCATTCTCAATGTATACACGTACATCCAGGAATTGTAACTCTTCCGTTGATGCCGTCAATGTAAATTGCAACCCTGGAACACCACTATTCAAATGAAGATGGAATCGTTTAAGATCATCTTCGGTCCTACCCCAAATCATAAAGATATCGTCGATGTAGCACCACCAGCATAGGACCCTCCCAGAAAATTAGGAGCTATATACCAATCTGTCCTCAACCTCCACCATGAAGATGTTAGCGTAGGTGGGGGCCACATTGGACCCCATGGCCACACCCCGCTTCTGTTGGTAGAAGGTGTACCTGAAGAGGAAATAATTCCTCCTCAGGACCACCTCCAGGAGGTCGAGGATCAGGCGGCAAGTGCCCAGGGAGAGTCCTATGCGGGCCAGGGCCACATCGATGACATTCAGACCATAAGTATGGTCAATGGAGGTATAAAGTAAAACAACATCAAAGCTTACCAACATAAATTCACTAGGCAATGTAATTTCCCTCAATTTCGAAAGAAAATCGCCAGTGTCCCTGACATACGAGGGAGCCGAAGTTGCATGGACACGCAAGACCCTGTCCAGGAATATAGAGACAGTATTGAAGACAGAGCCCCTGCCCGACACAATAGGCCGGCCTGGGGCATCCACCAAGCTCTTATGTATTTTGGGGAGTATGTAATCGGTTGGCTGACTCTAAGATACTCATTGAGATCATCATCAATGATCCCTTCATCTCTTGCCTTGTCCAGAATACCCCCTATGATACGCATAATGTCCCACTTGGGATCCCCTCCCAAAGCCTCATAAACCTCCACATCACCTAACTGTCTCATGATCTCCCCAATATACCTGTCTGTGTCCATGACAACCACGGCTCCCCCCTTGTCTGCTGGCTTAATGGTCAGTTGTTTATTACACTTCAGCTCTTTAATGGCATGTCTTTCTACAATGGATAAATTGGACCTGTGTTGTTTCAAATTAGTACCTTGTAATACTGCAATGTTTCTTTTTACAATAGTGATGTATGTTTCCACCACATGGTTATTTTGTGGGGGTGAAAAGTTACTTTTATTCCTCAACCCATATGATTTACATGACAGTTCCCCATTTTCAACATCCATATTGGACCCAATATTTACGGTATTTGTCATAGAGAAAAATGCTTTCAATCTTAATCTCCTAAAGAAGCGTTGTAGGTCTAATTCAAACTCAAACCAGTCCCGATCACCTGTAGGACAAAAGGTAAGGCCACGGCTCAATACACATATCTGGTCAGGACTTAATTCAACAGAAGAGATGTTCACCACCAAATCCCTCATTTCCTCTGGTTGCGTCTCATCAGTCTGCCTTTGTGGGGCCCAGACTGTGTCGGTGGTAGATCTTTTAATTTCCTGATTCCCCTGTGGTGAACCCAAATCGACCATGATCAAATCTTCTGCCCTTTCACCGCCTGGATACATTCTGTGACTGTGATGATTGCCAATTGTAGACCTTACCAGACTGATAGTCGTCTAGATCTCTATGCCATTTGTCCCTTTTCATACGCTCAACCTCTGACCTATGTCGCTGTACATGTTGTGTCACTTTTTCTTTCTGTCCAGCAAAGTCTTCTGTACTCAGGAGACCCTGGATCTGACACTCCAATGCATTTAAGGATATCTTTTGGGTGTCTACCTCTTTTTGTAGATAATCAATGTTCAGCAACATAAGTTCGAACGAATACTTACTGTTCACCGCCTCAAATGCTTTTTCAAATTCAACGTTATTGGGGAACAAATTAGGGCGAAGATGGGATCTTAATCCCCTTGGGATCCTTTCTTAAAATATTCCCTCAAGGTGATGAGGTGTAGCTCCATGGTGCTAAGTCTCTTAGCCTCCTGTCATGTAGACTACGTCTCTACACCTGTAGATCTAGAGATGTAGTCTACATGATACAGCGCCCCTGTAGCTACATCTATGTGGGAGAAATCACTATTGTTGTGCATTTTCATAAGTGTACAATGTATCTGATGATATTATATTCAATATGGATGATCATTGCCTTTAACAGCATGTGATCAGCATGAACCTAAAAAAAAACCAAGATGGGTTAAGTTCAATGTGTTAAAAGTGAATATATAGAGAAGACTATACTTTTATTATTGTTTAGAGACATGGATTTATCTACACTGGTTTCTCTAAACTTGTCTGTCTGAGGAACAATGGGTGTTTCATGGATAAGAGACGTCCATAAAACACATCTGGTGTGGAATAGATATCTATTCATATATTCACATATAGATATATATATTCCTGTGTGCATTTATTTAGCGTTTGAACTTGTTAATGATTCATATATACTATGCAATATTGATGTATTATAACCAAATATTATTAATGTATCTTTATGTGTGTGTATCTCACTGAGAGGATATATTCTAGGGGATATAGAGAGTGTTTAAGTTGAATTTTCTTAAATAGGGTCTATTTTAGAGGTGCTGATGTTATTTCAAACATCATTACTCAATAGCTGAGATAGTTAAGATACACAAACCAGGAGAAAACTTTCTAAGGACCATTATACTCTTATCTGCCCCATAAATTCAGGGATTAGGGAAACTTCTAATACCGCCAGTCAGTCTGAGCAAAATTTCAGAAAGAGTCCCTCCTAATTGATTTAAGGTGGAAAAGGTCAAAGTTTAAGTGGTATAATAAAGCAATATATATGTGTTAATTCTTAAAATATTTAAAATTGTTATATGATACAACAGTGCCATCAAGTGGTAGATGGGCAGAAGTTTCTAAGGAATGTCAATTGACATCATCCCCATGTTTAACATACGTCACACCCACCTTATCTAATTGGAAATCCCTAATCCAAGAGGGGATGGGCATAGATAAGGATTGGAATATCTGATCCAGTTTTGGGAGATCAGGGCACTTCACAAAGAGAACACTTCACAAAAGATTCATCAGTATCACTTCACAAAGATTCATTCATCAGCATCACTTCACACGTCAGGAACGTACCACAGGACGGGACAGATCTAAATCTTGGAAAGCTGGGTCCATTCTAAAAGCTCTTTATCCCAAAGCCAGGTGTAACCAATAGAAATAAAGATAGTCGCGGCACTCCAAAAGCTTCCTTAGTCAGTGTTCTTTATTCCACCAAAAGTACAGCAGCAACGTTTCGACAATATAGTCTTTATCAAGCCAGGTGTAATGTATAATCTATTTAATTTGCAGTAATTATAAATCGCTCCAATTGGTATATAGTTAAGACCCCATTATTAGTGGGTCAATAGTGTTAAAACAATAATTTTATGGGAAATTTTAACGAACGTGCGCATCATTAGAATTCCTGTAATATTGCTATCAGAGTGGGATCTCTGATCGGATTTTATTATCCGTAGTTAGGCCAACGGGTGTATTTATAAGGTGTCTCTTACTGCCATATTCTTTGATTGAGCATAAGGGATTTTCCACAGATTCATTTCTATTGTTTTTGTTGTTGTTACATTATAACATTTTGATAACCAGTACACTAATCAGTAATAATTTGATAAAAGAAAAGAGTAGTATTGTATTGTACTTGGTGTACTAATTTAAGTGAGCCCGGCGTAAATGGTGGAGCACCATCTTGTGATCAATTTTGATATTATCCTTGTATTCATTTGTATGTTATTTTTACTGCATGTATTTATAATAAATTATATTTTATATAATTAATTGCACCCTGTTTCATTAGCTGCAAAAATTAACTTTAGATCTCATCAATAAAAGAACTGGCGTTTATATGTCCGCCAATTAAATTTTTCATTTTTCATATTTCATAAAAATATGAAATCATAATTTTTATGATTTCATATCTTATATGAAATAAATATCCGACACTATGGAGCTCAGGGAGCGAATAAATAAACACAAGAGTACCATTAGGAAGGCCATGATAGACAAACCGATAGCGAAACATTTTATTGACTGCGGGCACTCCATTAACCAGCTCAGTTTTCGTGCAATAGACTCTATGGGGCCACTAAGTAGGGGTGGTGATAAAAATAAATTACTCAGGAGGAAGGAATTAAAATCGATCCACACTTTGAGATCGTTACAGCCCTATGGGCTGAATCTAGAGTTTACTGTAGCCAGTATAGATTAGGGTGGTGGATGATCCACATCAGTGCTCTATATAGGAATTGTTTTTATGATAGTCTATTGGGGGCTGAGGTCCCACCCATGCTATGAACAATAAGTGGCCAGATTTGAGTATATCACACATCACCATTCAACTTCTCTATGTACATAGACGATACACCTGTTGCCTGGTGCAGTGCAATATATTCTATATGGCGCACAATCTGTATGATGATAGGATAAGACGCCAGCTATCTGTACTGTATCTATGGTTTGGTCAGTATCCACTGTGCTACGCTGTGTATATTGATCAGATACGTTGTCCCAATGTTTTTCCAGTGTGGCTTAGTATTATGGCCGCGGTCCCAACTCACTGACGCTCCTGCATCCCCTAGGTAACGCGATGCCTAGCTCCGTGGCTGCGCGGGCGGGGCGGAGTTTCTGTGATGCTGTGGTCAGCTGGTTGCTGACGTCGGCTATCGCGGGACTTCGCTTCAGGCGCGCAGTGTGGTATTGAGGACGCGAACCACAGCGGAAGACATGGTTGATAAGGAGAGGGTAAATACAGGTGATGACTGATTAGGATATGTTAAGTGATCAGTATGGAAGTCTGTGCGCAGATAGGTAATGGGATTTGTGGGTTGTTGTATGGTTACTTCTAATTGGTCCTGACAACTGTCGGTGGTCCTGGGCGTGGGTATTTATATGCAATTCTACCATATGTTTTTTATGCTTGACAAAGGCTGTTGCACAGCCGAATCGTTGCCGATTTTTTGTATGCTGTGAAGTCCTAATAAAGATGGAATGATGGGTGATGCTGCCACCGCTGTTTAATTTTCACGTATTCTTTGGCTGATTGGATCCGCGGCTGGTGCGGGGCTGTTGAAACTCCCTACAACAAGGACGGACCGTTGAGTGCTGCTCCTGCACATTTGTTTCTAGCACACGGAAAGCTGTCCACATCTTTTGTGGCCCCATTGAAGTGAATAGGTCCGCATCCGAGCCGCCAAAACTGCGGCTCGGATGCGGGCCAAAACAATGGCCGTGTGCATGAGGCCTTAGGCTGAGTTCACATTTCAGTTATTTCCATCAGTTATTGTGAGCCGAAATCAGGTGCAGATCAAAAACACAGAACAGGAGCAGATCTTTTCCTTTTCCTCGTTCACACAAACGTTTTTTGCGTTCTGTATACGGGCCGTTTTTTTAGTTCCCTATACGATCCGTATACGGAACCATTCATTTCAATGGTTCCGCAAAAAAAAACGGATTGTACTCCGTATGCATTCCGTTTTCGTATTTCCGTTTTTCCGTTGAAAGATAGAACATGTCCTATTATTGCCCGCAAATCATGTTCCGTGGCTCCATTCAAGTCAATCGGTCCGCAAAAAATACGTAACACATACGGAATGTACTCCATATGTCTTCCGTATCCGTTTTCCGTTTTTGCGGAACCATCTATTGAAAATTTTATGCCCAGCCCAATTATAATTGTAATTACTGTATACTGTACATGCCATACGGAAAAACGGAACAGAACCGGAAACACTACTGATACAAAAAATGGAAAAACGGATCTGTTAAAAACAGCCCGCAAAACACTGAAAAAGCCATATGGTAGTGTGAACGAGTCCTTATGCCTTATCTCTGAGGAGGCTTCACTACTGGCTTTGGCTCACAATAAGGGTCCATTCACACGTCCGCAGAATGGGTCCGCGTCCGTTCCGCAAATTGCAGAACGGGTGTGGACCAATTCAATCTCTATGGGGCAGGAATGGATGCGGACAGCACACAGTGTGCTGTCTGCATCCGCATTTCCGGAGCGCGCCCCCAATCCTACAGTCCGCCACTCCGGAAAAAAATAGAACATGTCCTATTCTTGTCCCCAATTGCGGACAAGAATAGGCAGTTCTATAGGGGTGCCGGCCGGGTGTATTGCCACGGAACATGATTTGCGGGCAATAACAGGACATGTTCTATCTTTCAACGGAACGGAAAAAACTGAAATACGGAAACGGAATGCATACGGAGTACATTCCGTTTTTTTTTGTGGAACCATTGAAATGAATGGTTCCGTATACGGACCGTATAGAGAACACAAAAAACGGCCTGTAAACGGGAAAAAAAAACGGTCATGTGAAAGAGGCCTAAGGGCTCATGCACACGGCTGTAGCATTTTTGTGGTGCACAAATTGTGGATCTGCAAAACATGGATACCGGCCATGTACATTCCGCATTTTGTGGAACGCAACATCCAGGCCATAATAGAACAGTTCTATCCTTGTCCATAATGCGGACAAGAATAGGACATGTTCTATATTTTTGTGGATGGCATGGAAAGAACATACGGATGCAGACAGCGCACGGAGTACTGTCCACATCTTTTGCGACCCCATTGAAGTGAATAGCTCCGCACCTGACTCGCAAAAAATGCAGATTGGATGCGGACAAAAAATATGTTCATGTCCATGACCCCTAACTGATACAAATAAGTGACCAAATAACTGAATTGTGAACTGAGCCTTAGGGCACATGCACACGAACCTTGTGGTGGCTTGGCCTGTATTGCGGCCAGCAAATAGCAGGTCGGCAATATACGGGCCCCAGCCATTTGTGCACCGCATCATGGATGCAGACTCATTCACTTGAGCATACCTCCCAACTTTGTAAACGAACAAAGAGGGACACATTCTGCGGCGAAGCGCGCCGCAGAAAATTTTTCAGCACTAGGCCATGCCTCTAAGGCCTCATGCACACGACCGTTGTGTGCACCCGTGGCCGTTGTGCCGTTTTCCTTTTTTTTTTTCGCGGACCCATTGACTTTCAATGGGTCCGTGGAAAAATCGGAAAATGCACCGTTTTGCAGCCGCATCCGTGATCCGTGTTTCCTGGCCGTGAAAAAAATATGACCTGTCCTATTTTTTTCACGGCCAACGGTTCAAGGACCCATTCAAGTCAATGGGTCCGTGAAAGAACACGGATGCACACAAGATTGGCATCCGTGTCCGTGATCCGTGGCCGTAGGTTAGTTTTTATACAGACGGATCCGAAGATCCGTCTGCATAAAAGCTTTTTCAAAGCTGAGTTTTCACTTCGTGAAAACTCAGAACTGACAGTATATTCTAACACAGAAGCGTTCCCATGGTGATGGGGACGCTTCTAGTTAGAATACACTACAAACTGTGTACAAGACTGCCCCCTGCTGCCTGGCAGCACCCGATCTCTTACAGGGGGCCGTGATCAGCACAATTAACCCCTTCAGGTGCGGCACCTGAAGGGGTTAATTGTGCTGATCACGGCCCCCTGTAAGAGATCAGGGCTGCCAGGCAGCAGGGGGCAGACCCTCCCCCCCCCCCCCAGTTTGAATATCATTGGTGGCCAGTGCGGCCCCCCCCCCCTCTATTGTAATAATAGGTTGGTGGCCAGTGCGGCCCCCCCCCTCCCTCTATTGTAATAATTCGTTGGTGGCACAGTGTGCGCCCCCCCCCCTCCCTCCCTCTATTGTAATAATTCGTTGGTGGCACAGTGTGCGCCCCCCATCGGCCCCCCCTCCCTCTATAGCATTAACAACATTGGTGTCCAGTGTGCGGCCTCCCATCTCCCCCCCCCATCATTGGTGGCAGCGGAGTTCCGATCGGAGTCCCAGTTTAATCGCTGGGGCTCCGATCGGTAACCATGGCAACCAGGACGCTACTACAGTCCTGGTTGCCATGGTTACTTAGCAATAGTACAATAGTAGAAGATTCATACTTACCGGCTGCTGCGATGTTCGTGTCCGGCCGGGAGCTCCACCTACTGTTAAGTGACAGGTCTGTGCGGCGCATTGCTAAATGAACTGTCACTTACCAGTAGGAGGAGCTCCCGGCCGGACACAGACATCGCAGCTCCCAGGTAAGTATGAATCTTTTACTATTGTACTATTGCTAGTAACCCGCTGCCACCAATGATCGGGGGGGGGGGGGGGAGATGGGAGGCCGCACACTGGCCACCAATGTTTTTAATGCTATAGAGGGAGGGGGGGCCGATGGGGGGCGCACACTGTGCCACCAACGATTTATTACAATAGAGGGAGGAAGGGGGGGGGGGCGGGGGGGGCACACTGTGCCACCAACAAATTATTACAATAGAGGGAGGAAGGGGGGGGGCCGCACTGGCCACCAATGATATTCAAACTGGGGAGGGAGAGGGGTCTGCCCCCTGCTGCCTGGCAGCCCTGATCTCTTACAGGGGGATATGATAGTACAATTAACCCCTTCAGGTGCGGCACCTGAGGGGTTAATTGTGCTGATCACAGCCCCCTGTAAGAGATCGGATGCTGCTAGGCAGCAGGGGGCAGTCATGTACACAGTTTGTAGTATATTCTAACTAGAAGCGTCCCCATCACCATGGGAACGCCTCTGTGTTAGAATATACTGTCGGAAATGAGGTTTCACGATCTAACTCATATCAGACAGTATATTCTAACATAGAGGCGTTCCCATGGTGATGGGGACGCTTCAAGTTAAAATATACCATCGGATTGGAGAAAACTCCGATCCGATGGTATAAAAGGGACTCCAGACTTTACATTGAAAGTCAATGGGGACGGATCCGTTTGAAATGGCACCATATTGTGTCAACGTCAAACGGATCCGTCCCCATTGACTTGCATTGTAATTCAGGACGGATCCGTTTGGCTCCGCACGGCCAGGCGGACACCAAAACGACTTTTTTTTCATGTCCGTGGATCCTCCAAAAATCAAGGAAGACCCACTGACGAAAAAACGGTCACGGATCACGGGAAAACGGAACCTCGTTTTGCGGACCGCAAAAAAATACGGTCGTGTGCATGAGGCCTAAGAACCGACAGTATATTCTAACACAGAAGCGTTCCCATGGTGATGGGGACGCTTCTAGTTAGAATACACTACAAACTGTGTACAAGACTGCCCCCTGCTGCCTGGCAGCACCCGATCTCTTACAGGGGGCCGTGATGAGTACAATTAACCCCTTCAGGCGCCGCACCTGAAGGGGTTAATTGTGCTGATCACGGCCCCCTGTAAGAGATCGGGTGCTGCCAGGCAGCAGGGGGCAGTCTTGTACACAGTTTGTAGTGTATTCTAACTAGAAGCATCCCCATCACCATGGGAACGCTTCTGTGTTAGAATATACTGTCGGTTCTGAGTTTTCACGAAGTGAAAACTCAGCTTTGAAAAAGCTTTTATGCAGACGGATCTTCGGATCCGTCTGTATAAAAACTAACCTACGGCCACGGATCACGGACACGGATGCCAATCTTGTGTGCATCCGTGTTCTTTCACGGACCCATTGACTTGAATGGGTCCGTGAACCGTTGGCCGTGAAAAAAATAGGACAGGTCATATTTTTTTCACGGCCAGGAAACACGGATCACGGATGCGGCTGCAAAACGGTGCCTTTTCCGATTTTTCCATGGACCCATTGAAAGTCAATGGGTCCGCGAAAAAAAACGGAAAACGGCACAACGGCCACGGGTGCACACAACGGTCGTGTGCATGAGGCCTTACTCTGCCTAAAACATAACTATACACCTAATCCCACCCAGTCCCCTTAATGCCCCACATAGTAATTATTCCCCCTTCATAGCACTGCACAGTATTTATGCCCACATTGTGCCTCCTTCACAGAATTATGCCCTGTCATGTGCCCCCAGTAATATGCCGAGTTACATGCCCCATTAATATGCCCAGCTGTGCCCCCATTATTATGCCCAGTTGTGCCCCCAGTAATATGCCCTGTTATGTGCCCCAGTAATATGCCCTGTTATGTGCCCCCAGTAATATGCCCACATGGTGCCCCCAGTAATAAGCCCAGCTGTGACCCCAGTAATATGCCCTGTTATGTGCCCCAGTAATATGCCCAGCTGTGCCCCCATTAATATGCCCAGCTGTGCCCCCAGTTATATGCCCACATTGTGGCCCAAGTAATATTCTCAGCTGTGCCCCCAGTAATATGCCCACATTGTGCCCCCAGTAATATGTCCACATTGTGCCCCCCAGTAATATGCCCACATTGTGTCCCCAGTAATATGCCCACATTGTGCCCCCAGTAATATGTCCACATTGTGTCCCCCAGTAATATGTCCACATTGTGCCCCCCAGTAATATGCCCACATTGTGCGCCCAGTAATATTCCCACATTGTGCCCCCAGTAATATTCCCACATTGTGCCCCCATTGATATTCCCACATTGTGCCCCCAGTAATATGCACACATTGTGCCCCTCACAGAAAGTAAAAAAAATAAACACCACATATTTCCGGCCCCGCCCCCCAGACAAGAGGTGTGGAGAGCCTGCAGGAAAGATGAAGCAGGGAGCCGATGCAGGCAATGGCTCTCTGCTTCATTATGGCTACTGTCGCTGCTTCCTATGGACGCAGGGACAGCTGCCAGAAAGCAGGACATACCTCCACCATACCAGGACAGCCACTGCAATCCGGGACTGTCCCACCGGATCCGGGTCGGTTGGGAGGTATGACTTGAGTGTTTTTTTTGCGTTGTGGACGGATCACGGACCCATTCAAGTTTAAATGGTCTGTAGCTGTCTGCAGAAACAACACGGATGTTGTCCATGCATTGGGGACTGCAAATTGAGGTCCCCAATGCATGGAAGGGCCGTGCATATTATTAAAGCGCCATTCATTCCATGGCGCGTTACATATGATAAGGGGTGCACATACATAACACAGACAATTGCACTAAGCATGAACAAGATGAGTTACACACTGGTACGAAAAGTTGAAAGGGCGCTGCCCGCCAGGGTTTACAATTTACAAGTTAGCACTGACAGATTGTCGGCGAGGCAGCAGAGTATATTTTTACTCTCTGCAGAATCTGGTGGTGCAGAGGTAGCGGTCACACCCAAGCCCTTGGGCTACATAAGTGAATATCCTTAGGCTGCGTTCACACGGGCGAGATTTCCGCGCGGGTGCAATGCGGTAGGTGAACGTATTGCACCCGCACTGAATCCCGACCCATTCATTTCAATGGGGCTGTTCAGATGAGCGGTGATTTTCACGCATCACTTGTGCGTTGCGTGAAAATCGCAGCATGCTCTATATTCTGCGTTTTTCACGCAACGCAGGCCCCATAGAAGTGAATGGGGTTGCGTGAAAATCGCAAGCATCCGCAAGCAAGTGCGGATGCGGTGCGATTTTCACGCACGGTTGCTAGGAGACGATCGGGATGGAGACCCGATCATTATTATTTTCCCTTATAACATGGTTATAAGGGAAAATAATAGCATTCTGAATACAGAATGCATAGTAAACTGCGCTGGAGGGGTTAAAAAAATTTTTAAAAAAATTTAACTCACCTTAGTCCACTTGATCGCGTAGCCCGGCATCTCCTTCTGTCTCCTTTGCTGAACAGGACCTGTGGTGAGCATTAATTACAGGTAAAGGACCTTTGGTGACGTCACTCCGATCATCACATGATCCATCACATGATCTTTTACCATGGTGATGGATCATGTGATGACCGGAGTGACGTCACCAAAGGTCCTTTACCTGTAATTAATGCTTACCACAGGTCCTGTTCAGCAAAGGAGACAGAAGGAGATGCCAGTCTGCGCGATCAAGTGGACTACGGTGAGTTAAAAAAAGATTTACATTTTTTTAACCCCTCCAGCGCTAGTTTACTATGCATTCTGTATTCAGAATTCTATTACTTTCCCTTATAACTATGTTATAAGGGGAAATAATACAATCTACAGAACACCGATCCCAAGCCCGAACTTCTGTGAAGAAGTTCGGGTTTGGGTACCAAACATGCGCGATTTTTCTCACGCGAGTGCAAAACGCATTACAATGTTTTGCACTCGCGCAGAAAAATCGCGGGTGTTCCCGCAACGCACCCGCACATTTTCCTGCAACGCCCGTGTGAACCCAGCCTTAGGCCTCATGCACACGGCCGTGTTCCACGGCCGAGAGCGGTCCGTGGTAACCCAGGCCGGGATTCCTGCTGACAGCAGGAGCGCACGGCGTCATTGGTTGCTATGACGCCGTGCGCTTCATGCCGCCGCTGCACTATAGTAATACACTCGTATGATCTATACGAGTGTATTACTGTACAGCAGCGGCTGCATGAAGCGCACGGCGTCATAGCAACCAATGACAGCAGGAATCCCGGCCGGGTTACCACGGACCGCTCTCGGTGGCCTTATGTGCATATTCCCATATTGTGAAATCCCTGTTTCTTACCCTTGCACTGAGGCATTGCTATGTACATGATTTTCCTGCCAAATGATTGACTTTATTACCCTGTGCTGTAATATCACTGCGCTCTCTCTACTGGGAAATCTGTTAATTATCTCTGCATTTATTACCCCTGTACTGTGACGTCACTGTGTGCATTATCCTTGTATTATATGAAGCCGTGTTTATTAGCCACATTCCATGGTGTCAATGTGGTCCTTAAAGGGGTTATCCAGGAAAAGATATTTATGACCTATCCTCAGGATAAGTCATCAGTATCAGATCTGCAGGGGTTCGACACCTGGGACCCCCACGATCAGCTTTTAGAAAAGGCCTTGAGTGCTCCAGTCTCGTCCTAGGCCATTGACATCACTGTACATCAGTCATGTGGCCTAGTTGCATCTCAACCCCATTCAAATCAATGGGTCTGAGCTGCAATGCCAAGCACTGCCACTATACGACATATGGTGCTGTCCTTGGAAAGCTATCCGGAGCCTGCATCTCTCACCATAACTTCGGTGAGCACATCGGCTCCCTGAAACAGCTGATCGGCGAACGTGCCGGGACTCGGACTCCCACTGATGTGATAATAATGACGTATCCAAAGGATACATCATTATTATCTTTTCCAGGAGAACCCCTTTAAAGGTAGTCTGTCATCAATTTTAGGCCCCATGCACACAACCATATCTGTTTTGCAGTCATCAAATTACGGACCTGCAAAATACAGATGCGTCCTGTGTTAGATCCGCATTTTTTGCAGACCCAAGGACTTCAATGGGTCCGCAGCCCACTTTGTGCAGACAACTAAAGGACATGTTCTATCTTTTTCCAGAATGAGCGTATGGATGCGCTTTAAGCATCCATATGTCCAATCCCCAAAAAGAACATGCCCGCAAAAACAATAATAAAATGCAGACAGCACATGGACCACATCCTTATTTTTGAGATCCGCGATTTGCAGACTGCAAACCGGATACAGTCGTGTGTATGGGGCTTTATGCTGCTGGTTTCTAAATGCTGACGAGTCCTGATATGCATGAGCTCATGGCTCACCCCAGCCCCCATAACTGATTGACAGTTATTCTCAGCAGCAGGTGGGCGGAGAAAGCCAGGAGGCGGAGCTCATGAATATTCAGGACTCGTCGGCATGTTCAATACAAGATTTTACCAAAACGGCTGTCGTCTCTTTAAAGAGACTGAGCGAGCACCATAGCCACCTCGTGCCTGCTCTTTCACACAGCGGACACCCGGGGCTGATGCCTGCAATTGATGATTAAGCAAATTGCAGACATTTAACCCCTCAGATGCTGTGGTCAAATGTGACCACAGCATCTGAGAGCAGAAAACTCGGGAGCGCTGTGCTTCCGGGGCATGAACATCTTCCCCTCGCTGAGATCGGTTAAGGCTTTTCTTAGTGGATAAAGCTCACTTCGCTCAACACTAGTGGTATTGTGTAATAATACTGACCCAGAGAATGAGGGGCATGTATTAGTTTTAGCTCATAGGAAACGCAGTAAAAGCAAAACCCATAAATCTTTGGCGGCAAGGTAAGTTCAAGGTAAATATCCTACTCATATTTTAGTGTTGTGGAAGTCACAACATCTTAAACAGCTTGATTTCCAAAGTTGGTATACAGATGGGGTCTCTTGGCGGCAGCCACAGTTCTGTACCAGCCACGCTACTATAGCAGCGGAATACCAGTGGAACGCTAACATTGTGCCCGACGATCAGGGCAATCCACCCTCAAAACACGATGCCTAAATAAAGGAATTTTTTTTTTTACCATATGTTCTGGACACAAGGGTTCTAACTTTTTTGATACAAGTTTCTGTCCAATCCAAAAAGATAAGTGATAACTTATCACTAGGGTCCAGGGGCTGACAACGTATATATATTTATGTAGTCTGCTTGGTTCAGACTCCGTATTTATGTAATGAACTTTGTTCTGGCAATACATTTATGTAGAAAACAAACAAAAAAAGGTATGGCAGCACAACATTTCACATACAAACAATAAAACTGGTAAATAAGGATTTATTCTAAATTAAAGTGGTATTATACCAACCATAAATGAAAAAAATAGAAGCTCTATGCGCACATTTTTGATCAAACGTGTGTCGGGCCCATCTACCAGGCGTCAAGGTGGCTTCCGCAGATGGGTCCCTAACACTAAGACTGGTTTCACACGGGCGTTGCGGAAAAGATGCGGGTGCGTTGCGGAAACATGCACGATTTTTCCACGCGAGTGTAAAACATTGTATAATGCGTTTTGCACGCGCGTGAGAAAAATCGGCGGGTTTGGGTTAGGTGTTATGTAGATTGTATTATTTTCCCTTATAACATGGTTATAAGGGAAAATAATAGCATTCTTAATACAGAATGCATAGTACAATAGGGCTGGAGGGGTTAAAAATAAATAAAAAATAATTTAACTCACCTTAATCCACTTGTTCGCGCAGCCCGGCTTCTCTTCTGTCTTCTTCTTTGAGGAATAGGACCTTTGATTACGTCACTGCGCTCATCACATGGTTCATCACATGATCCTTTACCATGGTGATGGATCATGTGACGGACCATGTGATGAGTGTAGTGACGTCACCACAGGTCCTTTTCCTGTGCACAGCAAAGATGAAGACAGAAGAGAAGTCGGGCTGCGCGAACAAGTGGATTAAGGGGAGTTAAATAATTTTTTTTAACCCCTCCAGCCCTATTGTACTAAGCATTCTGTATTAAGAATGCTATTATTTACCCTTATAACCATTTTATAAGGGAAAATAATAATGATCGGGTCTCCATCCCGATCGTCTCCTAGCAACCGTGCGTGAAAATCGCACCGCACCCGCACTTGCTTACGGATGCTTGCGATTTTCACGCAGCCCCATTCACTTCTATGGGTCCTGTGTTGCGTGAAAAACGCACAATATAGAACATGCTGCGATTTTCATGCAACGCACAAGTGATGCGTGAAAATCACCGCTCATGTGCTCAGCCCCATAGAAATGAATGGGTCCGGATTCAGTGCAGGTGCAATGCGTTCACCTCATGCATTGCACCCGCGCGGAAAAAACTTGCCCGTGTGAAAGAGGCTTAACCTAAGCCTACAATGTTCAGGGCAGTGTAGGAACCATCTACATTTATACTCTGCTCAGAAGCCCTGGGCAGATGGGCGGGGAGTGCTCAATCTAAGGGCTCATGCACACGGCTGTTGCCCAGCCGTGGCCGTATTGCGGGCCGCGTGCTGGCCGGGCCCGTGCTGTGGACCGCAAATTGCAGTCCGCAATGCATGGGCACCTACCGTGGGGCAGCCGCATTCGGATCGCGAACCCATTCACTTAAATGGGTCCGCAATCATGGAAATGCGGAACTGAGGCACAGATCGGAAGCCCACGGAGTGCTTCTGTGGGTTTTCTGTCTGTGTCTCCGCATGCACTACTTTTTTGCGGTACGGACCATCAGATGCGGATCGCGGACCATTTTCAAGTGACGGTCGGTGCCCGTGCATTGCGGACTGCAATTTGCGGTTCACAGCATGGGCCCGGCCAGCACGCGGCAGATGGGCGGGGAGTGCTCAATCTAAGGGCTCATGCACACGGCTGTTGCCCAGCCGTGGCCGTATTGCGGGCCGCGTGCTGGCCGGGCCCGTGCTGTGGACCGCAAATTGCAGTCCGCAATGCATGGGCACCTACCGTGGGGCAGCCGCATTCGGATCGCGAACCCATTCACTTAAATGGGTCCGCAATCATGGAAATGCGGAACTGAGGCACAGATCGGAAGCCCACGGAGTGCTTCTGTGGGTTTTCTGTCTGTGTCTCCGCATGCACTACTTTTTTGCGGTACGGACCATCAGATGCGGATCGCGGACCATTTTCAAGTGACGGTCGGTGCCCGTGCATTGCGGACTGCAATTTGCGGTTCACAGCATGGGCCCGGCCAGCACGCGGTCGTATGCATGATCCCTAAAAGAGGCAGCTACCCTCAATATATACTACAAGAAAGTTTAGACAAGCACATTCATAGTCGCAGGTGAACATTCATAAAGCGAGCAAAATGTGCACAAAGAGCTTCTATTTTTTTCATTTATAGTAGGTATAATACCACTTTAATTTAAAATGATCCCTATTTCCCAGTTTTATTGTTTTTATGTGAAATATTGTGCTGCCATACCTTTGTTTGCTTGCCTCCTGCATGCTAGCTTTATGGATATGCACCTGCGACTATGAATGTGCTAGTCTAAACTTTCTTGTAGACTGCATTTATGTAATGAGATTGGTTCTGACAATATATTTATGTAATGAACTTGGTTCTGGTGCTGTTTATATGTACTGTGCTCAGTTATGGTACTGTTTATATGCAGTGATGGCCAGTTCGCCGTGTTCGCACGCGAACACATGCGAGCTGCCATCTTAACTGACAAGTCCGGCGAGGCACAGGTAAGTCCTTACCTGTGCCTGTGCATGAGCCGGTCTGATATGAAATGCAGTCTCCGGGTGCAGGCAGTTCCAAGAACAGCCCGATGAAGGCCCCCGGCGGCTGTTCTCGGAACTGCCTGCTCCCGGTAACCGCATTTCATTTCAGAATGTTCATTCTAAGATCTGCCGATGATCCAATTTTCAAGCACCTAGCTCCAATCTGTTGCATATGGAAGGGGCATAAAAACTGTTTTCTAGCCACAAGAAACCTTTAAAAATCAGATCAAGCCATGTGTGATGATTGTGCAGTGCCTCCTGTTTGTCGACGTGCCAGTTATCACCACTCGTCGCAAACTAAGAGGGACAGAATCCTTGAACTGAGAGACCTTGGTTTATCACTCATGCAGATCACTAAGCACCTAGGCAGAGATGTCAGTACTCTTCAATGTTGCATGTCTCAGTGGTTGGAAGAATGATGATGAACTGGAATGACAGCAAGAAGTGCACAGAGATGAACCTTTGCATGGGCAGATCATCTGAAGCTATCATAGTGCACAGCAAGATGGCAATAAAGGCTGGAATGGAGGTCTGTCTTCTTCAGCGATGAGTCTTGCTTTTGTCTCAGATGCAACTATAGGCAAATATTAGTCTGGAGACCACATGGGTAGCGCTGTGATGAAGCTTGGACAATGGAATGTCACATCACTCATACTCCCAGGATTATGGTGTGGGATGGCATAATGTACAGTAGCCAAAGCCCTCTAGTCTATCCCAGGAACGTTCTACAGGACAACGCTAGGCCACATGTTCCTTGTGCTACCATGAGCAGTCTGCATGGCCTAAATGTGCTACCATGGCCTGCAGTGTCTCTGGACTTGTCTCCATTTGAGCACATTTGGGATGTCATTGGTTGTCCATTGTGAAAGGAGCTGCCAGCAGCAGATTTTGATGATTTGCATGCCCAAGTCCATTCAGTGTGGCAGAACATTCCTCATACAACCATTAATAACCTCATTGATAGCATGCAAAGACATGTAAGTGGGTGTATGTCTGCGCGTGGGGCTCATACACCATACTGAATAAATCGAGGTGTTTTGAAGATTTTGTTTCCATTTGAATATATCATTAAAATGTCTATCTGTCCTGTGACGTCCATAATTCCACAACTTTTCCTCCTTGGTGTTGCAATTTAAATGTTGAGGGGTGTATATATAAACAGGATTATAAAAAAGAAAATGGCTGCACACCATTATACATACAAACAATAGAGCTAAGAAATGGAGATCATTCTAAATAAAAGTGGTATAATACCTACTATAAATGAGTCGATGGAAGCTCTCAGCGCACAAATTTGATCAAACGTGTGTCGGGCCCATCTACCAGGCTTCCGCAGATTGTGACGTCCATAATTCCACAACTTTTCCTCCTTGGTGTTGCAATTTAAATGTTGAGGAGTGTATATATAAACAGAATATATATTCAGTACTGTGCAAAAGTTTTAGGCATGTGTGGCAAAATGCTACAAAGTAAGAATGCTTTCAAAAATAGAAGTATTAAAAGTTATTATTAAAATGCACAGTGAATGAACAAAAAAAAATCTAAATGCAATCAATATTTGGTGTGACCACCCTTTGCCATTGCTATTGATTGGATTTAGATTTCTCTTTTGTTCATTTATTTAACATTTTGTTAAAGTAAATGTGTCACCAAAAATTTTATCTGACAGTTAAAACCAGATAGGAATATATATTCATTTTTTTTTCTAATCTGTTTTTATTTTATAATTACAGACTTTTTATTCTGTTTTCTAAACATGATTATGGGGGCGGCCATCTTGCCTAAGTTGTTCTTAACAGCATTTAGAAAGCATTAAAAAATTGCTTTACGGCAGTCCAATGGTCCATAGACACAATGGTCAGGAGGGGACCTGACTGACTTCTATGGGAGAGTTTTCTAGGTATGGTCTGTGACCTATGCAGAGGTCATTCATCATACAAGGAAAGAATAGCTAAGCCTTGACCGCCACCTATTGTGAATGGTGAATCCTGACTATACACAGAGATGATATCATTACAGGCAGGATTAGAATGACAGATCAGCAGGTAACTGCAGCAAAGTGATCTGCACAGACCAAGAAGTGGTGCCTATTATTAGGCTTAGTGGCCAGTGCAAAAATTCAGGATTTTATATTTTTTGTTTAAATATAGATAATGACATGGAAAATTAATACTAACCACCAAAACTTCTTTAAAAAATATGTTAAACATAAAAACGTGATTTATATATAGGCCATTTTCTGATGACAGGTACCCTTCAATTGACAAAAATAAACTATTAACACTTCAAAAAACTTTTTAAAAATATTCTTACTTTGCAGCAGTTTTTCCACATCTGCCCAAAACCTTTACACAGTACTAAAAATATCTAAATATATACAGTGTATCTCTTAGAGAGATCTGCATGTGTGAACAGGCCTGTGTGATAGACTTCACTTGATTCAGCAGTTTAAAAGTCCACTTCAGTTTATTTAACACCATGCAGAATACAGGACAACCAAGTTGTGCAATCACTTGGGTGTAGCCGCAGCACCAAAAATAAAGAAAAATCACAAAATCAAAGACCTTTGCCTTCTGGGCACTTACTAAAGAGTATATCTGCCTCAGCTAGGTAACAGTCACAATGAGAACCAGCTTTCGGAGGAGACAGGTCTACCAGCTTCAAGCCTATGCCCTAGACTGACAGTCTAGGGCCTCTATTTATTCCCCAATAACGATCCAAATGACAACACCTGAGAACACCTCAGGAAAGGGAAATAGCTATATTGGAGTGAGGTGGAATGGTCGGCCCCTCTACCAATCCTACTTACTATTCAAAAGCCCAGCAATAAACTTTACTTTATCAAATACATTGTTACATATGCCCCCAGCCCCTTCCCCAGACCAGAGGTCTGGGCAACATCCGCCATCATACAATGCACTTTGGACAATGTACAGTATATGCATTACCTGGTAATTTTCCTAGCCCATGCTCCACTTTGAAATAAAAATTTTGCAAGAAAAAGAAACCATCTGGTCACTATTGCATTTTTCTCCATGTTTTGTTTCATCCAGGCCAGAGGAGCATGGTCTGTCATCAATACAAACTTTCTACCAAGCATATAGTATTTTAGTGTATCCAGAGCCCATTTGATACCTAAACAGGTTCAACAATAATTTTTCTCTGCTGGAGTCAACTTTGTGATCAGGTAAATGACCGGACGTTCCTCACCATGACAAAACCACTCCCAAGTCTGTATCAAGATTAGGCCCATCAACCTCTGAAATGTAGCAGGGGCTCCATGTAATCCAAATGGCATTAATACATAACGAAATAACTCCTCTGGAGTGGAGAGTGCAGTCTTCTCTTTAGCTTCATCTGGCAATGGTATATGCCGATAAACCTTTGTAATATCAAGAGTTCTGATATACCTTTCACAACCCAACCTCTCAATCAGTTCATCTACCCTGGGCATGGGGCACAAATTTACATGAGCAACGATTCAAAAGGATGCCCCCCTCTCCCCCATTCTTATTTCCCAACTTTAGAAAGTCAGAAAGAGGGATAATAGCAGCAGCATTAAAGGGGTTGGCCACTTTCTGGGTACTGTTGACCAATGTGTTTGTAGGATGACTATATGACACTATATGTGCTGTCCACACAGAGGTCCTGTCCATAAAATGGCTGCTGATGGAGGGTCATGTGACCAAGCAAATCACCTCCATGAGATGTCTCATGCGTTCTAACACAGTGCATCTACTCTAAACTCCCAACTGTGCAAGTGCAGATGCCAGGTGTAGTGTATTTGAATGGAGGAGACATCACATGGAGTTGATTTGCTTGGTCCCATGACCCTCCATCAGCAGTCATTTTAAAGACAGGACCTCTGTTTGGACAGCACTAAAGACTTTATATACAAGTGCGCATGCCTTATGAAATATCGAAAATGGTGCTGATCTTCAACAAGGACTATGTTAGTAAGTGCCATCTAATCATCTCACAAAGACATTGGTCAATATGGATTGTGGAAGGGAGTGTCATGTCCCACTACCAACCAACATGCTACCCCATTCCATATTACCTCACCTAGCGGAGCATTCACTTTTTTTTTTTTATCAAGAGACATTGGGACATATTTCCTAAACAGATTACACAGTTTTTAGCCATGTTGCCCTAGTGTTGTCTACAAGGAGATTTTCTTAAGGAAGCCATACGATGGGGCTGACACACTTTGTATGCACTAATTACTATAGAAGTTATCGCAAAAAAAGCTTCATATGAGAAGGGTTTAGATCAGATGATTGGAGTTCTTTTATTACCTGCAGCAGTTTTTATAAGGCAAGATCCCTCTCTGCTCTATAAATAAAGCCTCCCACGCAGAAAAGGAAATCACTGCCTCAAAAACAGGAAGGGATTTTAGAAGGGGACAATGCAAACTGTTTATGGATGGTTTGAAGGCCACCCCCATTTAACGTCAAGAGGCAACAAAAAAAGCTCTCTGCTGAGTTCATGCGTGCAGGCAAATGAAATGCAGGCAGTGTGATGAAGCACTTTAGTTTTCATAGGGAGGGGTAGGTTTACATTTCACAAATGTTCCTTAAGGACATATGCATTATACAGTGTGTAAAAACAACAACCGCCTTACAATGTCATAGTGTTGTGTGCATATAATTGCACATAAAATACACGTACAATATTGATGATGACGCTATCTCCATCGGCTCCCCCGTATATACTTGAATTTGGCTTAGGCAAGCACGTACTTTGTCAGAGCAAGAGTGGGAAATGCAAACACCTCTGAAACTAACTTATTTCTTGTGGGAACAATTAAACATTTCAGATTCTTCTTATGGGGTCAGACTATGTAGACTATCACTATACCTATTCAATTGTCAGCAAATCTCATATTATCAATATAAGCCAAGATTTTCAAGGGGTTTTCTGACTTTCTAACTTATGACCTATCCTCAGAATAGGTCATTAGCATTTGATCGCTGGGCGTCCAACATCCGGAACCGCTGCCGATCAGCTGTTTGAGAAGGCGGTGAACCTGTGAGCGCCACGACCTTCTCGCTGCTTTCCCTAGGTGGAGTGATGACACGTTCATCGGTCACATGGCCTAGGCGCAGCTCAGCTCCATAGAAGTGAATGGGGCTGAGCTGCGATACCAAACAGAGCCGCTATACAATGTACGGCACTGTGCTTGGTAAGCTGTGAGAAGGCCGCGGCAGCAGCTGATCTCCGTGGTCCTGGGTTCCGGACCCCCACCAATCAGATGCTAATTACCTATCCTAAGGATAGGTCATCAGTTCGAAAATATTGGAAAACCCTTTTAAGCATTGGGTAATTGGCAAGACGGTCAAAACCAGCTTTTCAACTATGATGTAAGGAACACATACCTCCCAACGTTTTGGATAGTCAAAAAGGGACACAGATTTTTTTTGTTTTAACAATTCTTTTTTCCATGGATATCGATACACTAGTTTCTTCATTTAGCACAGAAATATAGGTATTTTTAAGATCCAATTTGCATTGAATCATTAAAGGGGACCTGTCATATTGAACATGGTGTTTGAGCTGCAGGCAGCGTGTTATAGAGCAAGAGGAGCTGAGCAGATTGATAACTTCATGCCGATTCTGGGCTTTGAAGTCAGGGAGGCAGTCCTATCGGTGGTTGACGGTTATCTCTGTATACACAGTCATAGAAGGAAGGCTGTCATCACTGATAGGATCGCCTCTATGACTTCAAAGCCTAGAATGACCAGGAATTTATAAATTTATAAATTACAAATATTCCTGAATCTTTTCCCATAAAACTATACATCAATCTGCTCAGCTCCTCTTGCTCTATTGTGTCTATATTGCATTTTCATTGTGACAGGTTCACTTTAAATAATATACAGGACGTGGTCTACTTTTCCCTTATAAACCAGCGGAGGTGTACAGGCCAGAAGTGCCTTTGGACTCTATGAATCAGACCATTTCTGGAGTTAATTTATTATCTGATCAAAAAGAGATAATTAAAGGGAATGTATCCTCCATATTCTTTTTACTAATTTGTTTAGTACTAGACATGCTCTCTGACCGGTGCAAAACAAAAAGTATGATTGTTTCAGTGTAGCTCCACTGCTGGAAGTCAATTGCTTTTATTAAAGTCAGTAGGAACAGCGCTGCAGTTACCAGCGCTGCCCACTACACAATGGAAAGTGCTGTGTAGTTTCAGCACCAGAGCTAAACTGAAACTCAAGTTCCCTAGGGAGACTAAAAATAAAGCTATAAAAAAAGTATTTAAAAATAAAGAAAACTAAAGAATTAAAGATTCTATTAACCCTTTTGCCAGTTTTACAAATAAAAAAAACATAATTGGTATCACCATGTCCAAAAATTCACGGATTATCAAATTATAAAAGTATTTAGCCCATACATGAACTCCATAGAGAAAAGTACAACAATCAAAATGCCTAAATCACAATAAAAAATGATTGAAAAGTTACACATAGCCTGAAATCATGTCAATAAAAACTATAGCTCTCCGCGCAAAAAAAGAGCACTCACTCAGCTCCATGGATGGAAATATAAATAAGTTATGCATATCAGAATATGGTGATGAAAAGCTTTTTTTTTAAATATTTTAAATTTTTTTAAAGGATTAAAACTTAACAAAAACTATAAAGTTGGTATCGCTGTTATCATACAGACGCACAGAAAAAGGTAACATAACACTTTTACCACCCAGTGAACGCTGTCAACGCGAAATCCATAAAACAATGGTGGAATCGTGTTTTTTCCAGTTTCGCGCATTAATATTTTTTTAGGCTTTTCACTACATATTATAGGACATTAAATGATGCCATTACACAGTATAACTTGTCACATTAAACACAAGCCATCATACAGCTACTATATGTGGAAATGTAACAAAAAAAAAGCTATGGCTCTTGGAAAGCAGAGAGGAAAAAGCAAAAATGAAAAAATGAAGAACGCATGAAGAAACTACTATAATTGGCATGTGCATAATTATAGTGAAAAGAGAGACTTTAGAGGTTATTTTTCACCATATTTTTTTTAGATCCTTATAGGGGAGCTCTGTTACTACTGATTCAGAGAGCGAGAGGTGTTCCAGCATCCCTCTTACTGCACAGATTGCACTCTGCCTTGCCCTCATTAGCCTGACTTCTATGTCAGAAAAAGTAGAAATCTCCCATATACAGGTAAAAATTCTCTGATTCTCTTTACACATTACATGATAAAATCAGCAACCTGCAGCCACCACTAGAAGCAGATCCATGCATATAAATTCATACAATTACCATTGAACTCAATGAAGGTTGCAAAATCTCTTTCCATTGAGCCCCCAGTAGTGGTGGCAAAAAGAAAACTCCATTAATTTATATCAGGAAGCTGGAGCTGTACAGCAACAAACCCCCTGTCACCAGTAGTGGTATGGCCTGCCTCCATGGTAAGTTTGCCACTGTGTACCTTCATTGAAAAATCTAAACTTCACAGTCCTCTTAGATCCTCACATGTTGTGATTTCTTTCTAATTTTCTAACAAGAATTAGTTATTGTCTTCCATATTACAAATACAGTGCAGCTATAACCCAACACTGTTTCTACAAGCCTGCTGTCCAAGATTACATTTGTAACTCTTCCACCCTCGTTCTCCTCTGTTAGCACACCCCTATAAAATGCTTAAGTCTGTTAAGGCTGCTGTAATCACAAGACTAAAAGTTGCACATACAATTGCTGTTGGTCAAAGAAAGCTATTCCTCCCCATACGCATGTTTGCTTGGCTGCATATGCACATCTGTTCACAATGGAGAGAGGGTAATAAACTGCTGCCAGACACCTCTTGAAGCGGCTTATTATCTATGGGTACAAAGTTGTATACAACCAGGACAGGGTGGGGACATCCCCAAACATGCATTATACAGTGGGCTGATCCTGGTGAAATTGCCTGGCTTAAACTAGTGATGAATGGCAGGGGCAATATTCGAATTTGCAATATTTCGCGAACATTTTGTAGAATATTCGCCATATATTCTCGAATTATTTTCATGATTGCGAAAATAGGCAGTGTAATATTCGCGTAATGCGCACGCAATACAGGCGTGGGTCACTTTTGCTACATTTTCCAAGCTGCTAGAAGTTTCCTGAGACTGGAGAAAATGGTTGGCATGGCAGAACATAAAAAATGGCTTTATATGCAGATAGAGTGCTCCAATGTATTCACGATTGCGCTAATCAGCACTAATGATGCGAATATTTTGGCGCAATACGTGAAACTTCACATTTTAGCAGGTATGACTACATATTACTAATTGGTGCGCTATGTATTGTTACGACATTACAGCACTATGTCTGTAGCATGTATGTATGGACAGTAGAACCTAACACAATGCACTGCACCAGCTACACTATATCAGGATCTAACCTACACTGACTATCTCCCACTAACTATCTGTATTATATATATATATAAGCTATCTAACTATCTATCTTATGTAATTAGTGGAAAGCACAGAGCACAGCAATGACAATGCTCTCTCTCTCTCCCAGAACTGTAAAACTGTAGAAAATGGCTGCTGGGGAGGTTCTTATATAGTAAGGGGTAGGCAGCTTTCTTATTGGTTGCTAAGGGAGGGATGTTGCTAAGCTCAGACAAATACATTGTAGCCTTCTCATTGGCCCACAAGCAAAAAGTAGGGAGGGATCATGGGTTTAGATGAAAAAAAAATCTAGAATATTCGAAAATACGAATATATATCACTATATTCTAAATATTCGTGAATTCTCGAAGTGCCAATATTCACGATTAATATTCGTGATTCGAATATTCGCGCCCAACACTAGTTTAAACAACTTTCATCTAATATGTATGGGGACCTTAGCAAGGTTCCTCTATAGACACAGAAACTGTTTCTTATTCCCTGTTTGGGTAAGATATTTATGTTATTTTAGCAATCTGGATCAGTTCCTGCAGCTGACATCACCTGGGAGGAAGTTAAGGGTTGCATCAATTAAAGCCTCTTCCTGCTCTGTCATATAATGTAATGAAAGGATTGGTGTCTCAATGGCAGTTCATACCAGTGCTGTCCCATGCGAGTATGAATTGGAACTAGTACTCATTGTATCTCTCCTTGGTTGCAGTACTCCAAAGATTAATCCTCCTTTGCTCTGTGTGCAGGCACTGGTTGTGTGGTACTGATTGCTGTGATATATATTACAGTACAGACCAAAAGTTTGGACACACCTTCTCATTCAAAGAGTTTTCTTTATTTTCATGACTATGAAGGCATCAAAACTATGAATTAACACATGTGGAATTATATACATAACAAACAAGTGTGAAACAACTGAAAATATGTCATATTCTAGGTTCTTCAAAGTAGACACCTTTTGCTTTGATTACTGCTTTGCACACTCTTGGCATTCTCTTGATGAGCATCAAGAGGTAGTCCCCTGAAATGGTCTTCCAACAGTCTTGAAGGAGTTCCCAGAGATGCTTAGCACTTGTTGGCCCTTTTGCCTTCACTCTGCGGTCCAGCTCACCCCAAATCATCTCGATTGGGTTCAGGTCCGGTGACTGTAGAGGCCAGGTCATCTGGCGCAGCACCCCATCACTCTCCTTCATGGTCAAATAGCCCTTACTTTCAAAGTTTTCCCAATTTTTCGGCTGACTGACTGACCTTCATTTCTTAAAGTAATGATGGCCACTCGTTTTTCTTTACTTAGCTGCTTTTTTCTTGCCATAATACAAATTCTAACAGTCTATTCAGTAGGACTATCAGCTGTGTATCCACCTGACTTCTCCTCAACGCCACTGATGGTCCCAACCCCATTTATAAGGCAAGAAATCCCACTTATTAAACCTGACAGGGCACACCTGTGAAGTGAAAACCATTTCAGGGGACTACCTCTTGAAGCTCATCAAGAGAATGCCAAGAGTGTGCAAAGCAGTAATCAAAGCAAAAGGTGGCTACTTTGAAGAACCTAGAATATAACATATTTTCAGTTCTTTCACACTTGTTTGTTATGTATATAATTCCACATGTGTTAATTCATAGTTTTGATGCCTTCAGTGTGAATCATCAATTTTCATAGTCAGGAAAATAAAGAAAACTCTTTAAATGAAAAGGTGTGTCTAAACTTTTGGTCTGTACTGTATGTGTGTCCACCCCTTGCCTGATTAACAGGTTCTGTTAGATTCTTCTAAAACTTGAAAAAGAACTATAATCCATTTGTCTACCTGTTCATCGTTCTGACCCTGTGCCACCTGTCTTCACCTCAAGTCTCAATTTCTGATTTGCACGAACCCTGTCTGCCCTAACCTCTGCCTGTTTTCTGATTATTGCCTGTCACTGATGTCCCTGATCCCCATGGGACAGAAGCTATCCACACCACTGGCTTGGCACAGTCGGTCTACACCTACAGCCGTAACAACTGGGCAATCTGAAAAGAAATGAAGTCACCAAAACAGCATACAGCACTAATTACTTCATTCCCAATTGGTAGGGTGTCTCTATTTAGTGGAGATTTTCCAGCTTTTTCAGTCTTTTATCAACCCTAATTATCATAATTGTAAAGCTGACAATACGCTATATAGATGTTGGCTGAACGAGCAAAGACCAACAGTTATCCCTCCTGACACCACTGAACACATGCATGCTCGGTTCAGCCAAGTATACATGTGTTCTGAATGGGGAGAGTATAGTAAACCAAATCCAACAACCTGATTATTCTTTCACTGGACATCTGCCATTGGGGGGAGTTGGGACACCACCATAAACATTAGATTATCGGACAGTCCCACCAAAAGCAGCAGGTTGGCTCAACAATAGGTATGAGCGAAAGCGAACTGCAAAGTTCGAGTTCGTACCAAACTTTGCGAGTTGGGGTACCCGGACCCAAACTTTTTCATTAAAGTCCGGGTTCAGGTGATTTTATTATTTTCCATTATAACAAGGGCTTCGGTCGCCCCACTAAAGAAATTTATTTTTTTTGGGCTAGTTAAATTACTTATCCTGCGATATATGACAATATAATGGTGTTACTTACTTTGATTCAGCAGTTTCTTCTAAAAACGAACTTTTATAATATGTAAATTAGGTCTCTACCAGCAAGTAGGGCGGCTACTTGCTGGTAGCAGCTGCAGAAAACCGCCCCCTCGTCGTGTTGATTGACAGGGCCAGCCGGGATCTCCTCCTCCAGCCAGCCCTGTCGGCATTTTAAAAATCGCGCTGTGTTCATTCTGCGCAGGCGCTCTGAGATGAGGAGGCTCGCCTCCTCAGAACTCCCTCAGTGCTCCTGCGCCGATGACATCTTCTATTTTGGTGATGTCATCGGCGCAGGCACACTGAGGGAGTTCTGAGGAGGCGAGCCTCCTCATCTCAGAGCGCCTGCGCAGAATGAACACAGGCGCGCGATTTTTAAAATGCCAACAGGGCTGGCCGGAGGAGGAGATCCCGGCTGGCCCTGTCAATCAACACGACGAGGGGGCGGTTTTCTGCAGCTGCTACCAGCAAGTAGCCGCCCTACTTGCTGGTAGAGACCTAATTTACATATTATAAAAGTTCGTTTTTAGAAGAAACTGCTGAATCAAAGTAAGTAACACCATTATATTTTTATATATCGCAGGATAAGTAATTTAACTAGCCCAAAAAAAAAAAATGACTTTAGTGGGGTGACAGAAGCCCTTTAACCACCTCCGGACCGCCTAACGCAGATTCGCGTTCCGGAGGTGGCAGCCCTGCGCAGAGTCACGCATATATGCGTCATCTCGCGCGAGCCGAGATTTCCTGTGAACGCGCGCACACAGGCGCGCGCGCTCACAGGAACGGAAGGTAAGAGAGTGGATCTCCAGCCTGCCAGCGGCGATCGTTCGCTGGCAGGCTGGAGATGTGATTTTTTTAACCCCTAACAGGTATATTAGACGCTGTTTTGATAACAGCGTCTAATATACCTGCTACCTGGTCCTCTGGTGGTCCCCTTTGTTTGGATCGACCACCAGAGGACACAGGCAGCTCTGTAATTTGTTGCACCAAGCACCACTACACTACACTACACCCCCCCCTGTCACTTATTAACCCCTTATTCACCTTTGATCACCCTTGATCACCCCTGATCACCCCATATAGACTCCCTGATCACCCCCCTGTCATTGATTACCCCCCTGTCATTGATCACCCCCCTGTAAAGCTCCATTCAGATGTCCGCATGATTTTTACGGATCCACTGATAGATGGATCGGATCCGCAAAACGCATACGGACGTCTGAATAAAGCCTTACAAGTGCGTGATCAATGACTGTGGTGATCATCCCATATAGACTCCCTGATCACACCCCTGTCATTGATTACCCCCCTGTCATTGATCACACCCCTGTAAAGCTCCATTCAGATGTCCGCATGATTTTTACGGATCCACTGATAGATGGATCGGATCCGCAAAACGCATACGGACATCTGAATGGAGCCTTACAAGGGCGTGATCAATGACTGTGGTGATCACCCCATATAGACTCCCTGATCACCCCCCTGTCATTGATTACCCCCCTGTAAGATCCATTCAGATGTCCGCATGATTTTTACGGATCCACTGATAGATGGATCGGATCCGCAAAACGCATACGGACATCTGAATGGAGCCTTACAGGGGCGTGATCAATGACTGTGGTGATCACCCCATATAGACTCCCTGATCACCCCCCTGTCATTGATTACCCCCCTGTAAGATCCATTCAGATGTCCGCATGATTTTTACGGATCCACTGATAGATGGATCGGATCCGCAAAACGCATACGGACATCTGAATAAAGCCTTACAGGGGCGTGATCAATGACTGTGGTGATCACCCCATATAGACTCCCTGATCACCCCCCTGTCATTGATTACCCCCCTGTCATTGATCACACCCCTGTAAAGCTCCATTCAGATGTCCGCATGATTTTTACGGATCCACTGATAGATGGATCGGATCCGCAAAACGCATACGGACATCTGAATGGAGCCTTACAGGGGCGTGATCAATGACTGTGGTGATCACCCCATATAGACTCCCTGATCACCCCCCTGTCATTGATTACCCCCCTGTAAGATCCATTCAGATGTCCGCATGATTTTTACGGATCCACTGATAGATGGATCGGATCCGCAAAACGCATACGGACGTCTGAATGGAGCCTTACAGGGGCGTGATCAATGACTGTGGTGATCACCCCATATAGACTCCCTGATCACCCCCCTGTCATTGATTACCCCCCTGTAAGATCCATTCAGATGTCCGCATGATTTTTACGGATCCACTGATAGATGGATCGGATCCGCAAAACGCATACGGACATCTGAATAAAGCCTTACAGGGGCGTGATCAATGACTGTGGTGATCACCCCATATAGACTCCCTGATCACCCCCCTGTCATTGATTACCCCCCTGTCATTGATCACACCCCTGTAAAGCTCCATTCAGATGTCCGCATGATTTTTACGGATCCACTGATAGATGGATCGGATCCGCAAAACGCATACGGACATCTGAATGGAGCCTTACAGGGGCGTGATCAATGACTGTGGTGATCACCCCATATAGACTCCCTGATCACCCCCCTGTCATTGATTACCCCCCTGTAAGATCCATTCAGATGTCCGCATGATTTTTACGGATCCACTGATAGATGGATCGGATCCGCAAAACGCATACGGACGTCTGAATGGAGCCTTACAGGGGCGTGATCAATGACTGTGGTGATCACCCCATATAGACTCTCTGATCACCCCCCTGTCATTGATTACCCCCCCTGTCATTGATCACCCCCCCTGTCATTGATCACCCCCCCTGTCAGGCTGCATTCAGATGCCGTATGATTTTTACGGATCCACGGATACATGGATCGGATCCGCAAAACACATACGGACATCTGAATGGAGCCTTATAGGGGGGTGATCAATGACAGGGGGGTGATCACCCCATATAGACTCCCTGATCACCCCCCTGTCATTGATCACCCCCCTGTCATTGATCATCCCCCTGTCATTGATCACCCCTCTGTAAGGCTCCATTCAGACATTTTTTTGGCCCAAGTTAGCGGAAATTATTATTTTTTTCTTACAAAGTCTCATATTCCACTAACTTGTGTCAAAAAATAAAATCTCACATGAACTCACCATACCCCTCACTGAATCCAAATGCGTAAAAATTTTTAGACATTTATATTCCAGACTTCTTCTCACGCTTTAGGGCCCCTAGAATGCCAGGGCAGTATAAATACCCCACATGTGAACCCATTTCGGAAAGAAGACACCCCCAGGTATTCCGTGAGGGGCATATTGAGTCCATGAAAGATTTAAATTTTTGTCCCAAGTTAGCGGAAAAGGAGACTTTGTGAGAAAAAAATAAATAAAATCAATTTCCGCTAACTTGTGCCAAAAAAAAAAAAATTCTATGAACTCGCCATGCCCCTCATTGAATACCTTGGGGTGTCTTCTTTCCAAAATGGGGTCACATGTGGGGTATTTATACTGCCCTGGCATTCTAGGAGCCCTAAAGCGTGAGAAGAAGTCTGGGATCCAAATGTCTAAAAATGCCCTCATTAAAGGAATGTGGGCCCCTTTGCGCATCTAGGCTGCAAAAAAGTGTCACACATCTGGTATCTCCGTACTCAGGAGAAGTTGACCCTCAAGTGACCCCATTTTGGAAAGAAGACACCCCAAGGTATTCCATGAGGGGCATGGGGAGTTCCTAGAATTTTTTATTTTTTGTCACAAGTTAGTGGAAAATGATCATTTTTTTTTTTTTTTCTTACAAAGTCTCATATTCCACTAACTTGTGTCAAAAAATAAAATCTCACATGAACTCACCATACCCCTCACTGAATCCAAATGCGTAAAAATTTTTAGACATTTATATTCCAGACTTCTTCTCACGCTTTAGGGCCCCTAGAATGCCAGGGCAGTATAAATACCCCACATGTGAACCCATTTCGGAAAGAAGACACCCCCAGGTATTCCGTGAGGGGCATATTGAGTCCATGAAAGATTTAAATTTTTGTCCCAAGTTAGCGGAAAAGGAGACTTTGTGAGAAAAAAATAAATAAAATCAATTTCCGCTAACTTGTGCCAAAAAAAAAAAAATTCTATGAACTCGCCATGCCCCTCATTGAATACCTTGGGGTGTCTTCTTTCCAAAATGGGGTCACATGTGGGGTATTTATACTGCCCTGGCATTCTAGGAGCCCTAAAGCGTGAGAAGAAGTCTGGGATCCAAATGTCTAAAAATGCCCTCATTAAAGGAATGTGGGCCCCTTTGCGCATCTAGGCTGCAAAAAAGTGTCACACATCTGGTATCTCCGTACTCAGGAGAAGTTGACCCTCAAGTGACCCCATTTTGGAAAGAAGACACCCCAAGGTATTCCATGAGGGGCATGGGGAGTTCCTAGAATTTTTTATTTTTTGTCACAAGTTAGTGGAAAATGATCATTTTTTTTTTTTTTTCTTACAAAGTCTCATATTCCACTAACTTGTGACAAAAAATAAAAACTTCCATGAACTCACTATGCCCATCAGCGAATACCTTGGGGTGTCTTCTTTCCAAAATGGGGTCACTTGTGGGGTAGTTATACTGCCCTGGCATTCTAGGGGCCCAAATGTGTGGTAAGGAGTTTGAAATCAAATTCTGTAAAAAATGACCAGTGAAATCCGAAAGGTGCACTTTGGAATATGGGCCCCTTTGGCCACCTAGGCTGCAAAAAAGTGTCACACATCTGGTATCTCCGTATTCAGGAGAAGTTGGGGAATGTGTTTTGGGGTGTCATTTTACATATACCCATGCTGGGTGAGAGAAATATCTTGGCAAAAGACAACTTTTCCCATTTTTTTATACAAAGTTGGCATTTGACCAAGATATTTATCTCACCCAGCATGGGTATATGTAAAATGACACCCCAAAACACATTCCCCAACTTCTCCTGAATACGGAGATACCAGATGTGTGACACGTTTTTGCAGCCTAGGTGGGCAAAGGGGCCCATATTCCAAAGAGCACCTTTTGGATTTCACTGGTCATTTTTTACAGAATTTGATTTCAAACTCCTTACCACACATTTGGGCCCCTAGAATGCCAGGGCAGTATAACTACCCCACAAGTGACCCCATTTTGGAAAGAAGACACCCCAAGGTATTCGCTGATGGGCATAGTGAGTTCATGGAAGTTTTTATTTTTTGTCACAAGTTAGTGGAAAATTATGATTTTTTTTTATTTATTTTTTCTTACAAAGTCTCATATTCCACTAACTTGTGACAAAAAATAAAAACTTCCATGAACTCACTATGCCCATCAGCGAATACCTTGGGGTGTCTTCTTTCCAAAATGGGGTCACTTGTGGGGTAGTTATACTGCCCTGGCATTCTAGGGTCCCAAATGTGTGGTAAGGAGTTTGAAATCAAATTCTGTAAAAAATGACCAGTGAAATCCGAAAGGTGCACTTTGGAATATGGGCCCCTTTGCCCACCTAGGCTGCAAAAAAGTGTCACACATCTGGTATCTCCGTATTCAGGAGAAGTTGGGGAATGTGTTTTGGGGTGTCATTTTACATATACCCATGCTGGATGAGAGAAATATCTTGGCAAAAGACAACTTTTCTCATTTTTTTATACAAAGTTGGCATTTGACCAAGATATTTATCTCACCCAGCATGGGTATATGTAAAATGACACCCCAAAACACATTCCCCAACTTCTCCTGAATACGGAGATACCAGATGTGTGACACGTTTTTGCAGCCTAGGTGGGCAAAGGGGCCCATATTCCAAAGAGCACCTTTCGGATTTCACTGGTCATTTTTTACAGAATTTGATTTCAAACTCCTTACCACACATTTGGGACCCTAGAATGCCAGGGCAGTATAACTACCCCACAAGTGACCCCATTTTGGAAAGAAGACACCCCAAGGTATTCGCTGATGGGCATAGTCAGTTCATGGAAGTTTTTATTTTTTGTCACAAGTTAGTGGAAGATGAGACTTTGTAAGAAAAAAAAAAAAAAAATCATCATTTTCCGCTAACTTGTGACAAAAAATAAAAAGTTCTATGAACTCACTATGCCCATCAGCGAATACCTTAGGGTGTCTACTTTCATAAATGGGGTCATTTGTGGGGTGTTTGTACTGTCTGGGCATTGTAGAACCTCAGGAAACATGACAGGTGCTCAGAAAGTCAGAGCTGCTTCAAAAAGCGGAAATTCACGTTTTTGTACCATAGTTTGTAAACGCTATAACTTTTACCCAAACCATTTTTTTTTTTACCCAAACATTTTTTTTTTTTATCAAAGACATGTAGAACAATAAATTTAGAGCAAAATTTATATATGGATCTCGTTTTTTTTGCAAAATTTTACAACTGAAAGTGAAAAATGTCATTTTTTTGCTAAAAAATCGTTAAATTTCGATTAATAACAAAAAAAGTAAAAATGTCAGCAGCAATGAAATACCACCAAATGAAAGCTCTATTAGTGAGAAGAAAAGGAGGTAAAATTCATTTGGGTGGTAAGTTGCATGACCGAGCAATAAACGGTGAAAATAGTGTAGTGCAGAAGTGTAAAAAGTGGCCTGGTCTTTCGGTGTGTTTAAGCACTGGGGGCTGAGGTGGTTAAGAATGATATTATTTTCTGATATAACCATGTTATAACAGAAAATACTAAAGTAAAGTTCGGGGCCCTATTGACTTCAAAGGGGTTCAGGTTCGGGGTCAAGTTCGGGTTGTGAACCCGAACTTTGACCTGAAGTTCAGCCGAACCCAGTGAACCCGAACTTCCACGGGTTTTCTCATCTCTACTCAACAATAATTGAAGGTGTTACAGCTACTGTATGTGCATTAAATAAATGTTATCGTATTTCACCTTTTTTGGCCATTTTTTAAGCTCACAATTTAACATCTATAAAGGCATTCATAAACAATTGACCAGTTATATAATAAAAAGCATCTAAACCTGCATTCATTCATTTTATTTTTATGTATCTTGTTTTAGTGATTGGTAAGCACGGTTGTAGTTGTTGTGGTTGTTGTATAGTTATACGTCGTCACCCTGACTCACAGCATTTCTTAAACCCCTACCATAAAAAGTTGTTTGGTCTGTATGACTATCTACCCACACAAATATGCTCTGGAAGGTGATGTCACTAGAGGGATAGAAAATGTGACATAAAGGTGAAAAAAGTCACCTACATTCTAAGATTTCCGAAGGAATGCAATATAGACAGATAGACCTGTGCTACAGAAACAATTGATGTTTAGATGAAACCAACACTAATCTAATGTGAACTATTTGTGAAAGGTATAAAATACAAAAAAGTCATCACTATTGTTATTTTGAGTAGTGTTGAGCGCGAATATTCGTATTACGAATTTTTATTGCAAATATCGGCACTTCGAGAATTCGCAAATATTTTGAATATAGTGCTATATATTCGTAATGACGAATATTCATTTTTGTTTTGTTTTGTTTTTTTAACACAGTACACATCAGGTGATCATCCCTCCCTTCTTCTATCTTATGGGCCAATGAGAAGGCTTTGTCACAGCTTAACAACATCCCTAGCAACCAATAGAAAAGCTGCCTACCCCTTACTATATAAGAACCTCCCCAGCAGCTATTTTCTAAAGTCTATTGCGGTTATGAAAGAGACAGAAGTGTCATTGCTGTGCTCTGTGCTTTGTTGTATTACATTACAGTTAACTTACATATATAATTCAGATAGTTAGTGGGAGATAGTCAGTGTAGGTTAGATTGATCTATAGTGTAGCTGATAGGTTCCAGTAGGTGATAGGTTCTGCTGTCCATACATACATGCTACATACATAGTGCTGTGATGTCACAAGTTGCACGTATTGCGAAAAAATATGCGCATGATTAATTGCCGAAAATTCTCAAGCGCAAATACATTGGAGCACTCTATCTGCATATAAAGCTATTCTAATGTTCTGCCGTCCCAACCATTTTCTCCAGTCTCAGGAAACTTATACCAGCTTGAAAAATGTAGCATAAGTGACCCATGCCTGTATTTCACGCGCATTCAGCGAATATTACATTGCCGGTTTTCGCAATCAAGAATATAATCTAGAATTTGCGAATATATATATGACGAATATTCTACAAAATATTTGCGAAATATTGCAAATTCGAATATTGCCCCTGTCGCTTATCACTAATTTTGAGTTGAACTTTCCATTCACTACCAGACATCTGATGGAAAATATACCCCCAGGCCCCAAGGACAAAATGTTGCATATTTCCATTACCACTAATCAGGCACTGACTAGACAGGTACAACCGCATGCTACAGATTTGTTCCTCAAAAATGCACTCCAAGAGTCCAGTAAATACCGTAGAAGTAATTGGGCGTTTATAACCCCCTTCTATTGTAAGAAAATTCTTCTTGTGGAGACAATCGATCTAGCATACGGAGTCATATAGGCCAGGCAATGGTCCCTGGGAAAACAGAAATGCAAATAAGCTCTTATCCAGGAAAACAAAAGCTGGCTCTCTAGGGTCACCTATTGCAGTGGCAAAACCCTGAAACAGCTGCAGATTGGTGTCTTTTTCTTTTTCTCTGGTTTTAGCTTACCAGTATATTCCCAAGTCAAGGCCTGTTTAATGGGATAGATATTGGCTTATAGACTAGCCCACCCAATAGGTGGATTTTGCCTGTGTGTTAAAGGCTTTATGTTGCAAAAAATCAGGAGGGCCATATAGAGGTCTATGTGGTACATTAGTCATAGGTTTGTGCAAAAGCACGATTGACTGCTTCTGTAATTTCCATACAGGTGGGGAGAGCTGCGCACATGCATCACCCCTACATTTGTCATCTGCCTGGAAGCGGTGGCTGAAAGCAGCTTCACAATGTTGGATGGGAGTTGGGAGGGGGGCACCAGTATCCTCCACTAAGGTTCGTGTCCCAAAAAGCTGGCAATAGGTGTGCAGGTTATTGTGAATTTCATGTTTTTACAAGTCATAGACACTTCATTCTGCTAATGTGTTCATATTCATAGTTTAGCTCTAGACATATATCAGTTAAAATCACAATTTTTTCCCAAATTGTTCATAAGATTATGGGCTGAATTGCCTAGAAAAAAAGCAAGTTTGGAGATTCTGTGTGTGGTAAATATGCTCAGAGCGGTATATAACAGTCTCACTAGGAAGAGCTATCTTACAGTACCTACATATATTACTTAGGCTAAAGGTCCCTTTAGACTTCCCGATGTTCAGGCAGATTATCGCTAACGAGGGTTCATACAAATGCTTGCAAGCAATAATCTGCCGGTGTAAAGGTGCCAACGATTACCTTCCCGACACCTTAACACCTCCTTCCCAACAATCGTCTGCTCCACTGAGTAGTGTAAAGGGGCCTTAAGGTCACTTCTGTGGCAGAGGTTCCAGAAGAAGTCATTGTCACAGATTCCATTTTAAAAAAAACACACAATACCGCAGTGGTATTTTGTTCTGCAGAATGCCAGTATTCATGACGGGAACCCTACAGACCCCATCAGGCGTGGTTGGTGTGTCTGGCATATGCTGGATCCGGTATTATGGTTTTAGGCCTATACTTCCACAACCATTAAAGGAGTCTTCCAGCTTTAGGGAACTTTTTACACTTGGCCAGCACTAAGCCTTAATTAAACAAACATATGCTGCTTGGGGACACAACACCATCACCACCAGTGATTGTCTGCAGCAGCGCACGTAACCCCATCCATATTTGTACAGGCCTCGAACCAGAAGCCTCTGCACCAAAACTGAGTGGCGGAGAGCAAGAGAGAGAATTATTTTGTTTAGGTAAGGCAAAGTACTGGCCAGGCTGGAATACACCTATAAACTGGCTATAGTTTTCTAAATAATTGAGAGCAATAGACAAGGGTCAGGTATATTCTTTTTTATGTTCACACAGATATGGTCACTTTGCTATAGAATTGAAGGTGATTTTTTGTAAAACTGACAAACGGATCTGTCTTAAAGAGGACTTAACCTCTCCTGAAAGGTCTGTTTTAGCAAATTCTCGCATCTACTTGTAAAAACAATTCTGGGTCATCTATTCTTATGAATCTATAATGTGCTTTATTATTCCTGATAGAAGTTATGAATAAATTACTAGGTCCAGATGGGTGCCACCAGTTGGGAGGGTGACCCTGCACAGTCTGACATCATCCAATCAGTGCAACTGGTAAGACCATTCTGGACCTTCATTGCAAATGCTAGTAATTAATAACTTCTATCAATAATAATAAAGGAATAACACCACATAGAGCCATACGAATAGATGCTCCAGAGTTGTTATTACATGGAGAATGCAAGTAGTCCTCTTTAACATTAGTGGGCACTCTAGAATGAATTGCTCAGCAAATGAAAATTATCGCTCTGTAATTAGCAGTGCAAGCTTGTAAGGGGATGAAGTGGCCCCTTCAAATAGTACCGCTCCTTTTAAATAGAACTGTTTTAATAAATTGCTGTGCACCTCTCATGCGCCCCTTTTCTTGGGTGCATTGTTTCTATGTACCTGTTAGCTCTGGTCTGTGTGGTCTACTCATAGGTCACAGTGGAGCACAACAGAACTTAGACTCTTGCCAAGTCCTGCTCACTTCTCTTCCTCGTTAGGGGAAAGCTGGAAAGAAGAGTCATGGCAGGGTGGTCTCAACTACCACTGCCTTGGAGTGCATCAGTTTGAGGAGGGATCGTCATAGTGAAGGTGGACAAGAAATCTTCTTGATGCAGTTGAGTAATAAGGATTAGTAGTAAAAGAATGCACCAGTGAAAGTAGACCTGGTGTGCTGAGGCCCTTTGGAAAGAAAAATCATTTGGTGTAAATGCAGTGACCGGGTCGCAAGGGCACATGTGAGTGTAGCTGGCCAGACGGGTGCAGTAGTCATGCTCATGGTTCCCTGAAGCTCCCTGGGCCAGTGTGCAGTGATGGAAAGGGTGCACCAATTCTTTTCTTCGGGGCACACTCTGGTTCTGTTTTATTTCTGTCTAATGGCGGTTAATGTACCATTGATGTTGCTGTTTTACAGTGCGAGGCATGGTCCTGGTCGTCGTGACTCCAGCCCTTTCCAATTCAAATGTAATGTGGTATAATGATTAGAACAGTGATGGTATAAAAAAGCCACATTACTTTACTGAAGCCGGTCAGGAGGTGATCCACACAAGCTCTATTCACATAAAATGCAGTCTTTACAGTTGATTCAAGTAGTTCCCAAAGGTTATATATGGAGGTTAGCTTCTCTCTCGCACAACTACACTGGTCAATCTCTCCTTTTCCCCGGCCTAAAGGGATGCACTTGCTCTATCATTAGATATATGTATATAATATCCACAGAATCCTCATAGGAATACAGTCACCTGTTCTCTGGTTATGGTGTGCAGCTTGTACCTTACGATGTTCCCACCACACGCAGAGGAGGCTGTAACCATATTAGCGGTCATTACCTTCTTTGCCAAAGTCTGCAATCCCTTTCTGTCAGCTAAACCTTCTATAGATCTTTTCCCTTCTGAGGGCCTACATATAAATTGCTTGTGGGCTGTAGGGGAATGGAATCTCCCTACAGAAGCTGCTCCTTGCTGCTCTGAGATGTTCACTCTTCAGCAGTCAGCCATTAACTCCAGAATCTTCCTCCTAGAGAGGAAGGGTGGAGCCAGCCCTGACTAGCCTCATAGGACCGCCCACTCCCTAATTGTCACAGGTAATGGGGAGGGGATAACACCAAATGACACACAGAAGTAAATGACTGGAGTCTAGGCCTCAAAGATAAGGGCGAGGGATGGTTACCTCCTAGGGATCCCTAGACCTCTCCCTGACTCCTGCCAGTATGAATACACCCTGAAGGTGGAAATACTCATACACCGGAACCTAGGCCCTGAAGACCCTGGAAGGTCTCAGGAATGGTGGCAGGGAATGAGACTACTGGTTCCTTCCCAGATAAAGGAACCAGCGTCTCCCTGAGGCCTAGATAACAACACACACAAGCGAACAACAAAATGCAAGACAAAATGCACTTAGCTTAAAGCAGAATGGACGAGCAGGAGATCGAAAGGAACAACACACCAGCTCAAACAACTCCACCAGGAAATAGTGTGAGTCAGAACTAAATAGGGCCTCAGTAATGACTACAAGCTGCACCTGACAAGAGGTGTGGTCATTACCAAACACAACACTGAAAGGAGAAAACAGAGAGACTGTCAGATACTCTCACGTGCCACCAGTCTCTCCGATCTTCTCCCCTCTGTCATTGGAGGGACCGTAACACTAATACAACCTTATGGGATTTCTAGTACATGCACATAATACATGAAATACAATGCTATTAGCACGTTCAAATCTTTGCAGTGTATTTTAGGACACTGCACCCCCCTACTTTAAGGGAAGCCGTCCCCGGCCACTCTCGCCACCTGGAAGACAGAGAGAGCATGCATACATATATACGGTACCATATTTTATTCTTGTATACTTCTGTCTTCTTCCTTGCTGCAAAACAATTTGGTTTGGCACAAATATATCAGGAGCAGTTAAACATAAATATATGTAGCAGCATGGGTAACAAGGGCCATAGTCGTCTCTCATATGGGGACCTGGGGGTGATGGCTTGGTACAGGGACAGTAAAGTCCAGAACAGTTCATTATAATGTAATCAATGGGAACATGGAACATCTCAAGAGGTCTTAAAGGTCCTTTCCCTTGGCACAAAGCTTGGTGGTTGAAGAACATTACAGAGGGCTTAGATGTATTAAAATCCATTTCCAGTGGGTTGGATTTCCAACCACTAGATAGTATCATTGATAAAGAAGGGAGATATGTATTCCTCCACGGGTATTGGAAAGGGCAGGAGGTGATACTGGCCTTTATCTATGTCCCCCCGCCATTTAAATCAACGTTTTTTTCCCATTTAGCCCAATATATAACTACCAAAAATCAATGTGCCTTATTTGTGGCAGGTGATTTCAATGCAGTACTAGATCCTGAGTTGGATCGGTTTTCCTCTGCATCCGGGCGTGGTCGCAGTGGATCTCCTTTGATCGCTGTGTGTCAAGAACTGACGCTGGTGGATATCTGGCGCCACCTTTATGGCAACAAAAATTTTTTTTCTTGCTTTAGCCAGTCATACGGGTCTATGTCCCGTATTGACTTGGCCTTCGCAAGTCGGGATCTGTGCGGCCGCGTCCTGAGGATGAGGTATGAACCGCATGGAATTTCGGACCATTCCCCAGTTCTGATTGCGTTTACGGAGGATTTACCCCCCGGAAGAACTTTTAAATTGAACTCGCATTGGTTTGAGGTGATAGGGGAGCAGTCCCGAGTAGATCAGGATATTCAGGAATTTTGGGGCTTCAATGTTGGTTCGACACATATACATTTTGTGTGGGACGCGTTGAAGGCCCACATTCGGGGTTTGTACTTTAATAAGATTTAGAAAGGAAGCACGACGAAGGGAGAAAGAACTCACAGACTTAATAAGGAGCTTACGTGCCGCATTGATTGGTTGTCATAGTGAGCAACTCATTACCCAAATAAAGGAGGCTAATTTTCAGCTTAAGACACTTTTATATAAAAAGGCACAACACAAGCTTTTATTTCAGGGCCAAAATCGTTTTTGCGAGTCTGGTAAAACGGGCAGGTTTTTGGCTCGTTTGGTGGCCAATCAGAGAGAGGATACTACTATTAAAGAAATTAGGAATTCACAGGGAATTGGAGTGAGATCAGCAGAGGAGATTAAAGAGGAATTCGTGAAATATTACTCTATTCTATATAAATCTGAGTCTATGGTTAGTCGCTCTGATATTGATTACTACCTGCAACAATTATCGCTCTCTCAGCTATCTATTGAAGCCAGAAAAATGTTGGATTCTCCGATTCTTTTGGAGGAACTTCAGGCGACTCTCCCGGCCCTAAAGTATAGTTCATCTCCCGGTTTAGATGGTCTGCCATTTGAAATCTATAGGTATCATGCAAAATCACTCTTGCCTATCCTTCTTCGGGTCTTTAATGAATCCTGTGCATTTGGTTCTTTACCCCCTTCATTTAGAGAAGCCGTGATTGTTATGGTCTTGAAGAAGGATAAGGACCCGCGCGATGTGGGGTCGTATAGACCTATATCGCTCCTAAATACCGACTATAAGATTTTCGCAAAAATCCTGGCTACTCGCTTGAAGAGAGTTATAGCCGGTTTGGTGCATCCTGATCAGACGGGCTTTATCCCGGGTCGCCAAATACACACGAGCATATATAGGGTTTATCTGAATCTGTCTGTAGGGGGCAGTGTCGACCACTCCGTCCTGTCATTAGATGCCGCAAAGGCGTTTGACAGGATGGAGTGGCCTTTTCTTTGGGGTACAATGTCTTGCTTTGGTTTTGGTAAACCATTTTTGGAAATGACTCAAATGCTATATGAACAGCCGGTTGCATATATTAAGATCAATGGTATGGGTACTTCTCCTGTTATGATGCGGAGAGGGATGAGACAGGGTTGCCTGTCTCCTCTCCTCTTCGCTCTTTTTATAGAACCGCTGGCTTGTCGGATCCGTCTTGATAAATCCATAGAGGGCTTTGGGCTCGCGGGAGTGAGCGACAAAATAAGTCTATATGCAGATGACGTGATTCTGTTTTTGGACCAGGGTTATAAAATCCTCCCATATGTTATAGAGGTAATAGAACAGTATGGTAAATTATCAGGATATATGATTAACTGGATAAAGTCATCGCTCCTCCCGCTGAGCCGGAAAGCTATAGATGTAGGGACGCGAGTTCGAGTTTTGGCCCCTGATGATGCTTTAGATTATTTAGGGGTTAAGATCGGGATTCCAATAAGTAGGTTTTATGAACTTAATCTGGCCCCAGTTCTGGATAAAGTTAGGACTAAGGTCGGTGCTTGGTGTAAATTGAATCTGGCACAGATAGATCGAATCGCATTGATTAGGATGATTATTTTGCCTATGGTTCTGTTCCCAATATGTGCCTCTCCTATTTGGATTGATGACATCTTTTTTCATAGATTGGAGACCTCCATTAATGACCTAATTTGGGGCAGAAAGAGGGTGCGTATAAAGCAGAGATATTTATGTCTCTCGGAGGTGGATGGTGGGCTGTCATTGCCCTTTTTTCAGGGCTACTATTTATGTGCACAGATTCAACGGTGTTGTAATGGGAAAGAGAATCTACTTATACGTTTTCTGAATAAAGTTATTAATAAGCCAATAGATAATATTTTTGCATGTTTGGAAACAGGGACTATGGGAATGAAGAAGTCGCTGTTGATCCCTTATTCACTACAGAGGGTGTGGAATAGGTTAAAGGAGATACTTAAAGTTCCCGGCCCGCTTGTTTTCACCCCTTTGTGGAGGAACGAGGGGCTAGAGGAATTTTGTAAAATTACTGATTTTGGTTACTGGACACGTAAAGGCATCAGTAGGGTGTCTCACTTATTTTATTTAGGTCACTTTAAGTCATTTTCAGAATTCGGTTTAACCGATAGTTCACCATTAGACTTATTTATGTATGCACGCTTGAAACATATATTCGAAGCCTCTAGAAATAGGGGCCGTATTTTTCCACAAGAGAATATTTTCTTTGATTACTGTGACTCCCAGAGGGATGTGAAGGTGAAGCTATCTAGCTTATACGCTAAATTCCGTAGAGCACTGGCAACTGTAACGCCTTTTAAAAGCCCAAGTAGATGGGAGCAAGAGCTGAATTGCTCTCCCCTACAGTGGCCCACTATCTATAGGAATGTGAGAAGGGCGTCAGTTTCCAGTGCTCATAGATTAATCCAATTTAAGATTCTCCATAGACTGTATTATACCCCTAAAACCCAGGGAAAGTTTCCCCAAAATAGGGATCGGGCCTGTTGTTGTCCTAAATGTGGATTTGTGAATGCGAATTATGTTCATTTGCTCTGGAACTGCAGCAAAGTTAGGAAATTCTGGGACGAGGTTTTTTTTGCCTTACAAAAGGAATCCTCAATGAATTATAACCCGGGGATCTTGATAGTAATCTTTGGCGATTATGGTTCAGAAACAGAAGTTCCCTCGTATGTCAGACGGATCTGGATGAGAGGATTGATGGTAGCAAAGGTCATATTGGTCAGGTATTGGGGCGCTGCCGCCCCGCCCTCGTCAAGGGAGTGGGCTCTATACTTTCAGCAAATTAAAATATATGAAGAGATTGAAAGGAATCGGAGAGATGCACGTAGAGCCACGTAGAAATAAGCTATTTGTGTTTCGTGCTTTTTCGTGACTGAACTGAGGGGAACGACAGCCAATGGGGGGGTTATAGGAATGTGTATGTTTTCTATGCTATGTACACGGTCGTGATATGTGATATATTTATATATACTATACACTAAAGTGATTATTAATTGGCTATGTATCAATTCTATGTTCCTTTTTTAAAAATAAAAATAAAGATAAATTAAAAAAAAAAAAATCCATTTCCGGGCACATGACTTGAACATTGCAATCAGGAGTTTTTAGAGAGTCCTTAAGGCAAGGTTGGTGGTAGCTAACAAACAATTAAAATACTGTAGCAGCAAGTCTCTTACCCTGGCTCTGTAGCTCCAAAGTGTCTGTAAAAGAAGCTACAGTCCAATCCGGCTACCAGGCAGGTTGTTTCCCTTTTGTGGTCCGGTCAGATTTTTGGAGTGGCTGTTGTTCTTCCTCATCCCCAGGACTTGGCTCTGGCCAACATGGTCCCTCTTGATCCACAGAGGTCTTTTCATAGGATGGCACTTCTGGTTGACGGGGAGCTGGAGTATTTCCAACAGGAACGAGGAAGTTAAGCAATGGTGTTGGTTCCCCAGATGGTTGCTCAGTGATTGGAATTTCTTCCTGAACAATCTCTTTTAGGCCTAATTTGAGATGGTTGTGATGCACTACTTGAGGTGCTTTGTTTTCTTTGTTGATTTCATAGACATCTGTCATAGGATAGGGGATAGCTGTGATGATCTATGGCTCTCTTTCCCATTACCTATCCAGTTTGCAGGTACGATTTTTTTTTTTCAGCCATACATGGTCACCACTTTTGAAAGGCTCTGCTTTGGCAGATTGGTCATACTCGCCTTTTTTGTTACTGATGTGCATTTGCCAATGCAAATTTGAGCAATCTCTTGAGCATCAGCTAGTTGTATTTGATGTCCACTCACCCAATCTGTCTGTGGTAATGGGCTGATGGATCTGGGACTTTTATGTCTAAGGTGAAGTCTGCTGGAATTTTAACTTGACGGCCAAACATAAGGTATTATGGTGTGTACCCGATAGAATAATGGATGGTGTTGTTATAGAGGTACACCAGTTCAGGTAGAAAAGTCTGCCAATCAGTTCTTTGGTCAGGTGGTACAGCTCCCAGGATCTCAGTGAGAGTTTGATTTATCTTTTCACAAAGTCCATTACTTTGAGGATGATAAACTGTTGTTCTGATCGTTTGACAGTTGTGGAGTAAACATAGTTCTTAGAAGATTTGGGACTCAAAGTTAGATCCATTGTCTGTTAATATATTCTCTGGGCATCCATAAGCCAAAACAAAGTTCTTCCAAAAAGCATTTGCACCTGTTTGGGCTGTTAGATCTTTCACAAGTACAGCAACTACAAATTTAGTGTAATGATTAATTATGGTCATGACATAGGTATATCCTGAGCGACTTGGTTCCAACTTGACAAGGTCTATGGCCACTATCTCCAGAGGTGTACGTCTCACAATTGAATGTAGAGGAGCTCTCTGATCATGTTTCTTATCTCTTCCAATTGCACAAGTATAACATTCTCGACACCAGTTTTCAATGTCTCCTATCATTCCAATCCAATAGAATGTTCAGCAAAGGGTGGCTACTGTTTTCTGTACACCAGTGTCTGGATTGGTCGTACATCTCTAGGACAATTCTGGCATCTCTGCGCGGTACCACAATTTGATGCAGTTCATCACTGGTTCCTCCTTCGCTTCATCAGGGGCAACTTCATACTAGGCTAAAACACTTCCTTTTATAATGATCTGAGCGTTGTCAATGAGACTTCTATAATCAAATGACTGAATAACAACAAAATGCCTTCTACTCATCCTAACAACCTCATGGTTAATGCTCACCTCACATACCTTCTCAACCATCTTATAGCCATAACTATTCTCTCAATTCATTTACTGTACCCACATAATATTTAAATCACATACATCCCTCCAACTTCTCTATTCCGATCGTGTGATGCAGTCCCTTCAGTTCCAATTCTCTCATCCATCCAAAAGGGATTCCAAGGGCTGCACAAATCGCTCTCCACCAAACATAAACTCAGACATCAAACCCCAAGCTGTATATTACATATGTTTCTCATTTTATACAAGTGTTAATGTCAAACTCAACATTAAATCCGGTTGGTTGTAAAGTACCCAAACGGTAAATCCATTCAACTTCTTTTTTTGTTAATTTTTTTCAACAGGATCCTCCCTCCCACTTTGTTTGCATTTTCTCCAACCCCACAAATTTTAAGCCTACTGGATTTTTATTATGTTTCTTCTTGAAATGAGCTGATACACTGTGTGTTTTCACACCCTTCTTTATATTTCGGATGTGTTCCTGCACACGTGTTTTTAATTTCCTTAAAGTCCTCCCTACATACTGGAGGCCACACGGGCACTCCAGCATGTAGATCACCCCTATACATCCACATGACAGTTCACCTTCTATTTTAAAGGTTGTCCCTTTAGTCCTAGAAACAACCTCCCCAATGCGACTTTGCTTATTTGCCCTAGAGCGATTCTTGCAAGGTGCACAAAAACCGCACCATGTGAATGGGTGTTTTCTATTTTTTTGTTGTTTATTGGGTAAAAAACTATGTACCAGTTTATCCTTAATGTTGGGGGCTTTTCTGAAGGTAATTGTGTTTTTTGGGGGGGATTAACCCACCCAAAATTGGATCATTTTTCAAAACAGACCAGTTTTTGCATATAGCATTTTTTATCAAACCTGCATTATTACTATATTGTGTGATAAAAGCTAGTCTTAGTTTGTCCCTCTTAGCCTTCACAGGGATTGTTTCATTTGTACCACTCTTTTTTTCTTCATTTTTCTTTTTACCTTGTTTCACCACCTCCTCCTTACATTTCTCTAAAAAAACATTTTTTATATCCTTTTTCTAGGAACCTCTGCTCAATTAGTATACTCTGTTATACTCCTCTGGGTCAGTGCAATTACGATAAACTCTTTTTAACTGGCCCTTTTGAATATTCCACAGCCAGGGTTTATGATGACAGCTTGTAGTTCCTATATAAGCGTTCACATTGGGCGGTTTAAAATAGGTTTTAGTTTTCAATTCTCCTCCCTCTGAAGATATTTAAATCCAAAAAATTCACAGAAATAGAGCTAATGGTTTCAGTAAAATGGAGGTTGAAAACTAAAACCTATTTTAAATCGACCAATGTGAACGCTTATATAGGAACTACAAGCTGTCATCATAAACCCTGGCTGCAGAATATTCAAAAGGGCCAGTTAAAAAGAGTTTATCGTAATTGCACTGACCCAGAGGAGTATAAAAAACAGAGTATACTAATTGAGCAGAGGTTCCTAGAAAAAGGAACATTATGGATAAACTGGTACATAGTTTTTTACCCAATAAACAATAAAAAAATAGAAAACACCAATTCACATTGGCGGTTTTTGTGCACCTTGCAAGAATCGCTCTAGGGCAAATAAGCAAAGTCGCATTGGGGAGGTTGCCTCTATGACTAAAGGGACAACCTTTAAAATAGAAGGCGAACTGTCATGTGAATGTATAGGGGAGGACCTTGAGGAAATTAAAAACACGTGTGCAGGAACACATCTGAAAGATAAAGAAGGCTGTGAAAACACACAGTGTTTCAGCTGATTTCAAGAAGTAACATAATAAAAATCCAGTAGGCTTAAAATTTGTGGGGTTGGAGAAAATGCAAACAAAGTGGAGAGGGAGGATCCTGTTGAAAAAATTAACAAAAAAGAAGTTGAATGGATTTACCGTTTGGGTACTTTACAACCAACCGGATTTAATGTTGAGTTTGACATTAACACTTCAATAAAATGAGAAACATATGTAATATACAGCTTGGGGTTTGATGTCTGAGTTTATGTTTGGTGGAGAGCGATTTGTGCAGCCCTTGGAATCCCTTTTGGATGGATGAGAGATCGGGAACTGAAGGGACTACATCACACGATCGGAATAGAGAAGTTGGAGGGATGTATGTGATTTAAATATTATGTGGGTACAATAAATGAATTGAGAGAATAGTTATGGCGATAAGATGGTTGAGAAGGTATGTGAGGTGAGCATTAACCATGAGGTTGTTAGGATGAGTAGAAGGCATTTTGCTGTTATTCAGTCATTGGATTATAGAAGGCAAAAACAAAAAACTAAATCTTCTGATACGTTGCCTGGATAAATAGCCGCAGCAGGTCAGAAAGTGATGTGGGTACAATTCACACTCATTTTATAAATGAAGTTACGCTTGATGCAGATAAAAATGGGAATATAGCTAGTGAGAGCGTAAAACTTGATTGTCTGTTATTTTAAAAAGAAAATGTATGTTTTTAATGGATCTAAGCAGCATTGTGACCCAGTGTAACTAAGGAGGAGTTTAAGGGTGGATATTTAAACACAAGTGTTGATGATTGAGGTCAATGCCCCTGACGAAGCCTAAGGCGAAACCCGGGTCGGGCGTGCAAAAGGCTGCTGCTTTTTATCTGTGAATTGCTTATACCTTTTATGGAATTTGTGAGTATAATAAATACTTGTTTTATACAAATTGGAGACGGTGCTTCACTATTGTAGCGAACTCCTTATAGGATTACCATCGGGAAGGAGGACCTTGATGTATTCGCTTCTATAGCGTCTGTTTGAAGTGCCTGCATACTACTGTGCGCTTGTGAGTATAATATGTGCTTGCAATCAACAGTAGCAGTACTTCACTATCAGTGTGATTTTGGTATCCCATAGGAATCAGTGGAGGAAGAGGGATTCCTGTGGAGATTAATGATTTACCCATACGTGCAGAAGTGGATTCTGGAGTGGTTACCTGAAATACGCGCGGTCTACTAAAACGCATTGGATTATAGAAGTCTCATTGACAACGCCCAGATTATTATAAAAGGAAGTGTTTTAGCCTAATGTGGAGATGCCCCTGACAAAGCGAAGAGTGAAACCCGGGTCGGGCAGGCGGAGGAACTAGATGCATTTTAATTGGTTTTATATGAATTTAATTGTTTTAACATTGAGGCAAAAGCTTCGACTGGAGCTGAAGTCCGGATTTCAATCTAGTGATCGATTGCATCGGAGGATGCTGTCTGTGTGCCTTTGAATACTGACATTTCCACTGAGGATTTAGGAGCTGCACGGTCTTTTATACAACATTTGGGACTAAGTGTGAATTTGAACCTACCTCACCATAGACTTGCTGCGCTCCAGGAGGAATTGCGGTTTGAGACTCTAGTTTTATTCAAATTTTTTACAATTTTATACATCTGTTTGAGAAGTTGGTACATAGCTGGTGGTATAAGCCGGTACCTTTCCTTGATTGGAGGGCGAGAGCCAGTAGAAATGGTGTGTTTCTGTTGCTGAAGGCTTGATGATGTTCTTTTACAACCTTGAGAATTCCTTCAATTTGATCAGCAGGTGTGAAGTGTCTCCCACATGGAGTAGTTGGAGTATATTATTGGGTGGTTAGGTTGTGAGTAGACTGTTCGGCAGTGGTTGCCGATACATTTACAATGTCCTGGAAAGTGACTAGAAACACTTAAGCAACAGGGTAGTGATTAGTTAATGTCATACCTTATTGCTTGAAGGGGTTGTCCTGCCGGGTTCAGGACTGAACCCGGGCATACCCACATTTTCACCCAGGCAGGCCCTTTTAATGCTCAGAAGCTTTCCCTTGCCCTGTACTGGATCGCGCAGGGCAACCGCTTCTTTGTTTATGTTTTTACATTGCTAGACGGAGCCTTCCGCCTAGCAGTGTATTCGGTGACGTCACCGGGTCTGATGGGCGGGCTTTAGTGCTGCCCTTGCTGTTTTACAAGCTAGGGAAGTGTACAAGCTAGGGAAGTGCTAAAGCCAGCCCATTAGTGCCAGTGACGTCACAGAGCCCAGTACATCACTGGATCTCCATAAAAAGCCTTTGCCCTGTGCGATTCAGCTCCGGGCAAAGGAGATCATTGGAGCATGAAATTCTCAGCTGCTCGTATTAGGGGGGCTGCCTGGGTGAAAATGTGGGTATGTCCAGGTGCCATTTATAATACAGTAGTAGTCTTTTCCTATGTGGCAGAGGGGTCTTTGGGCATCCTCAGGGAGAATGGCCTGAGTGTGACTGATATGTCCATGCTGCATAAATTACTTTGGGCATCCTCAGGGAGCATGGCCTGAGTGTGACTGCTACGTCCATGCTACATTTATTACTCTACGGTTACTAAAGAGAAGCTATTCACCCAGGAAGTGATACAAAAAGAATATGTAAACAATTCATGCAAATTTGTCTCAGAAATTTAAGACAAATTTGCAGGTTTAAAACATTGTGTTCTTCTCAGAACAATGGCTGGAAACAGCCACAGTGTATTTAATACAATGTCTTGTGCCTCCACCCACAATGAAGGAAAATGGTGTACAGCTTCACTTCACGTTAAAGTCTTTTTAATGAGTTCAGTGGAATCTAAATCTTATATTCATGTCATAGACTATGGTTATACCATAGAAAGAATAATTTGTAGTTCTAGGATCTTTGACGTTTCTATGTCATCTGTCTCTGCGTTCCATGGTCTGCCACCTCTGACATTTTACTTCTATTCATCATCGGCTTTTGTCATTCTTTACTTCAGTAAAATGTTTTCTATGACTCCTAATCCGGTTGTGATCTTTTGCTTTGTTTTATTAACTTTTTTCCACGAGGTTGTTGTACTTCAGAGCTCCACAGCATTAATACATTGATGACAGATCTCCTTTCTTGTCCATAACACAGACCCTGCCATATATAGTATATACATGTCTTGTGGGCCACAGGGACTGATCACCTATGTAAACTGGTTATGAGGAAGATATTGGCAGAGATCTGGTCATGACCAGACAAATGTCCTAAATAATAAAATCTTCTTCTTTAAGGCAGCTTTCACGCCTGCATTCTCCTTTTTGTTCTTCTGCTCAGTTATTGGAGCAGAAGAAAAGAAAGGACGGATTCGGTTTATAACTGAGACGAATTTTGTCTCCGAACAGAAATAGAGTGGTGCTCAACAGGCAGGAAATGCTCAAACCCACATGCAGTTATGCACATATATACAGGGGAGCAAATCCTGCACTTGTGGCCCGTTGCTAATGGCGATCTCAAGCAAAAATGCATACAGTGGAGGATGCCTGCAGCGGACCACACGTACCACAAGAGACATCCTACACAAGATAGCAATTGTTTAGATGTGATAAACAGTATAACAATCTAATAACAAGGACAGGTGCATTCTGCGATTTTACTAAGCCCTCAAACTGGTGTTAAAAGTGAGAGATTAGCCAACATGTCCTACATGAGGACATGTCTGAGCCCGAGCACCGCGCTAAGGTTTCTCAAGTAGCTTGGGTCCTAACACTCACCTACCTGAGCCGTATGGGCAATACCAGGGGCCAGTGGGCGAATTACAGGAGTGTGAGGACCGACTCACAAACAACTCACCAGTCAACTCCAGCATCTACCATGCCAGCAATGGGAGGAGGGAGGAGTCTGCAAGTCCCACTCAAACTCCAATTTAAATGTGCCTGTTTTCCATCTACAGGCTACATTTAGGTGCACCTGTGAGGCCTGGGACATATCAGCCAGTCTTGAGTGGGACTTGCAGACTCCTCCCTCCTCCCATTGCTGGCATGGTAGATGCTGGAGTTGACTGGTGAGTGGTCTGTGAGTCGGTCCTCATACTCCTGTAATTCGCCCACTGGCCCCTTGTATTGCCCATACGGCTCAGGTAGGTGAGTGTTAGGACCCGAGCTACTTGAGAAACCTTGGCGCGGTGCTCGGTCTCAGACATGTCCTCATGTAGGGCATGTTGGCTAAACTCTCAATTTTAACACCAGTTTTAGGGCTTAGTAAGATGGCAGAGTGCACCTGTCCTTGTTATTAGAGAATTTTGTCTCCGCTACAAAAACCTTCCCCTGAACGGAAACCTAATGGATCCTATTATAGTCTATGGGGTCCGTAGGTTTTGTTCAGCTCAGTTATAAAGCCTCAATCACATTAATGAAAGGTACTTTGCCATTTTCCATGTGCAGAATAGAGGGTAGTAAATTCCGTTATGGATTTCACTCTCTATATTGCAAAAAGTGGAATCCACAGTATAAATTAACATGCTATGGATTTAAAATTTGCAGGTCAATCGCAGTTTATTTTCACAGTTTGTGATTGACTTTCTAAAATCTCATTCATGTTGCTTGTGCTGTAAAATGCTGCAGATTTGCTACGTGCAAATCTGTGAGGGGAAATCTGCAGCATAAATAAACTACGTGTATGTGTCCTCAAATGATTAAGAAATCTGTACCTCTCAGATGAAGGTTGTGCCTTTCAACTACTGACAGCTTCCTCCTTGTAGGTGTGCAGGTAGCATTGAGAACTATAGGCATTTTGGGGGTCATTTATTAAGACCAGTGTTTTATATGCCGGTCTAAATAGCACCTATAGTTGGCGGTGGATCCACAGAGTTATGAATAAGCACCAGGCTCTACATAACTTCAGTGGATCCACCGCCGCTTCTAAATGTAAGGCAGCTTCTGAGCTATCTTACATTCAGAACATTTTCTATGCCTAAACCAGGTGTAGAAAATGGTAAATAAGACAGGCTTCCTGGCCCATCCCCCTCCCCGCCCACGTCATGCCCACTTTTTTAGATCTGGCGTAAGCGGGGAAAAGTCGCAGATTGCGGTGCAAAAACCTTTGCACCGCAATATGTGCAAGAAATATGCCTAATATAGGTGTATTTCTGGTTAGTAAATGACCCTTTATACATTGGCAAGTGAGTTTAAAAGATGATTCTTGTAATTTGAAACATCTTGAGGAACTCAAGGTACAGCTACAGGTCATCCTGATCTTGTTGGACAAAGACACATTCATCTCTTTCTGCCAAGGCGTTAGATATGGTGGGGGAGAAGAACCAGCTGGGTGAATCAATTAAGTATACAAGGAAATGGGTTTCTTCAGTTTTCCTTGACAAAAAGATCTTCTCAAGTCACATCTCAGAACACTCTGTGGGAGTGATCTTAAGGACAGTGGAATGGCTGTGCTTCAGTCGGAGATAAGAAAGCGGTATCTCAGAATAAGTAGGAATAGTTTCATCCTTTAAAATAAAATAAGAAGGTAGAAAAGAGGCCACTTTGGGAAGCTGGGCAAGGAAGTTAGATCATCCAAACTAGAAATAATCAAATCTCTAAGTGACACAAGTGGAAAGTGGAAGGAATGACTACTGACAGAGAAACACAACTTATACCATGAAGCGACAGGGACTTGCATGAGAACATTATTACTCAAAAAAGATCTGGTATGTTTTAGGTTAAGCAAGAGTAATAAGGACATGGGAATACCCACATTTGCCTTCTTCACCAGCACATAGATCTTAAGGGTGGACAAAGGTGTCAAACCAGTCCACCAGCCAAGCAAGTTGAATAGCTTGGTAGTAAGTCCAAATATTAGGAAGCCCAGAGGAATGGGTGCAACCCTGCCTTGTACCAGTACGAATTTGAAGGGACCCTGACAGAAAGCCATTAACTCTCATCCTAGCACTAGGAGAAGAATAACACCAGGACTTTATGTACAAGTTCCTGCAGTAAACCAAAGTGAGATAGGATAGAAATCATATAACACACCACTGAAGAAGGGGTCCTTTTACCTCGAAACGCATATGGTATTGACAGTGAGGGACCACAAAGAAAGAAGTGCTTATGACTATATACTTCCTCATTGGAATTAAAGCAACTACGAAGTAAACCACCTGCATCTAAAGAGATTTGAAATCCCCGCCTGGAATCACAAGTCACATGATCGCCCAGTAAACCACGTGGGACGCCACACAGGTCCTGGCAGGTCACAGCGGTGAAATTAAGCTATACCGCTGCAACGAATATCCAAGAGCGTAGGAAACTCTACTCACAGGTCCTTGCAGCTCACAACAGAGCAATATATCAAAAAGCTCTGGTGCACAAGTGGACCAACGATAAGTAGAAGACGCAGGAGTGGTAAAGTACCCGATATATGAGTACTGTTTGCGCACATACTAAATTATATGACTTTGACGCCTAAACCCATTGTGATATCGATCTACATCAGACTCTATCTCTCTGGGCCACTTTGGGACATCTCACAAAGTTTGGCATGACTGACTCAGTGCAATCGATTTTTAGATCTCTCATAAGGATTTTAGATATATTATTGTTGTTCTTAATGCATATTGTTTTTAATGTATATTGATTTTTTATGAAACATGTATATATTATGTTTGTGATATACACTATAAAATTTATTCTGATATAATCCAACTTGGCTACATGTTTGCCTGATATTGAGTGACGCCCAAATCCAATTTATCCCGAGGATAGAAATCATATAAGTCCATTCAAATGTGTTACGAGTAATGTGAGTCATATTATGTTTCCTGGCCATCACAAAACCAGTCTGTTCCACATCCACTAAGTATAGTAAAACTATTTTCAATTGATTGGCTAACAATTTGGCAAATAGTTTAACATCTACAATCAATAAGGAAATAGGGCGGTAGCTGTACACTGAGATAGATCTTTTCCCTCGGGTATAATCATTATATGTGCCTCTAGAGCCTGAGGAGGGAAGCTATGATGGGTATCTAGACTATTAAAGACCTACAAGAGATTCAGGAGAAGTTTATGACTAAACAATTTATAGCAAAAGGCCGGCAGGCCATCAACCCCAGGAGACTTGATTGGAGATATATCCACCAGAGCTTCCTGTAGCTCTTTAAGGCAGAGACAGAGACTGCAAAAAAGCTTTGCTGAGCTGAGACAGTAGGGAGAGATAGAGACTGCAAAAAATATTCCATTAAGGATAATCTTTTAAAGAAGCTTTATGGCTGACTAACTTTGTCTCGGATCATATAGAGACTGATAAAATTTGCAAAAGGCTTCAGCAATAGTCGTAGTGTCACATAAAATACCTCCAGTTGAGAATTGCATGTTAGAAATGAAGCTTTAGGATGCCATTTCCTGGCCAATTCGGCCATTGAATTGCTCCTCTTATTGCTGTAAAGATAGTTGATAAGTAGGCTTTGGGATAGCCAGACAGTGTTTCAATTCCTCTCTACATTTAATACAATCAAAGCCAACTGAACTGCAGTCCGCTTTTGCTGACCTTCTAGTTCAGCTATCCTAGATAAAAGGGTATTAACCTCCTAATTCCTTTTACATGTCCAATGGGCCTCAACACTGATAAAAAAACAACAACTTTGAACTACAGCCTTATGCGCTTCCTAAATTTTTGGTCATAGGAATGTCTGTGGTAGTATTCTCAGCAAAGTAGTTAGCCAGGGAAGTTTCTATTTCGAGTTTGACTTCAGTGAAGCACAGGAGAGTTTCATTGTTTTAGGTCAGCAAGTTCCTTCATAACTGGTTGCACAGCCTTTTCTATGATCAATTGCACACTTTGAGGAGATATTGATAGCTGTGGAAGGGCCCAGGGCAATGTCATTATCTGGCAGCTTTTCAGGGTCAGACACGTGCATGCATTCAGAGAAGAACCTCCATGGGGTGTGTGGAAGAGATTTTGGGGTCTGGGCTGGGACTGTTTTTTTCAGGGTATTATCCAGATTGGACTGAGATCTCTTGGCTTTGGCAGGAGGAGCGCAATCTCCACTTTTTGGTTGGTCTGTGTTCACCATGGTTTGAACTTAAGGATACTACATATAGTCGGGCATGGAGGGTATGATATCTCAAGAAAGGCACATTATTTGTTGTAAGAGCAGGTAGCACAGAATGGTTCAACTTTTTATCAGTTCATAAAAAATGTAAGCTAAACTTCCAGGCAGGAGTATACTGTACATTAGTCAATTAAATACAAAGCATATCTGTGCCCAGATGTCCCAAACATTGGGTCAGTGGCCCTTTAGAGCAGAATGGATGAGTAAGAGACCTACTGCCGTACAGGTCATGAAAAAATTAAGGCCAAGCCTTGTATAGGAGGGTATAGGGGTGATCCTGAAAGTGTGGGACTTTAAATGGAGCTTGTACAGATTAGGGGTCTCTATCCCCTTAATGACCTTCTGACCAAAATTATCCAGGCCAAATGTCTCTTATGGAGACAGAATTGCAGGGAGTATAGATTGGAAAAGAAGAAATTATAGCCAGCAATGTACTCACTCATACATTGGTCCATCATCAAAATGGGTTGGCGCTGTGCCCGTTTGTGCCTCTTGCCATCCCGGAGTCAAGTCTGTCTCCAGATCTAAGAAGGACACTCCTCCATCCACACTAGATCTCAAAGATAAATTGGGGCAAAGGTCATCTCCAGCCTGAGATGTAGCATCCAGGTAGCTGGATGGGGATCTAGCACCTGGTACTCTTGTGTTCGCTACATCTGCAGTGTAGGCACTTCCAACAGGCCAGAAGACCTCTTGAATCTGGTTGGGACAACTCTGCGAACAAAAAACTGTCCTCTTATGTACATGAAGGACACCGGGGAAGTGTCTGTCAGATCAAGGTAATGGGTAGTCCAAGAGCCAGCGAGGTGGTATACTGTGATAAAGTCTCAGACATCCACAGGGAATGGAGGAGCTTCCAAATCTAGGACTGGGCTGCAAATCTTCCTCCTGCAGATAAAAAGGTGATTTGTGATATATCTTTCTTGGCAGGAGTCTTCTGATGGATGTGGATTCTAGAGGAATCTCCGGGACCTGCAGTGAGATGTCTTCTCAGAGCAGAGTACAGGCTATGACCCCATAAAAATAATATTTTGGACTTTTCAACAATTTTTCCTCTGCAACTTCCACTATATCTATAGACTATTGCTCTCTGCCTTAGGCCTTATTCAAACGTCAGTGTTTTGTTCAGTGATTTCCATCAATGATGGTGAGCCAAAACCAGAGTGGAGGCTACACAGAGATCAGATATAAGGGAAAGATCTGCACCTGTTCTGTGTTTAGACCCGCACCTGGTTTTGGCTCACAATCGCTGATGGAAATCACTGACTGAACACTAAGGGAGTCATTTATGACCAGATATACGCAACTTTTGTACGCCATGGTCCGGCAGAATCTGCGACTTCTTCCCCACTCACACCAGGTCTAAAAAAGTGGGCATGGCGTAGGCGGGGCAGAGGACGGGCCGGCATCTCATTCACCTGGTATAGGCGTAGAAAATGGTCTAAATATAAGATATCTAGGAATCTTTCTTACATTTAGAATCGGCGCTGGATGCGCCGAAGTTATGTAGAGACCTGCGCCTCTACATAACTATGGTGGATCCACCGCCAGCTATAGGGCTTATCAAGACCGGCGTTTAAAATGCCGGTTTTAATAAATGTGCCCCTAACTGTGTGAATAAGGGCTTACACTAAATCTCCAAAAGAAACATTGATGGTCAGCTCCCCTCAGTCTGTTTGTCCTCAAACTGAAAACCTGAGTGCAAGGAGACAATCCTGGACCGGAAACATGTCTCTAGAGAACTTGCATAAAAATACATCCACTTCTCCAGCATTTCCATAAAGCATATTTTCTTTATTTAGTTCCGATTAAAACACATCTTGTACAAAAGATATTTTTAATCGTAACTGAATAAAGAAGATATGTTTTATGGAAATGCTCGAGAAGTGGATGTATTTTTCTGCAAGTTCCTTACACTAAATCTATCAGGGAGCTGCTATGAAGGCTTGATCTGTACCCCTTATCTCTGAACTTCTGACAGCTCATAAAATACTCATTATAGCTAAAACTGGCAAAAATATTGCTTACATGAGTGTTTATAAGATGTCAGGAGTTCAGAGATAAGGGCTACACATTGAGCCATCAGAGATGCTCCCTGACAGGTTCAGTGTGAGGCAGAGAGAAATAGTCTATAGATATAGTGAAAGCTGCAGAGGAAAATCTGTTGAAAAATGTTTAATAAAGACCAATAGAAAAAATTATTTTCAGTCCAAAATAAGTAAAATGCAGCAATAAAAAATTGCCTCTATAGATGTCCATAGCCTTTAAATGGAATCTGTCACCACATACCTAGAAATAGAACCTTATGACTTTGCAGATGAGCGTTTGTCAGATGAAAGAAGTGCATTTGACCTTATGTTGATTTGTGGTTCCAATTTGGAGAAATACGTTTTTGTAGTTTATGCAGGTAAATGAGACCACTCTTTCCAACTTTTGAGAAGGGACATCAGAGGGATTGTAAAAGTAACTACGTATTGGAGGTATAAGGCCTCATGCACATGGCCATGTTATGGCTCTGTAAGCCTTATCATAACAGGGCAGACATGGGACCTACTGTAACTCTGATATTATACAGTATATATGCATACAGAGATATTTTTTTTTGGGATTCTGTACACATTTGACATAATGCATGTTCCATTGGAAGCTGTAATATGGAGGTATGTACTGTAGGGGAGAATATTCCATAGTACAGCCTCATGCACATGGCTCTGCCTTAGTGGAGTTTTCTGTGAAAAAAAGTAATAGCCAGAATTCACAAGTACAGATCATAACTAGTGTACATATAATGTAGTTATGATTATATCAAGTGACTGTTGGATGTGATGTCGGTCGATGGTTTTTACCTGTGGACATATGGTTTATATGTTGACTACATCAGTGCTTGAAGTGGGCCGGAACGCGGCGGTACTCAGTACCGCCACTTCCAAAAATTGCCCTGGAGAGTACCAGCACCTCTCCGTGCGCCCAGTACGTGGGTTTCCGGTACCGGAGCGCAGGGCCGGCCTTTGGGGTGTGCGGGCTGTGCGGCCGCACAGGGCGCCATAGTAACAGGGGCGCTGGGCGGCCGACAGCTCGCAATGTAATCTGCGGCAGGCGAGGCTGAACTTGTGTTCTCCCTCGGGGCGCCCCCTCCATCTAGCCCTCCCCTGTCTGACCTGATTCGTTCCTCCTCCCCTGTCTGACCTGCCTGCTGCCCCCGCCGCTGCCAATAAGAAGAGAGACGGGAGGAGGAGGGGAGGGGCTGTGGCCACTGCGCCACCAATGAAGATAACTGACCTGAATACAAAAACAGGAGGCGGGTGCTGGAATCAAATAGCCGACACCCGACCTCTGTGACAGGGAGCTGCGATCAGCTGCAGTTGAGTTAACCCTTCAGGTGCGGTACTGGAGGGGTTAATTGTAGCTGATCGCAGCTCCCTGTCACAGAGGTCGGGTGCCGGCTATTTGATTCCAGCACCCGCCTCCTGTTTTTGTATAAGAAACGTTTGTGGCACAGTGCGCCCCCCCCCCCCTCTGTATAAGAAACGTTTGTGGCACAGTGCGCCCCCCCCCCCCCCCCCCAAACACCCCAGTATAAGAAACATTGGTGGCTCAGTGGGAAGTGCCAGTGAGGGTTAAAAAATAATAAAAAAATTTTAACTCACCTCCTCCAGATGATCGCGTAGCTGCCGTTCTCCTGTTTTCTTCAAGACCTGTGGTGACGTCACTGAGCTCATCACATGACCCATTACCATGGTGATGGATCATGTGATGCTAACAGTGATGTCACCACAGGTCCTTTGACAGGTCATGAAGAAAGAACAGAAGACGATCAATTGGAGGAGGTGAGTTAATTATTATTTTTATTTTTTAACCCTCATTGGCACTGCCCACTGCGCCACCAATGATTATTATATTGAGGGGGGGCCCACTGCGCCACCAATGATTATTATATTGAGGGGGGGCCCACTGCGCCACCAATGATTATTATATTGAGGGGGGGCGCACTGCGCCACCAATGTTTATTATATTGAGGGGGGGCCCACTGCGCCACCAATGTTTATTATATTGAGGGGGGGCGCACTGCGCCACCAATGTTTATTATACTGGGGTGATGGGGGGGCGCACTGCGCCACCAATGTTTATTATACTGGGGTGTTGGGGGGGCGCACTGCGCCACCAATGTTTATTATACTGGGGTGTTGGGGGGGCGCACTGCGCCACCAATGTTTATTATACTGGGGTGTTCGGGGGGCGCACTGCGCCACCAATGTTTATTATATTGGGGGGGGCGCACTGCGCCAATGTTTATTATATTGGGGGGGGGCGCACTGCGCCACCAATGTTTATTATACTGTGGTGTTGGGGGGGCGCACTGCGCCACCAATGTTTATTATACTGGAGTGTTGGGAGGGGCGCACTGCGCCACCAATGTTTATTATACTGGAGTGTTGGGGGGGCGCACTGCGCCACCAATGTTTATTATACTGGGGTGTTGGGGGGGCGCACTGCGCCACCAATGTTTATTATACTGGGGTGTTGGGGGGGCGCACTGCGCCACCAATGTTTATTATACTGGAGTGTTGGGAGGGGCGCACTGCGCCACCAATGTTTATTATATTGGGGGGGCGCACTGCGCACAATGACGGGTTAGGGAAATTTCACAGCAGAGTGCGCATGCGCTGGGAGCCTCGCCGGCGGTTAGGGTAGGGAAAAATTATGGGCCAGTGCACAGGTGCGGTGATCGGATGGATGTTCTCAGCAGGACACCGGCCGACACTGCGCATGCGCTGGGAGCCTCACCAGCGGTTAGGGTAGGGAAAAAGCACTGACCCGTACATAATTTTTCCCTTCCCTAACCGCTGGTGAGGCTCCCGGTGCATGCGCAGTGTCGGCCGGTGTCCAGCTGAGAACATCCATCCGATCACTGCGCCTGCGCACTGGCCCATAGTTTTTCCCTACCCTAACCGCCGGCGAGACTCCTGGCGCATGCGCACTCTGCTGTGAAACTTCCCTAACCTGTCATTGTGCGCCTGCGCGGCGCTGCACACCTCCTCACGTCATGTCCGGTGCGACCGGAAGTGACGAAGGTAGGGAAATCTCACGAAGTAGGGAAGTATAACATTACACCGGCCTTTGGGGTGTGCGGGCTGGTAACTACTTGGTTGGATAGTCAGCCAGCCTATGCCATGATGCCAGCAACAAGCAGTGTTTTTTTGTTTTTTTTTGGGGGGGGGGGGGCGCCACAAGGTTAGCTCGCACAGGGCGCCTGGACACCTAAGGCCGGCCCTGCCGGAGCGCAGCGGAGAGCTGGCAGTATCTCCTCCCTAATGTCGTTGGCTGGGCAGCTAGTGGAGGGGGGCGGGTCGTTGCAGAGTACGGCTCAGGCTGGCGCAGGCAGGGAGTTGACCTCACGTTAGGTGACGTCAACTCCTTCCCGCGCGCCTGTGACTGAGGAGCGATCAGTGCGGCGACCAGTGACTGGTCCTCCTTGGAGTCAGGAGTCGGACGGTGCAGCAAAGAACATCGACTTTGCTTTGGAATCCAACTTCTGAAGAGTACTGGTGAGTGACAGGCACCCCCCCTCCCCCCACACACATTAGTTCCTCTCTGTACCAGTACCCCCCCCCCCCCCTGGCAGGGGGGTACTGGTACAGACAGGAATTAATGTGTGTGATGAGGGGGGGGGGGGTCTGATGTGCAGGGGGGTACTGGTACAGAGAGGAACGAATGTGCGGTGGTGGGGGGGGGGGGGGGTACTGGTACATAGAGGAACTAATATATATGTGTCTGATGGGGGGGTCTGATGTGTAGGGGGCCCCTGCACATCAGACCCCCCCATCACACACATATATATTAGTTCCTCTATGTACCAGGACCCCCCCCCCACCACCGCACATTCGTTCCTCTCTGTACCAGTACCCCCCTGCACATCAGACCCCCCCCCCCCATCACACACATTAGTTCCTCTCTTTACCAGTACCCCCCCCCCCACCACCACCACACATTAGTGCCTCTCTGTACCAGTACCCCTCTGCACATCAGACCCCCCATCACACACATATATATTAGTTCCTCTATGTACCAGTACCCCCCCCCCCCCACCACCGCACATTCGTTCCTCTCTGAACCAGTACCCCCCTGCACATCAGACCCCCCCCTCATCACACACACACACACATTAATTCCTCTCTGTACCAGTACCCCCCTGGCAGGGGGGTACTGGTACAGAGAGGAATTAATGTGTGTGTGTGTGATGAGTGGGGGGGGGGGGTCTGATGTGCAGGGGGGTACTGGTACAGAGAGGAACGAATGTGCGGTGGTGGGGGGGGTACTGTACTGGTACATAGAGGAACTAATATATATGTGTGTGATGGGGGGGTCTGATGTGCAGGGGGGGGGAGCACCGGCGCCTAATAGAGTACCGGCACCTCTTTTGGCCCACTTAAAGCACTGGACTACATGTTGTCCAATCTTTTACTAGTTTAGGGCCAAGTGATTTAACCCTCTTGATGACCAGACACATTTTCATATTTTCCAGTACATGCGAGTTCAAAAGCAATAACTTTTTTGTTCATATTTTTTTATTTTTGTCTTTTTTATTCTTTTTGCACCTAAAAAGTCTATTTTCAATTGTTTTTAATAGAACAAACTTTAGCTAAAATATACTTTTTAAACGTGCCCCTTTCCATTATGGTCATTTTTATAAAGGGGTATATAGTTAAAGATCGCTGGGGGTGGGGCTAGACACTGCAGTTTTATATTTTTTTCTTTATATATTAATTTTACACTTTGCATCCCCCCCATAAGGTCATACAAGATCTTTGGGGGCATTTTTGATCTGGGGACAGGACCAGGAAGCCTCATCGTCACCCCTTGAATTTATATATGGCACTCAATGGATATCCATCCCTGTCAATCAAGTGGTGGGGAGAGCCTTTTGAGCAACGAGGACAGACCCTCATCGCTCAAGAACTCTTTTTGATGAATGAATTGATTCATATGAACCTATTTTCTCATCTCTACTTCTAAGCTATGGTGGCATCATCTGCTGAGTATGTAGACACTACCTGTCCATCTGTATTTTTAATAAGCTCGGAAAACCTGGTTACTACCAGACAGGCTTCTGGCCTGGCACACTAGGCCATGGCAACCAGTAATGTTGGTTGGAGGTCTTTAAGCCCTTCAATTAAAAGCTTGCAGTTCTGTTGTAACTTATCTTCTACACATGAAACATAGGGGTTTAAAGAAATCTAAAAGGGAGTTTGGGATCTTCTGGAGCCAAAACATAGAAATGAATTTAATCTGCTCCTTCCTGATAAGCTACAAGCAATACAAGCTTTTACAAAGAATGCTTAAAGGGGTTGGCCATAATCCCTGGAAATAAGCAGTGCAAAATGAGAAGGAAAAATGTATCCAGCCAGCAAAGGAGGCAATATGGACAGTCACAATACATTAGTAAGTGCCTTGTATTAACTTTCTCTACATGGTAAATGCCATTTGCTGGTAAGACAACCCCTTTAATGCATATTACACATTGCTCTCACTACTGACCTCCATTTACAAATCAGCTAAAAGCCCTTTGGGGGCATTTTTTTTATTATTGCATTGTACTTATTTTGAGCTAAAAATAATTTTTTCAGTTGGTTTTTATTAACAATATGGAATCCTTTTTTGTGTACAGGGCTGACATCAGGGCCGTCTTTACCGCGGGGCAAAAGGGGCAGCTGCCCCGGGCCCAGTTGCTCCTGGGGGGCCCAAGCAGCACTCAGTGACCAACAAGACTTTTTAGCCTTAGCTGCCGCACTGTAGCCGAATATTGTGGCAGGGCATGGGAGCTATGCCCCACCGCAATATTCGGCTACAGTGCGGCAGCTAAGGCTAAAAAGTCCCCCCCACACACACACACATCCGGTGTTCTGCCACTTTTCTGCCAGATTACTATACTTTAGCCGAATGCGCTTGCGCAGCGCGCACACCCCCTCGTCCAGCTGATTCCAACGCGTCCCCGTGACTTCCGGTGCAGCTACATCACTTCCGGGTATACACTTTTGTCCGGGTATAGAAAAGTGCCAGAACAACGGCATTCAGCTAGAAGAGAAGAAAGATGGCGTCAGCGGCGGAGCAGGTGCCTCATCTCATGTACATATAGATATATATATTTATGGAGACCAACCTCGCCGCCCGCTCATTTCCCGGGGCTTCGCCCACTAAACAGTTTGTGTGTGTCAGGCACATGTCTGATGTCTCACCCTGCAGCTTTATAATCTCCTGTGTCATACAATAGAACGAACTGTAATCTGTAACGTCATATAGAGGGATGATGTCAGTGCTGTAATATGCCTCTTATATGTGGAGAGTGGTGATGTCACTGATGTAATATATTACTTATATGTGGAGAGTGGTGATGTCACTGATGTAATATATCACTTATAAGTAATATATTACATCAGTGACATCACCTCTGTCCACATATAAGTGATATATTACATCAGTGACATCACCGCTGTCCACATATAAGTGATATATTACATCAGTGACATCACCGCTGTCCACATATAGGCGATATATTACATCAGTGACATCACCGCTGTCCACATATAAGTGATATATTACATCAGTGACATCACCGCTGTCCACATATAAGTAATATATTACATCAGTGACATCACCGCTGTCCACATATAGGTGATATATTACATCAGTGACATCACCGCTCTCCACATAAGTAATATATTACATCAGTGACATCACCGCTGTCCACATATAAGTAATATATTACATTAGTGACATCACCGCTGTCCACATATAAGTAATATATTACATCAGTGACATCACCGCTGTCCACATATAGGTGATATATTACATCAGTGACATCACCGCTCTCCACATAAGTAATATATTACATCAGTGACATCACCGCTGTCCACATATACCGGTAAGTAATATATTACATCAGTGACATCACCGCTCTCCACATAAGTAATATATTACATCAGTGACATCATTGCTGTCCACATATACCGGTAAGTAATATATTACATCAGTGACATCACCGCTCTCCACATATAAGTGATATATTACATCAGTGACATTACCGCTGTCCACATATAGGCGATATATTACATCAGTGACATCACCGCTGTCCACATATAAGTGATATATTACATCAGTGACATCACCGCTGTCCACATATAAGTAATATATTACATCAGTGACATCACCGCTGTCCACATATAGGTGATATATTACATCAGTGACATCACCGCTCTCCACATAAGTAATATATTACATCAGTGACATCACCGCTGTCCACATATAAGTAATATATTACATTAGTGACATCACCGCTGTCCACATATAAGTAATATATTACATCAGTGACATCACCGCTGTCCACATATAGGTGATATATTACATCAGTGACATCACCGCTCTCCACATAAGTAATATTATACATCAGTGACATCACCGCTGTCCACATATACCTGTAAGTAATATATTACATCAGTGACATCACCGCTCTCCACATAAGTAATATATTACATCAGTGACATCATTGCTGTCCACATATACCGGTAAGTAATATATTACATCAGTGACATCACCGCTCTCCACATATATGTGGAGAGCGGTGATGTCACTGATGTAATATATCACCTATATGTGGACAGCGGTGATGTCACTGATGTAATATATCACCTATATGTGGAGAGCGGTGATGTCACTGATGTAATATAACATTATATGTGGAGAGTGGTCATGTCACTGATGCAATACAGCGCTCCAGATGGCGACCAAAATGGTCGCCAATGCACCTTAAAATTTGCAGATGGCGACAAGACTTGTCATAGGCTACAGGCCTGAGGTCTATTTGGTAGTGAAATCCCAGCGCAGGCAGGCGTGATGATGTCATCATGCCCGCCTGTGCCAGGACGCGGTGAGGTGTGCGCGTCTGCGTTGCACCATCCCTCGCAGCTAGCTAGTGAGCGCCAGTGAAAGGACACAGGTGAGTATAAGATTTTAGCTTTTTTTTAGGGTGTGGGAAGGTGGGATCCAGGGGGCCCAAGTAAATTCTTGCCCAGGGTCCAATTAATAATAAAGACAGCCCTGGCTGACATGCTCTACTAGCTTCCTGTGGATTTTCTGTCTCTTCAGTCATCTGAGGAGCAGACAGACTCCTTATCTCTGCTCTCTCACATCATAAACACTGGTCATAGCTCAATCCTTATCTTAGGGTACTTTCACACTTGCGTTGTTTGATTCCGGCAGGCAGTTCCGTTGCCTGAACTGCCTGCCGATCAGGCAAACTGTATGCAAACGCATGTAATTTTTTCTGACTGATCAGGCATTTTTCAGACTGATCAGGATCCTGATCAGTCTGAAAAATGCCTGATCAGTCAGAAAAATGCATTGCAATACCGGATCCTTTTTCCGGTGTCATCAGGCAAAACGGATCCGGTATTTATATTTTTCTAATTTTTAAAGGTCTGCGCATGCGCAGACCGGAAGGACGGTTCCGGCATTCCGGTATTTTGAATGGGCACGAATACATTCCTATGGAAAAAAATGCCGGATCCGGCATTCAGGCAAGTCTTCAGTTTTTTTCGCCGGAGATAAAACCGTAGCATGCTACGGTTTTCTCTTTTGCCTGATCAGTCAAAATGACTGAACTGAAGAAATCCTGATGCTTCCTGAACGGATTACTCTCCATTCAGAATGCATGGGGATAAAACTGATCAGTTCTTTTCCGGTATAGAGCCCCTGTGACGGAACTCTGTGACGGAACTCTATGCCGGAAAAGAAAACAGCTAATGTGAAAGTACCCTTACTGATAAGAATGTATCTTAAATAAGTGTTTATTATGACTTCTCAGTAGTTTAGAAATAGGGGTAATTAGATGACCAGCAGTCCAGCACAAAGTGAAAGTACCAGTCACACAGTTAGAAAAACAGTTAACCCTTTGTGACTGAACAGCTCAATATTTTTAATAAAGGCCAATTGAAAATATGATTTTTAGCCAAAAATAAGTTAAATGCAATCATTAAAAAATTGACTCCAAAGGTGTACATAGCCTTTAAGTATTCATATTTGCTAAGCTATGACTAACATTGACAGATCATGGAACATCTATATAGACACATACTTCATACTTTGGCTTTAGGCTAGAATTTAGTAGCTATACCTAAAAAAGGTACTTCTGCCTACAGCACAAATGACAACATTGTGGTACAGGATATATTTCAGATGATTGCAATCCAACCTCTGCCTCGTCCAGAGATGTAATTAATGTGATGTAAATATATGTTAAACAGTGTATCACTCATATACTGTACATGTGTACACATAGTAACTGGAGTGGGGCATCCTGAGGTACTTTTTTCAGCATTACCTCCTCCTTGTGGTCCTGTTGTAGAATGCATGTTGCACGCCAAGGTACTGTTACCATAAGGACTTATGCACACGACTGCGCAGTGTTTTGCAGTCTGCAAATTGCAGATACGCAAAACACGAATGCCAGCTGTGTGCATTCCACAATTTGCGGAACGTAACAGGCGTCCCATGATAGAAATGCCTATTCTTGTCCACAACACGGACAAGAATAGGACACGTTCTATTGTTTTAGCGGCGTCAGGGAAAGAAGCAACAGAAAGGTCAGCATCTGAGCAGCAAAAAATGCAGTTTGTATTATCTGTAACATAGCCAAAACTTATCAGTCTTGAACACTATTGAAAGTCAATGGGGGACGGATCCGTTTTCTATTGTGCCAGATTGTGTCAGTGAAAACGGATCCGTCCCCATTGACTCACATTGTGTGCCAGGACGGATCCGTTTGGCTCTGTTTTGGTGTCCGCATCCAAAGCGGAATGGAGACTGAACGGTGGCAAACTGATGCATTCTGAGCGGGTGAATAGGGAGAGGCATTACTAGTAGAAAGAGGGAGGTGCTCATGCCGCTCTACAGAGCACTAGTGAGACCTCATTTGGAGTATTGTGCTCAGTACTGGAGACCATATCTCCAGAAGGATATTGATACTTTGGAGAGAGTTCAGAGAAGAGCTATTAAACTGGTACATGGATTGCAGGATAAAACTTACCAGGAAAGATTAAAGGACCTTAACATGTATAGCTTGGAAGAAAGATGAGACAGAGGGGATATGATAGAAACTTTTAAATACATAAAGGGAATCAACAAGGTAAAAGAGGAGAGAATATTTAAAAGAAGAAAAACTGCTACAAGAGGACATCGTTTTAAATTAGAGGGGCAAAGGTTTAAAAGTAATATCAGGAAGTATTACTTTACTGAGAGAGTAGTGGATGCATGGAATAGCCTTCCTGCAGAAGTGGTAGCTGCAAATACAGTGAAGGAGTTTAAGCGTGCATGGGATAGGCATATGGCTACCCTTCATATAAGATAGGGACAGGGACTATCCATAGTATTCAGTATATTGGGCAGACTAGATGGGCCAAATGGTTCTTATCTGCCGGCACAATCTATGTTTCTATCCTTATCCATTCAGAATGCATTAAGGGCAAAACGGATCTGTTTGGACTGCTTGTTGTGAGAGCCCTGAACGGATCTCACAAACGGAAAGCCAAAATGCCAGTGTGAAAGTAGCCTAAGGCTCCATTCAGACGTCCGTAGAATGGGTCCGCATCCGTTCCACAATTATCCTGAACGGGTGCGGACCCATTCATTCTCTATGGGGCCGGAAGAGATGCGGAGAGCACACTATGTGCTCTCCGCATCCGCATTTCCGGAGCACGGCCCCGATCTTCCGGTCCGCAGCTCCGCAAGAAAATAGAGCATGTCCTATTCTTGTCCGCAAGGCATTTCTATGGGGGTGCCGGCCGGATGTATTGCGGATCCGCAATGCACTACGGACGTCTGAATGGAGCCTTAGAATGAAAAAAAATACTAAATTACAATTTGTTTTGCATTCCTACCACCTTAAATAAAAAGTAATACATTGTATTCAATACGTTTAGGAGGCCTCCATATACAGTAGATGACTGGCCAAACCTGCTGAAATTGGCGGGTTCAGCCAATAAACAACCAGTGAGTATGGCCAGCTTTACTTTTTCTCCTTGATTTTTTTTTCTCACTTTTGTATTCCGCAGCAAAAACTGTATACATTAACGTATACTTTTTTTTTTTTTTTTAAACAATGGAACACTATGAAGACGGATGCCACTGTATATCATAAGTTTGAGGCCTCCCTTTAAACCCATCCAGACCTCCACCTTACAAGTCTAGTGTTTAAAAATGGCACCTGCTCCTGAGTGCAGCAGACACCATGGCCGCCGGGACACTTGGGACTTGTGTCTGCGATTGGCCTTGGTCTCTCTGAAGAAATCAAGGTAATTACAGTTGTCGGGCCGCCTGCGAGGCTATTGTCCCGCACTCATATGATTTTAGTCCCGCGGGCGGCCCGAAGTTCACAGCATCATTGTAATCCATGATGCTGTGTACTCCTGTGCGCACGATCAATGCCGCTCCTGGACATATAGCCCGCTCACGGACCGTATGTCTCGGAGGGTATACGGTCATGTGCAAGGGCCCTTACAAACACTTAAGCATTTGTACAACCTAAAGGTTGTATGTGGAGATGAGCGAATTTCATATTTTGAAATTCGTCCGCGCTTCGTTTAAGGTGAATTGCGTTATGGATGAATTGCGTTATGGATTCCGTTACCACGGACCATAACGCAACTCTATGACAGAATGCATAACGGAATACCTTTAGAGGCATTCCGTTATTCATTTCGTCATAATAGAAGTCTATGGGTTACATAACGGATCCGTCCTGTTTCAGTTATGCAGGAGAGGACTTTTACCAGTAAACAAATTTCAAATGAATTTCATAACCGGAATTTACTTATCTCTAGTTGTATGCAGCCATATTACATTAAGGGTGCATTCACACAGCCATATGTATTTTGTGGTCTCCAATATGCCATTGTAACAATGTCTGTCCTTGTCCGTAACACAGACAAGAACAGGACATGTTCTATTTTTTTGTGGGGCTATGGAACGAACAAACGGATGCAGACAGCACACAGTGACACACAGTGACCCATGCAGACCCATTAAAATGAATCGTCAGCATCCTATTCGCAAATAATGTGGATCGGATGCAGACCTAAAATACGGTTGTGTGAATGGGGCTTCTGTGCCTCCGTTCTGCACCGCAGCTCTGGATTGTGGACCCATTCAAGTGAATGGGTCCGCATCCGTGATGCAGGGAGCACACGGCAGGTGCTCACATATTGCGGACCCGCTGTTTCCGGGTCGCAATATGGCCACGGCCGGTCAAAGGCCGTGTGCATGAGGACTTACATTGCCCATCATCTCGGAAGCAAGTGTAATTCCAAGTACTCATTCCTTTCACTTGAATGGGACGAGCACTTGTAATTACACTACGCTGCAAGGGGGACATCATGCAGTGTAATGAAGAGGAAGCAGCGCTCGCATAGAGCTCCGCCTCCTCTTCAAACAGCTGAATGGCAGGGGAGTCGGATCCCTGCAAATCAGATATTGATGACCTATCCTGAAGATAGATTTTAACGTCACTTCCATTGACTAAGATGGGTAGCTAATATGTCCCCTAGGTATTGAGACATCTTGCTTTTATTATGTTATATGTAAAATAGTCCCGGGTGATCCATCCCTTACTCCCTAGGGTAGCCAGTTGCCTTTAAACTCTCTGATGGGTCATTATTTTACTAATGGGTGATTCACATTATGTATCTACAATGTATGGTAGATGTTTAATTATGTGCCTTTCTACCCATTACATTTGGATTTGTTCATTGATGGATGCATTATAAACTGTATGGCTACGCCAAATATGTGATTTCTTTACTCATGTTTAACGGAGTTGTCCCATGTGATAGCTTAATAGTTGGATCTAAACAAGTTTGTTTCATCTCTATAGATGCGTCCCCGTTACCATGGCACTGATGAGGCTGCGCTACAATGACGCCGCACGTGAGTGTTTGCGTGACATGATCATCGGACGTACAAGGATGCGTCTTGATGACGTCTGCGGACATGACACGTGATTACGTGCGTCATGTGGTCTTCGAGACAGCCGATTGGCTGCATGAATGAGCGCCGTCAGTTTCCATGGACACGGTTCGATACATCCTACTGGGCAAGTGTAACTGCGCGCGGCTGCGCATTTCACATGGGACAACGCCGACATGACCAACATCGCCATTCTATGCTTACAACCAACATCGCCTTTCTATGTCTACAACCAGGTGGAAGGTAATAACCTATTAGGTGAACACATGACCAATAGTGATTGGTAGATGAGATGAACAGTGACCATCATTGGTGATCGGAAGGGGTGTGTTTTTATATGTGGGGTATATACACTCACCTAAAGAATTATTAGGAACACCATACTAATACGGTGTTGGACCCCCTTTTGCCTTCAGAACTGCCTTAATTCTACGTGGCATTGATTCAACAAGGTGCTGATAGCATTCTTTAGAAATGTTGGCCCATATTGATAGGATAGCATCTTGCAGTTGATGGAGATTTGAGGGATGCACATCCAGGGCACGAAGCTCCCATTCCACCACATCCCAAAGATGCTCTATTGGGTTGAGATCTGGTGACTGTGGGGCCATTTTAGTACAGTGAACTCATTGTCATGTTCAAGAAACCAATTTGAAATGATTCGAGCTTTGTGACATGGTGCATTATCCTGCTGGAAGTAGCCATCAGAGGATGGATACATGTTCTCATTCTGTTTACGCCAAATTCGGACTCTACCATTTGAATGTCCCAACAGAAATCGAGACTCATCAGACCAGGCAACATTTTTCCAGTCTTCAACAGTCCAATTTTGGTGAGCTCGTGCAAATTGTAGCCTCTTTTTCCTATTTGTAGTGGAGATGAGTGGTACCCGGTGGGGTCTTCTGCTGTTGTAGCCCATCCGCCTCAAGGTTGTGCGTGTTGTGGCTTCACAAATGCTTTGCTGCATACCTCGGTTGTAACGAGTGGTTATTTCAGTCAACGTTGCTCTTCTATCAGCTTGAATCAGTCGGCCCATTCTCCTCTGACCTCTAGCATCCACAAGGCATTTTTGCCCACAGGACTGCTGCATACTGGATGTTTTTTCCCTTTTCACACCATTCTTTGTAAACCCTATAAATGGTTGTGCGTGAAAATCCCAGTAACTGAGCAGATTGTGAAATACTCAGACCGGCCCGTCTGGCACCAACAACCATGCCACGCCCAAAATTGCTTAATTCACCTTTCTTTCCCATTCTGACATTCAGTTTGGAGTTCAGGAGATTGTCTTGACCAGGACCACACCCCTAAATGCATTGAAGCAACTACCATGTGATTGGTTGACTAGATAATTGCATTAATGTGAAATAGAACAGGTGTTCCTAATAATTCTTTAGGTGAGTGTATATGTGTAACAATGTTGATGTCATTAGGCTTGACAAAGGCTGAGTTTCAGCTGAAACGTTGCTGTTTTTACTTGTCTTGGGGGTTGCAATAAAAGATTGGATGATGTGAGATGCTGCCGGTGCCATTCTTTTTCTACATTTACTATATGGCCTGTTGGATCAAGGGTCAACGGTGAGGCTGCTGCATTGCTTTTACACATCGACGAAGGACCGCATAGTGCTGCTTCTATTTACATTTATTGCTATCCTGAAGATAGGTTTATCATGGGTTATTTATTTGTTTAAAGGGGTTCTCTGGAAATACATATTGATGACCTATCCTCAGGATAGCTCATCAATATCAGATTGGCAGGGGTTCCTGGAGTCGGACCCCTGCCAATCAGCTGTACGAAGAGGCCACGTCTCTCCCTGAGCACTTAGGCCTTGTGACATCACATTCATCAGTCACACGGCTTAGGCTACTTTTACACTGCCGTTTCTGGGTCCGCTTGTGAGATCCGTTTCAGGGATCTCACAAGCGGCCCCAAACGGATCAGTTTAGCCCCAATGCATTCTGAATGGATGCGGATCCACTCAGAATGCATCAGTTTGGCTCCGTTCCGCCTCCATTCTGCTCTGGAGGCAGACACCAAAACGCTGCTTGCAGCGTTCGGGTGTCCGCCTGGCAGTGCGGAGCCAAACGGATCCGTCCTGACTTACAATGTAAGTCAATGGGGACGGATCCGTTTACATTGACACAAATATGGTGCAATTGTAAACGGATCCGACCCCCATTGACTTTCAATGTAAGTCAGGACGGGTCCGTTTGACTTACACTTTGGGCTCATGCACACGACAGTATGGCTTTTTCAGTGTTTTGCGGTCCGTTTTTTACGGATCCGTTGTTCCATTTTTTGTTTCCGTTGTGTTTCCGTTTTTCCGTATGCCATATACAGTATACAGTAATTACATAGAAAAAATTGGGCTGGGCATAACATTTTCAATAGATGGTTCAGCAAAAACGGAACGGATACGGAAGACATACGGATGCATTTCCGAATGTGTTCCGTTTTTTTTGCGGACCCATGCACCGTGATTTGCGGACAAGAATAGGACATGTTCTATCTTTTCACGGTACGGAAATACTGAAACGGAATGCACACGAACACACTTCAGTATTTTTTGCTGAACCATTGAAATGAATGGTTCAGTATATGTTCCGCATACTGAACTCAAAAAACGTCCAGAATACTGAAAGCAATATTCTGTCGTGTGCATGAGCCCTTAGACCTAGATTATTTTTTTGGACTGTTATGTTTTTGACTGAACGGATACCAGCGTTTCCATTATAGGTGCGGATCCATCTGTGCAGATACCAGAGGGATCCGCACCTAACGCAGGTGTGAAAGTAGCCTTAGGCCTCATGCACACGACCGTTTTTTTTTGCGGTCCGCAAAACGGGCTTCCGTTTTTCCATGACCGTTTTTTCGTCCGTGGGTCTTCCTTGATTTTTGGAGGATCTACGGACATGAAAAAAAAGTCGTTTTGGTGTCCGCCTGGCCGTGCGGAGCCAAACGGATCCGTCCTGAATTACAATGCAAGTCAATGGGGACGGATCCGTTTGACGTTGACACAATATGGTGCCATTTCAAACGGATCCGTCCCCATTGACTTTCAATGTAAAGTCTGGAGTCCCTTTTATACCATCGGATCGGAGTTTTCTCCAATCCGATGGTATATTTTAACTTGAAGCGTCCCCATCACCATGGGAACGCCTCTATGTTAGAATATACTGTCGGATATGAGTTAGATCGTGAAACCTCATTTCCGACAGTATATTCTAACACAGAGGCGTTCCCATGGTGATGGGGACGCTTCTAGTTAGAATATACTACAAACTGTGTACATGACTGCCCCCTGCTGCCTAGCAGCATCCGTTCTCTTACAGGGGGCCGTGATCAGCACAATTAACCCCTCAGGTGCCGCACCTGAAGGGGTTAATTGTACTATCATATCCCCCTGTAAGAGATCAGGGCTGCCAGGCAGCAGGGGGCAGACCCCCCCCCAGTTAGAATATCATTGGTGGCCAGTGCGGCCCCCCCTCCTTCCTCCCTCTATTGTAATAATTTGTTGGTGGCACAGTGTGCCCCCCCCGCCCCCCCCTTCCTCCCTCTATTGTAATAAATCGTTGGTGGCACAGTGTGCGCCCCCCATTGGCCCCCCCTCCCTCTATAGCATTAACAACATTGGTGGCCAGTGTGCGGCGGCCCCCCCCCCCCCCCCCCGATCATTGGTGGCAGCGGGTTACTAGCAATAGTACAATAGTAAAAGATTCATACTTACCTGGGAGCTGCGATGTTCGTGTCCGGCCGGGAGCTCCTCCTACTGGTAAGTGACGGTTCATTTAGCAATGCGCCGCACAGACCTGTCACTTACCAGTAGGTACTATTGCTAAATAACCATGGCAACCAGGACGGTAGTAGCGTCCTGGTTGCCATGGTTACCGATCGGAGCCCCAGCGATTAAACTGGGACTCCGATCGGAACTCCGCTGCCACCAATGATGCCGCACCTGAAGGGGTTAATTGTGCTGATCACGGCCCCCTGTAAGAGATCGGGTGCTGCCAGGCAGCAGGGGGCAGTCTTGTACACAGTTTGTAGTGTATTCTAACTAGAAGCGTCCCCATCACCATGGGAACGCTTCTGTGTTAGAATATACTGTCGGTTCTGAGTTTTCACGAAGTGAAAACTCAGCTTTGAAAAAGCTTTTATGCAGACGGATCTTCGGATCCATCTGTATAAAAACTAACCTACGGCCACGGATCACGGACACGGATGCCAATCTTGTGTGCATCCGTGTTCTTTCACGGACCCATTGACTTGAATGGGTCCGTGAACCGTTGGCCGTGAAAAAAATAGGACAGGTCATATTTTTTTCACAGCCAGGAAACACGGATCACGGATGCGGCTGCAAAACGGTGCATTTTCCGATTTTTCCACGGACCCATTGAAAGTCAATGGGTCCGCGAAAAAAAAAACGGAAAACGGCACAACGGCCACGGGTGCACACAACGGTCGTGTGCATGAGGCCTTAGGCACAGCTCAGTCCTATTCAATGAGTGGGGCTGAGTTGGGATACCATGCACAGCCACTAGAGATGAGCAAAGCCAGCTTGAAACCGAACTCCGCTTCGGGTCGGTTTCAAGTTTTCCATTTTAGAAATCAAAAACCAAAGTTATTCAACTAACTTTAGCCCATGAGAGCCCATACTTTTTAATACTGTACGGAGACGGATCTCCGTACAGTATTAGGCCTCATGCACACGACCTTTTTTTTTGCAGTCCGCAAAAACGGGTTCCGTAGTTCCGTGTCCGTTTTTTCTTCCGTGGGTCTTCCTTGATTTTTGGAGGATCCACGGACATGAAGGAAAGTAAAAAAAAAAAAGTCGTTTTGGTGTCCGCCTGGCCGCGCGGAGCCAAACGGATCCGTCCTGACTTACAATGCAAGTCAATGGGGACGGATCCGTTTGACGTTGACACAATATGGTGCAATTGCAAACGGATCCGTCCCCCATTGACTTTCAATGTAAAGTCTGGAGTCCCTATTAATATACCATCGGATCTGAGTTTTCTCCAATCCGATGGTATATTTTAACTTGAAGCGTCCCCATCACCATGGGAACGCCTCTATGTTAGAATATACCATCGGATTTGAGCTAGATCGTGAAACTCAGATCCGACAGTATATTCTAAGACAGAGGGGTTCCCATAGTGATGGGGACGCTTCAAGTTAGAATATACTAAGAACTGTGGACATAACTGCCCCCTGCTGCCTGGCAGCACCCGATCTCTTACAGGGGGCTGTGATCCGCACAATTAACCCCTCAGGTGCGGCACCTGAGGGGTTAATTGTGCGGATCACAGCCCCCTGTAAGAGATCGGGTGCTGCCAGGCAGCAGGGGGCAGTTATGTCCACAGTTCTTAGTATATTCTAACTTGAAGCGTCCCCATAGAAACATAGAATGTGTCGGCAGATAAGAACCATTTGGCCCATCTAGTCTGCCCAATATATCTGAATCCTATGAATAGTCCCTGGCCCCATCTTATATGAAGGATAGCCTTATGCCTATCCCATGCATGCTTAAACTCCTTCACTGTATTTGCAGCGACCACTTCTGCAGGAAGGCTATTCCATGCATCCACTACTCTCTCAGTAAAGTAATACTTCCTTATATTACTTTTAAACCTTTGCCCCTCTAATTTAAAACTATGGGAACGCCTCTGTGTTAGAATATACTGTCGGATCTGAGTTTTCACGATGTCAAATCTCAGATCTGAAAAAGCTTTTATGCAGACGGATCTGCGGATCCGTCTGTGCGAAAGTAGCTTACGGACACGGATGCGAATGACAATCTTGTGTGCCTCCGTGTTTTTTCACTGACCCATTGACTTAAATGGGTCCGCGAACCGTTGTCCGTCAGAAAAATAGGACAGGTCATATTTTTTTGACGGACAGCAAACACGGATGCGGATGATAAACGGTGCATTTTCCGAGTTTTCAACGGACCCATTGAGAGTCAATGGGTCTGCAGAAAATCACGGAAAACGGAACAACAGACACGGATGCACACAACGGTCGTGTGCATGAGGCCTTAATCTGAAGTTTTGAACGATGCGACTTTGGATGTAACATCGGAAGCTCACTTCACTTATCTCTAACAGCCACTATTAAATGTATGGTACTGTGCTTGGTAAGCTGCAAGGAGGCAGAGGTGCACAAACAGCTGATCGATGGGGGTTCTGATCTCATATTGATGACCTATCCTGAGAACCCCTTTAACACTGTTTCACACCAAGAAAGCCAGAAAACAAACAATATTGATGAAATTAATACACATTTGCTTTAAAGTAAAATAGATTTTTATTAAAAATTCATTGCAAAATGGAAACATAAAAATGAAACCGTATAACACAAGAATTTTAATGAAAAAAAACAAAAACAAAGCAAAAATCATGTCTAACAGATTAAAGAAATCACTGCAAAACATACTCATCAGTGTAGGAGGCAATGGGACACTAAGTTGGCGGTACAAGCAGGCAGTGTTTCTTTGCAGGCACCCTAAGTAGTGTTGAGCGAACAGGTTTTTTAAGTTCGGGTCCAAAGTTCAGGTTATTGAAGAATCCCGTTATGGATTCCGCTACAACAGACTGTAACGGAAATTGGAATCCATAACCGGATTCTTCAAAAACCCGAACTTTGGATGCCGAACTTGTGTTTTAAGTTCGGCATCCAAAGTTCGGGTTTTTCAAAGAATCCGGTTATGGATTCCTATTTCCGTTACAGTCTATTGTAGCGGAATCCATAAGGGGATTCTTTGATAACCTGAAATTTGGACGCCGAACTTAAAACACAAGTTCGCTCAATCCTAAGCATATGTCAACCCGTGACTGAAATGCTAGATATTCTGCAGCAGAAAATCTGTGACATTTCTGCTTGAAATCTACGCACCAAATGGTGGTTTGTGTTCCAGATTCTGTTGCAAAAACGCTGCCGATTTAACGCAGATTTCATTCTTTGCACTGCAAAGGATAAAATCCACAAATTTAAAATATGTCTCCCATTTTTTTCAGCAGCGTGGGGACAAAAATCGCTAAAAACTCACTTTGCTGGTACTGTACGACATTGCAGATTTGCTGCACAAGAATTCACAACCGGAAATCGGCAGCATTTCAGTCACGTATTGACGCCCCCTAAGATTTCTTTGTAAAATAGTGTCCAGGTGTCGCTCTACAGTAGAGCCGGCGTCATCTGGCTCTATGCGACTAAAAATGAAGACTGGTTAAAATGGAGGTAATGGTCCACATTTTTACAGCAGTTTTATTGAGTTTATTTTGCAGCAATTCTTTTGCAAGTCATATATTAGGAGAAGACAACCGGGTATTGGTGGCATGCAAACACAGGATTTTGGGGATTTTTTTTTTAAATCACGTTATATAAATATATTGCTAAAAAGTTACTCTCCCCAGAACTATGCACAGTTGGCCAATATGAATCACTAAGTAACGGAAAATGTTATTTTTTATGTAAATGCTTAATAAATCAAGAGAACACGCCATTAGACTATCCCATAATAACACTGGGTTAAGATGATAAAGCAGTATCTGAGGGGGCGGTATACAATTCAGGGCTCATGCACAGGAACACATTTTTTTCCCCCTGTGTCCATTCCGTGTTTTTTTCGTGGCCTGTATGCAGAACCATTCACTTTAATAAGGCCGCAAAAAAAGGAAATGAATCCGCGTGCATTGCATGTGAATCTGACCGCATGGCCATTCTGCAAAAAAACATAGAGCATGTTCTATTATTGTCCGCATTACAGACAAGGATAGGACTGTTCTATTAGGGGCCAGCAAAATACGGAATGCCCACGGACGTCATCCTGATTTTTTGCAAACGGTTGTGTGCATGAGCCCTCAGAGATGGAGATCACGCATCAACCCCCCAGACTCTGCACAGGAGGTAACATGGCTGCCACATTACATCTTTTTAATGACCTTTTTTGGCCTGTAGATAAACTTACACAATTTTGTTTTTTTACAAAACATTTTTGGGGTTGCATTATTTAGTCATCCAACTTTTTTTTTTCTGTACTATTTTTTCTTTTAGAGAAGTTATAAAAAAAATAAAAAAAATGCCAAATCCAGAGCAGAAAAAGGTCTTAAAATAGTACTACAACAATAAAAAAAAAAAAAAAAAAAGACACAAACGCTACCAGTTTGTGTTTTTAATTAGGTTACATTGTGCTTGTCTGTAACTGTGACTTGCATAACAATCAGACCACATTTAATTACTAATCAGTGCAAAAATCCAGGCAATTCCAAAGGGTTCACTTATTTTCTCTTGCAAATACAGAGATTTGTACAATTTCTATACAATTTTTACAGTTCCGAGATGAGATATGCTCCACTCACATTGTGTATTTTGTATCAATCTTTGTTAGATAAAGTCAAGAGCGGAACATAAGGCTGCTTTCACGTCACCGCTACCATTTCCGTTCTCCTGCTCCGTCCTGCAGGACTTTTCTCTCTGCTATTTTTGGTGAACTCTGTGATGGAAGCCCCGAACAAAGCCTCCGAAGCAGATGTGAATGTAGCCTAAATGGTATAATGGATAGGTTTGTATTCTTGTTTTGGACCCACTCCTTGCTTTGGCTTGCATACACTGAAGCTGTGGAGCATTTTATAATTGTCTATTGGCCAGCCGGAGACATATCTGGCTAATGTATTCACCCTAAGGCCACTTTAAGAGGAGCGAGTTGTACACTCCAGACTAGGAGCGCGAGTATAAGACGGGTCCCGTCCTGAACTTCCAGCACTGCCGGGGTCGCATAGCATTATATTGATTTATTTATGTAACAAAATACAGCATTATGTCAGTGTTATCCAATACATTCCAGACCTTTAAGGGTTACATAGCATCATAAATCAATATAATGCTATGCGACCCCAGCAGTGCTGGGAGTTCAGAACGGGAGCTCCGTGTCCGGAGTGTACAACTCACTCGCCTGAAAGCGGCCTAAGGCTGGGTTCACACGGGCGTTGCGGGAAAATGTGCGGGTGCGTTACGGGAACACCCGCGATTTTTCTGCGCTTGGGATTGGTGTTCTGTAGATTGTATTATTTTCCCTTATAACATGGTTATAAGGGAAAATAATAGAATTCTGAATACAGAATGCATAGTAAAATAGCGCTGGAGGGGTTAAAAAAAAAAACTTAACTCACCTTAGTCCACTTGACCGCAGAGCCGGCATCTCCTTCTGTCTCCTTTCTTCAGGACCTGGGTAAAGGACCTGTGGTGACGTCACTCCGGTCATCACATGATCCATCACCATGGTAAAAGATCATGTGATGGATCATGTGATGACCGGAGTGACGTCACCACAGGTCCTTTACCCAGGTCCTAAAGAAAGGAGACAGAAGGAGAAGCCGGGCTCTGCGGTCAAGTGGATTAAGGCGAGTTAAATATTTTTTTTTTAACCCCTCCAGCGCTATTTTACTATGCATTCTGTATTCAGAATGCTATTATTTTCACTTATAACAATGTTATAAGGGGAAATAATAATGATCGGGTCTCCATCCCGATGGTCTCCTAGCAACCGTGCGTGAAAATCGCACCGCATCCGCACTTGCTTGCGGATGCTTGCGATTTTCACACAACCCCATTCATTCACTTCTATGGGGCCTGCGTTGCATGAAAAACGCAGAATATAGAGCATGCTACGATTTTCACGCAACGCACAAGTGATGCGTGAAAATCACCGCTCATGTGAACAGCCCCATAGAAATGAATGGGTCGGTATTCAGTGCGGGTGCAATGCGTTCACCTCACGCATCGCATCTGCACGGAATACTCGCCCGTGTGAAAGGGGCTAAGAGTTTTTCCTGGAGTGTTTAATACCTGCAAGCATAAAACTGGAATCCCGTATGAAGCTTGTGTGGCATTTGTTCATCCAACCACAGGGGAGGACACAGCAGAGAGAAGTATCGCTCTTACTTTTATACCTTTCCTTATTTTTTATTATTCACTGCTGGCTTTGGCAAAAAAAAGGCATCAAAAACTGCATGTGTGAAGCCATAAAAGGAAGCAATTAACCAAAGGGGTTAACAGTGCATCCAGACATCGCAGCTGTGCTGCATTTTGGTGAAAAAAAAAGAAAAGAAAAAAAAAAACACACACACAAAAAGAAACCAAAAACAAACAAACTTGTTTTTTTGAAGCAATCAATATACCTGCATGGTGCAAACACACAGGAAAACAAGAGTTACATTTAAATTTGCAGTGTGTTTTCCCTTTGCTGAAAATGCATCATAACTGCAGGTATGTGGTTGTAAAAACCGCGCTTTTCTACCACACCAAAAAAGCAGCAAAGCTGCGATAATTGGCACGACCCCTAGAGATGATTAACCATGTTTTTTAATGGCCGCTGTTCCTACAAACAGACCACATGCAGTTTTATTATGCGTTTCTTAGCTGGCTCTTGGCCATCCTAAGGCTCTATTCACACGTCCGCAATTTCGTTCCGCATTTTGCGGAACGGAATTGCGGACCCATTCATTTCTATGGGGCAGCACGGAATTGCGGACCCGCACCTCCTTTTCCGCAAAAAAATAGAACATGTCCTATTCTTGTCGTTGCGGACGTGTGAATGGAGCCTAACTGTGTGCCGATTTCTCAATCAGTTGCTCAACGTAGGACTGCACACAGTACAGTGCTTGAAGATGGGGCTCGCCGAGGCAAAAGCCATGAGGCGTGACGGCTGGAATACTGAAATACAATTATGTCTATTAAAAACAAGGGGTTTTCTGGGACTCCTACACGGATGGCCTATCATCAGTATAGGGCAGTGATGGCAAACCTTTTACGGATTGAGTGCCCAAACTACAACCCAAAACCAAAACCCACTTATTTATCGCAAAGTGCCAACACGGCAATTTAACCTGAATACCAATATAGTATATCTTCCATGTACTTTATCATTTAGCTATAATACCCTGCCTGCATGCAATGCGCTGCCTGTGCTATAGATAGTGCACCCTACGCAGATGAATGGCAGGAAAAGTCTACAGCATATTGGTACACCATAGACTTTTTCCTGGGTGCGGGTGCCCACAGAGATGGCTCTAAGTGCCGCCTCTGGCACCGTGCCATAGGTTGGCCACCACTGGTATAGGGCACGGATATCTGACTGGTGAGGGTCTGACACCCAGGACCCCTGCTGATCAGCTGTTTGAAGAGGTGGGGTGCTCTGGTGAGCGCTGTGGCTTCCTCAGCGCATCCAAGTACAGCACCGTACGTTGTATAGCAGTTGTGCTTGGTATTGCGGCTCAGGCCATTCGCTTGAATGGGACTGAACTACAACTAGAGGGACTGGAGAGCAAGACATCACTGGCCTAGGGAGTGGCTGCAATGCTCAGCTGATCAGTGGGGGTGCCAGGAGTCCGACTCCTGCCCATCTCACATTAATAACCTATCCTGAGGACAGGCCATCAAAATAGGAATTCTAGAAAACCTCTTTAAAAGTGAAATAGAAACCATCTTAACAAGGGGTTATCCTATAAGTTGCAACTCTGTGCATTATCACATAGCCACCGCCCCTGAGCATTTTGGATGTTTCCCATGTTCTTCTGACCCCCTATCCCCTTTCGTCCCCCCACAGTGAAATATGGTTCCTGATATTTTGGGCATGCTATATACAAATACACAGTGATGGGGATGGCAACCACTGCTTCTGTGACGAGGGGACATCGTCGGCGTCTGGAGGAAAGAAGGTTTGTACACAATCATAGAAGAGGATTCTTTACGGTAAGAGCAGTGAGACTATGGAACTCTCTGCCTGAGGAGGTGGTGATGGTGAGTACAATAAAGGAATTCAAGAGGGGCCTGGATGTATTTCTGGAGTGTAATAATATTACAGGCTATAGCTACTAGAGAGGGGTCGTTGATCCAGGGAGATATTCTGATTGCCTGATTGGAGTCGGGAAGGAATTTTTTATTCCCCTAAAGTGAGGAAAATTGGCTTCTACCTCACAGGGTTTTTTTTGCCTTCCTCTGGAGCAACTTGCAGGATGACAGGCCGAACTGGACGGACAGATGGACATTTTTTCAGATGTAAGGCTGAATTCTATTACTAGTCACGATGCTGTCAAATTATGGCTGGACAGCTTCAGAGCACTCTGCACAGTGTGATCCTGTGAGACCAGCGGTGTACACAGGACATTTGTACATTCTGCCCCAGTCTCCACTGGCTTGTCTTCTTATTTTCCCGTCCAGCCAATGCCTCCTCTGTTCTGTCAGTGCTGGCCGCAATGCACTGTACACACAGCGCTAATCCTACAAAGCAAATATCACAAGATGCCGCTGCGCAAAGTCCTGTGATGCTGTCCAGCCATGATTGGACAGCACGGGGGTTAGGAACAGTGTTCCCTCTAAGCCTTCGCAGCTGCTGAGCGGGGTCGGCTCAGAGCTGGGCACAGCGCCATCAAAGGTGGGCGATAGGAAAACCTAAGATAATTGTCACTTCAAAGAGCATACAAACCTCTGCGCCATCCCATACAATACAGTATAACCCCTGCACCATCCCGTACAATATACAGTATAGTCCTCTCTGTTATCACTGGACATTGCTCTCCATATATAAACCATACACGGAAAAAAAAATCTTTGATCCAGAGAACTTACATAGAAAAACTAATAACCAAGAGGCTAAACAAAACCCAGTTTCTGACCCTTATGTTAAAACATAACTTTCATTTGATTGCTTTAATACCTAAAGGAAAAAAATAATTTAAAAAAGCTGCTGTTTCTCTAGATGACCTTATGTTGATAGTAGTGGTAATAGAGTCTCAAGGGTCTATAAAAGCAGCTACACTATTTTTACAAACCATTGAAACTATTAACACTACTATCAACATAAGGTCATCTAGAGAAACCGTAGGTTTTTATTTATTTTTTTCTCTCTTTAGCTGTTAAAACATAACTTTCATTAGATTGCTCTAACACCTAAATGGGAAAAATAAGAATTTTAAAAACCTGCTTTTTCTCTAGATGACCTTATGTTAATAGTTATATTACTGAGGGGTATCAGGGTACATTATACAGGGGGTAATATAACTAAGGGGTATCTATCAGGGTACATTATACAGGGGTAATATAAGTGAGGAGGGCTATCAGGGACATAATACAGGGGTGAGGGGTAAGATAAGTTATATTACCCCTGTATAATGTCTGATAGTAGCCTAGCCCTCCTCAGTTATATTACCCCTCATGTACCCTGATACCCCTAGTTATATTACCCCCTGTATAATTTACCCTGATACCCCTTAGATATATTATATAACTGAGGGGTATCAGGGTAATACAGGGGACAACAGAGGATTCGTAGCACTGTGGGACAGGGGGGGGTACATACTTCTTTTTTTATATGCCCTCACCTTAGTCACCAGCTAGCAGGCGGCCAGGCGCGCAGGGTACTCAGATGCAGCGTGACGTGACGTCAACTCAGCCTGCGCCGCACGCACTCCCTCTCTGCCTCCACCGGGTCCGGGACTCCGCCCCCTATTTGAATACTAGCCACCGCCCACCGGCAGCCCACAGCCAGGTATTGTAAATGAACTGACTGTGCAGCGGGCGGCGTCAGCCAGCAAAACAGACAGGGGAATCAGCTGGGGGCAGTGCGCACGGAGGTGATAAACCTATTAGGGTGTGCCCAGGCACACCCGGCACAGCTGAGTGAGCGGGCATTATAAAATTGTGAGCGGGGCCACAATAATTGCTGCGCGGCCGCCCACCCGCGCAGCTTAGAGGGAACACTGGTTAGGAATAGAACTCTACTCCTAAAGAGAAGCAGTGGTTAATGTCACAGTCATAGCAAGATACCGTGAATCTGAATATTGCTTAAACAAAATATCAGGGGCCATATTTCAGCAATGGAAGGCGGATGAACATGGGACAGATACCAAAATGCTCTGGGGGGCCGCGGCTATGTGATAATGTAATAGATTTTTATGGTCTCTTGACAGGTCCTCTTTAAAACTAAATTTACCCATACAAATTAGTCTAAAGTTGATCAGAACAGATGATTTCAACCAGTGTTCATTGGGTGAAATCTAAAAGGGTTGTCCCACCAAAAATATTCTATATTTTTCAAAAAGGCACCTGGATCTGAATATTTTTGTAATTTAAAGAGGACCTTTCATGGGTCCAGACATTATAAACTAAGTATCAGGATACGTAGGGCATAGTGCAGGGATATACTGTAACTGCACTTACTATTTTCCTGGGCGCCGCTCCGTTCGCCCGCTGTGGCCCCCGTTGTATTCTCCCGCCTGGTATGCTAAAAGCATCGGAGCAATGAGGAGGAGACGGAGTCTTTCTCTGTGGGCGTCTTCTTCTCCCTGGCTGTAGCGTTATCCAATCACAGCAGATAGCATCACAGCCAGGGGGAAAAAAAAAACTCACCTTCTCCCTGGCTCTGACGCTCTCCGCTGTGATTGGACAGCACTACAGCCGGGGAGAAGGAGACGCCCACGGAGAAACAGGACAGTCTCCTCCTCCCTGTACCGATGCTATTCATTAGCATATCAGGCGGGCAAAGTGAACGGCGGGGGAACGGAGCGGCGCCCAGACAAACATACATATCCTGATACTTCGTTTATAATGTTTGGACCCATGAAAGGTCCTCTTTAATGTATTATATATGTATAACATATTATAGCTACCGAGTTATTCAGTGAAATCAATATGTATACCACCACCTGCTGTTTGGCCTTTTTGTAATTTCTCTGTCCACTTTAGTTAGGTGGACGCACATGATCAGTTCTATCCTTCAAGTGCAACCAGCTGCAGGACACATCTCCTGAGAAAGGATACACTCACTGAGCTGCCAGCTTGAAATAAATCTAGGAGAGCAACTGGAGCAATGAAGGCAAAGATCTCTGGAGCCATGTGAGGTACAGCGCTGGTTCTAGCTTTGTTACAAAGGGATTGTCATGTTATTATGTCTTATTTTCATTTTTTAGATTCATGATGGGATAACTCCTTTAACAACAAATGCTTGTATTAGCCAATTGATGACAGACCATCATCATCTGAAACGAAGTCGGATGAGGCCTTTTGTCCTCATGCACACGACAGTTGTTGTGTTCCGTTCCGCAAAATGGGGTTCCGTTGTTCCGTGATCCGTTTCCATGTGTCTTCCTTTATTTTTGGAGGACCACCAGACATAAAGGAAAGTTAAAAAAAGTCTAAGTCAAGTTTGCGATGCAAAGGATAGGAAAAAAAAACAGACACGGACGACAATCTTGTGTGCCTCCGTGTTTTTTCACGTTCCCATTGACTTGAATGGGTCCGCGAAAAAAAATAGGACAGGTTATATTTTTTTGACGGACTGGAACCACGGATCACGGACGCGGATGACCAACGGTGCATTAGCCGAGTTTTCAACGGACCCATTGAAAGTCAATGGGTCCGCATAAAATCACGGAATAAAACAACGGTTGTGTGCATGAGGCCTAACGGTGTGGACTTCATCTCCAAATTCCTCAAAACTCAGTTTTATGAAGAATCTATGGGATAAGCTGAAAACAAGTCTGATCTGCGACAGCTCCACCTAGTAACTTAACACCACTGAGGCCAGTTAGTGGCTGCACTGGTAAAGGGGGATGTCGCCACTGCAGCGGCCCGGAGAAAGGGGATGGGTGGCAGAGGAGGCTAGGAGCAGTACACCCATTAAATAAAAAAAATACAGTTTTGAAGAGACTGCGCTAATATATAACACCTTAGTACCAGATAATACAGGCACATTCAAAGGTCTTGTGAAGTCCATGCCTCGATGGTTCAGAGCTGTTTTGGCGTCAGGAGAACATGAATAATATTAGGTTTTAATGTTATGGTTGACAGCTGTATATTTTCATGTAAGGCTACTTTCACACTGGCGTTTGGGTTTCCGTTTGCGAGATCTGTTTCAGGGCTCTCACGGATCCGTTTTGCCCTAATGCATCAGTTTGCCTCCGTTCCGCCTCCATTCCGCTCTGGAGGAGGACACCAAAATGCTGCTTGCAGTGTTTTGGTGTCCGCCTGACTGCAGAGGCAAACGGATCCGTGCTGATACGCAATGTAAGTCAATGGGGACGGATCCGTTTTCACTGACACAATATGGCACAATAGAAAACGGATCCGTCCCCCATTGACTTTTAATAGTGTTCAAGACGGATCCGTTTTGGCTATGTTACAGATAATACAAACGGATCCGCTCTGAACGGATGCATGCGTTTGTATTATCTGAAAGGAAGCATTTGTGCAGATCCATGACGGATCCGCACCAGACGCGAGTGTGAAAGTAGCCTAAGCTGTGACATATAATCTGTTTGAAAAGATGATCCCTGAAATAATGCACAGCGAAAATATACGGTTATCTAGCCACCTGGGCAGCGACTAGATTTCCAGAGGAAAAAGGATTAAAGCCGACTATGACTGATACGTATCTAAAGTTCCACTATTGCTTTTCTACACGTTACACCAGCGCTGATGACACATATACCTTATACATTTCTCCCTTATTTACAAGTGTGTAGATAGAAAGGCATTGCGGCAACCACAAGTACGTATCTGAAGTGGACTTATTCTAGTCTAAGTATATTCCAAGTCACCCGTCCGCTACATTCAGGCGTTGTACCTAAAAGAGATTAAAACACATAGGTTTGTAACACAATCTCTTCTGCACCTCCGATGTTATTCACCTGGACACGATAGCCATCCGACATCATCATATAATAGTTCTGCGGGACCATATTAGGGACGAGTATATAGCAGGAGTACAGTATGTTGGCACTAGATTTTCTTCTATATGCGGTGCTACTAAGGAGAATTCTACTGTAATACAGTAGGAAATAGAACATGGCACTTGGGCCAGAAATACTACCATAGCAGCCATTACAGGGCCCGCAGAGGCAGGGGAGCCCAGGCTACAGTGATGTCTGTCATCCATTATGGCCCGGGCCTCATTCTGCAGCCTGTTCTCTACCCAGCAAGCACCATGCAGTGACATCATCGTGCCTCTCGTACCTGCTGGGAGTAGATCCTCAGTCCGTGCGCTTTTCTACTCTAGACAGAAGAATGAATGGGCCAAGGATCACTCTTTGGTCTGTCCGCTGTCTCAAACCATCACACGCAATGATGTCACCACATCGAACCTACTGGGAAGAGCAGGATGTGCTCCGATCATCGGGGGAACGGGACTAGGTGAGTATTGTAAGGGGAGCATTACTGTATTAGGCCAATAACTGGGTATTATACTGTGTAGAGGCCCAACTGCTGTGTGGGGACACCAAAGGGGCATAACTACTTTGTGGAGTAAGTAAGAAAGCATCACTGCTGAGAGAGTGGGGGTTATATAGTGAGCACGGGTGGTCTTTACTAGCCGGGGTTCAAAATTTGCTATGGGTCCTCTGTGTGCAGAGTGCCTCTGTACAAAACTAAAGGTGTTCAGCGGTACATTATGGCACTGTATAATGGATTTTTACTAGCTGGATTCAGAAAATGGTCCATGTGCATTAGGCCTTACACACACTACTACTGATTTAAGCAGAGACAGAAGGCTAAATACAGGAGGAGGTGAAGATATCAGCAGAATGGCAGAAAGTTTATACTGGCCACCTGACAACATGTATGGATGAGTTCACATCAGTTTTCTGCAGATATCCATGTATGAATGTACTTATTTTAATGTGAGGTTTACTGAGGAATTTAAAGAAGGGATAAAGTTAACAAGTTAAATGGTTTTCTATTAACTATACTACATACGTGGTTGTTGCAAAAATTAATTGATTAAATTAATCTCTGGAGAAACTGAAGATTTTATGAGCACAGCTAAGGGTACTTTCACACTAGCGTTGCCGAAACTGCCTGTTGGATCCGGCAAACAGTATGCAAACTGATATCCTTTTTTTCCGGATCCGGTGAAATACCGGATCCGTCTCATTAGGAATTTAGGATCCGGTATTTACATTTTTTCAAAGATCAAAAGCGAAACCAACTCCTCCTATATCCCGGCGCATGTGCAGACCGGAAAACCGGATTCGGGGACGCGGCAATTTCCGGAACACTTGGTACCGGATCTGGCATTAATACATCTCTATGGAAATTAATGATGGATCCAGCAAGTGCGGTATTGTTCTGGGATTTTGTCCGGAAAAAATACTGCAGCAAGTTGCGGTATTTCCTCTGGTCAAATACCGTAAAAGGGACGGAACGGAAGACATCCTGATGCATGCTGAACGGATTGCTTTCCATTCTGAGTGCATTAGGACAAAACTGATATGTTTTATCCGGTATTGAGACCATTTACCGGATTTCAATACCGGAAAAGAATAACTCTAGTGCGAAAGTACCCTAAGGCCTAGTTCACATATTAGTGATTTCGATCAGTGATTGTGGAGCCTATGTAGAGATAAGGTATAAGGGAAAGATTTGCACCTGTTTTTGACCCGCATTGGTTTTGGCTCACAATCACTGACGTGTGAGTGAAGCCTAATTCATCATTGGTTCTCTTTACATTACGTCTTACTGATGCATAAATGCGTGAAATTAGAGCTGCAATATTAGGGTTACTGTAACTTGGGCAGTGAAAATGTTATATGGAAGTGCTAGGTGGGGAGGAAAAACAGTACTTACGTGACAAAGTAGATAAGTGAGAGCTTTGGTGCACGTCCGGCTGGCTACTGAGTCACATTTTTGGATGATAGAGCTGAAGAGAGATCTCTAGGCTCAAAGTTAACTCCATCTCCAGTCAATCTCGATTGAATCCATGGAGACAGCCACACAAGGTACCACCTTTCTCCAAGAAAATTCTTGGCATTTTTCTTCCATCCATGGTCATAATCTCTTTCATGGCCGCCAAACCACTCTCTGGTAGTTGAGCCACGGTAAAGAATTAAACAGTGCAGGATGAAGAAAGCCAGGCAAAATAGAAAACCCACGACACAGGTATCAGCGACAAAGGCGACAACGAAAGCCGAGCCCGAGACCTGACCTAGAGAAGAGAGAAGGCTACAGCTTAGAAAACATTTCTTACATGCTCTATAGAACCCCGAAGCCCGCTCTTTACGGAAATTGGTGTCAGCTAGGTTTAGCCTATAGAGCTGAGGACATACGCTGCTAGATCGCCCCTAGCACAATATACATTTCCCATAGCTCTGAGTGCTTTTATTCAGTCAAATAAAAGATTTTATATATTGTAAGGGATCGCTCTCTCTCAGGGGGTCGCAATCACGGATGTCTCCTCTGACAACGGGGTTCAAGTCCAAAAGGTGCTTTATTTTGGCACTTCAGCACCATCACACACACATAAACACAAAAATAAACACCTGCCCGTCTGGGCTCTACCTAATACGTGTGATGTATCTATCTCACCTATAGAGTCCTCAGCCTTGTGGCCCCTCAGCCCTCCTGGCTGAGACCACACAGAGCCTCGGCAGGCTTCATTTTCCAAGTCTCTCCTGAACTGAGGGCTGGTTTCTCCCCCCAGTGATTATAGCCAGCTGGCCTCACCTGTGGTGGAATAGGGGTGTGGACTAAAATATCCACCCCTTCTACACCTCTATCTCGTATGAGGCCTGACACTGCCTCACAATATATATATATGCAAATGAGGCTAGTAAGGAGCCCAAGGGGCTCTTACCAACGTTTCAGGAGCCGAGCCACGCCCCCTGTGAAGGAGCCAGCACCGCCTGCATCCTCCGAATCTCCTCCTTGCTCCCCCGACGTCACACAGTTAGAGAGCCGTAATCTCGCGCATGCCAGCTAGCACATGCGCAGTTCGTTACCCGAGGCTGCAGCCAGCACATGGAAGGAACACTATGTCAGCACTGACATGCTGTGTACTCGCACATGCGCGAGATTCCGGCTCTCTAACTGTGTGAAGTAGGGGGAGCAAGGAGCAGCGGTGCTGGCTCCTTCACAGTGGGCGTGGCTCAGCTCCTGAAACATTGGTAACAGCCATTACTAGCCTCATTTGTGTTATATATAAAAATTATAATAAAAAAAAAAAAACAACACTCAGCTATGGGAAATGTATATTGTGCTAGTGGCGATCTAGCAGCGTATGTCCTCAGCTCTATAGGCTAAACCTAGCTGACAGAATCCCTTTAAGGCTCTCAAATGCACAAACCCTAGCTAGGATATTTCAAATTCACACTTTGTAATGTATACAATGGCTTCAGGATACAATATTTTCAACATACAATGGTCTCAGACTAGTGGTAAACCACCCTGAACCAGCTGCCAGTCTTTGAGATCAGCACAGGAACTAAACTACACTTTAGTTCCTGTAGAATTTGATCACAATCACGAGTAGAATTTTTTAAACCAGTTTTGATTAGAGTCTGCGTTGCTTCACTTTGCACCAAATTTAATAATAAGGGGCAAGTGGTTTAAATAATTTAGCACATGTTTAGACGTAAGAAATATGTCTAGAGTTACTCTGGTTTTTGCTTCTGTGTGTCCCTGTGCTGTGGGCCGCAAACAGTGGGCCCCCAATACACAGGCACTGGCCGTGTGCACTCTGTGCTGCAGATGTGGACCCATTGATACGGCAAGAGAAAGGACATGTTTTATCTTTTGCGGAGCAGAAGCATGGATCAGAAACACTTCTGTGCCTTCACACCACAAAAGATAAGACATGTCCTATCTTTTGCCGCATTTTGCAGATCGCGGACACATTCAAGTCAATGGGTCCGCATCCACACCAGGAGTGCACACGGCCAGCGCCCATGCATTGTAGACCGCTATTTGTGGTCTGCAGCACAGGCACGGAGCCCTTGCGTTCCTGTACATGAGCCATTAGACTGACATTTTTTGTGGTTCATAAATCTGGTGTGCAGACTCACTCGGATGGTGTGCATAGCTATTGACACACACTTTTCAAAGATGCCACGAGTGGTGTAAAACATTGGCGTGTGCAAAAATGTGCGACTTTTTCCTGCCAGAATTCTGACGTGAAGGAAATGACAGATACCCCCAATAACATCTGAAAAACATTTCAGCATGCCGTAGGTAGGAAAGCTGGGACGTGTGCAGCAGACGACCGCACAATGCTTATATCTAAAAATGCTTCTTTACATATTTATACTCTACTCCATATTATATGAAGAATGATACAGAACTCCATAAGAATTACGGCCATTTAATGTCCAGTCGCCCTCTGGAACCAAGCTAAAGCCCAAACACATTTAAAGCTCTACTAAACAAATGGCACAGCTAAAAATATATGAAATGACTGGTACAGGGTTAGAAAATATGGCTGTTTTCTGAAAACAGTGCCACCCCTTACCACAGGTTGTATGTGGTATTGCAGATTACCCCAATTCACTTCAGTGGAGCAAACATCTAATACCAGAAACAACCCATAGGCAGCTGTAACACTGTTTCTAGAGGAAAACGAAACAAAGAATTAACCCAAGGTGTCCCGAGGGAGGGGCGGGGGGATGATATCCACCCAATGTAAACCCCAGAAAGGGGACACGCAAAGATAAGACTCGGTAAAAAGCTCCCGAGTTAAATAGCAGAAACAAAGGAAAAGGAGCTCATGATACCAAAAAAAATATTATTTATTAAAGCATGATTAAAAAATGACATGAGTAGAGCCAATAAATAAATGGTGCCATAGACATGATGAAAAATAGGAGCGGAGGACAGAAAAAGAAACGCCACCCTGGGAGAAAAAGCACACGGATCAAAAGAGCATGGTACAATGTATAGAGAAGAAACATGGGAATCAATGTAGAGTCAATGCTCTAATCCATGTACTAAGTACTACTGAAATGAGGTACCAGGTGAGACACCTGTCAAACGCATAAACACCTCTGTATGTAATCATTGGCGTGCAGACAGACAGTGCACAATGGAATTATGCTGCAGACCAATGGGATGTAAAAAAAAGGTACAAAGGTACGCCGAAACGCGCGTTGGGGTAGCGCCACCCTGGTTGTTCTCGCACACGGTTCTTTGTTTGGCGAGTCCCTGTCTCCTGCTGTTCCCCTCTGGTTATCATCATCATTATTACCTTTTTTTACATCCCATTGGTCTGCAGCATAATTCCATTGTGCACTGTCTGTCTGCACGCCAATGATTACATACAGAGGTGTCCATGCGTTTGACAGGTGTCTCACCTGGTACCTCATTTCAGAAGTACTTAGTACATGGATTAGAGCATTGACTCTACATTGATTCCCATGTTTCTTCTCTATACATTGTACCATGCTCTTTTGATCCGTGTGCTTTTTCTCCCAGGGTGGCGTTTCTTTTTCTGTCCTCCGCTCCTATTTTTCATCATGTCTATGGCACCATTTATTTATTGCCTCTACTCATGTCATTTTTTAATCATGTTTCTAGAGGAAGCAGACATGTTTCTAAGGGTCCATTCACACATTCGTAGTGCATTGCGGATCTGCAATACACCTGGCCGGCACCCCTATAGAAATTGCGGACAAGAATAGGACAGGTTCTATTTTTTTCCGGAGCCGCGGACCGGAAGATCAGGGGCACGCTCCGGAAATGCGGACGCGGCGGGCACATAGTGTGCTCTCCGCATCCATTCCGTCCCCATAGAGAATGAATGGGTCCGCACCCGTTCCACAATTTGCGGACCGGAAGCAAACCCATTATTACGGAAGTGTGAATGGAGCCTAATCCTGTACAACCTGGTTACACTGTATAGCGGCTGTGATTGGTATTGCAGCTCAGCACCTTTCACTTTTATGGGGCTGAGCTGCACCTAGGCCACGTGACTGATGAACGAGTCGTCACTCGGCCTAGGAAAAGCTAGAGAAGGCTGCAGACATTTGATCAGTGGAAGTCCCAGAGGTTAGGTCATCAGTATTAGGCCGAATGCACACGGCCGTGTTCCACTGCCAAGAGCAGTCCGTGGTGTGCCGGGCTGGATTCCTGTTCAGAGCAGGAGCGCACAACGTCATTGGTTGCTATGATGCAGCCGCTGCTGTACAGTAATACACTCGTATAGTGTATTACTGTACAGCAGCGGCGGCATAATGCGCACGACATCATAGCAACCAATGACGCCGTGCGCTCCTGCTCTGAACAGGAATCCAGCCCGACATACCACGGAACACGGCAGAGGGCATTCGGCCTTAAAGTGTGGAAAAACCCTTTGAACAGTTATAACCTGTTAGGTAACTGATTTTGTAAAAAGAATACCAACCTCACACATAAGTTTAAGGCTACTTTCACACCTGCGTTAGGTGCGGATCCGTCTGGTATCTACACAGATGGATCCGCACCTATAATGCAAACGCTTGTATCCGTTCAGAACGGATCGGTTTGCATTACCATGAACAAAAAAAATTATTTTATTTTTTATTTTTTTTATTGTTCATGATAATGCAAACTGATCCGTTTTGACTTACACTGAAAGTCAATGGAGGACGGATCCGTTTTCAATTGCACCATATTGTGTCAGTGAAAACAGATCCGTCCCCATTGACTTACATTGTAAGTCAGGATGGATCAGTTTGGCTCAGTTTCGTCAGACGGACATCAAAACGCTGCAGGCAGCTTTTTGGTGTCCGCCTCCAGAGCAGAATGGAGACTGAACGGAGGCAAACTGATGCATTCTGAATGGATCCTTATCCATTCAGAATGCATTGGGGCTGAACTGATCCGTTTTGGGGCCGCTTGTGAGAGCCCTGAAACGATACTCACAAGCGGACCCAGAAACGCCAGTGTGAAAGTAGCCCTAAAGGAGTCAGTATTTAGGACAGACCCCCTTAATGAAGAACTTCTACATTATTCTCTAAGAGAAACATGTAAGACAGAGAAACTATTTTACCTACTGATCATCATCTGGAACTTGTTCCCGAGTAAAACAAATGTGCAGATCACAACTCCTTACTGCAAATGAGTCAAGGAAACATCCACATAGTCTTTTCCAGGGGTGTAGCCGTAGAAGGTGAAAAATGTAGCAGGCGCACCCTGGCCCTGGTGCCTGAGAGGGCTCAAAGGTGCCCCTGCCCGTATGATGATAGTTGGGGGGCCAGGAGCAAGTTATGCCTTGTCTAGTCTAAGGCTAGGTCTACACGACGACAATAAGTCGCGCGACAATTTTTTATAATGATAGTCTATGGTGTCGCAATGCGACATGCTGCAACGTGACAGTCACAGAAAAATCCATTTTGAATGGATTTTTTGCGACTGTCGCGATGCAGGATGTCGCAGTGTGACACCATAGACTATCATTATAAAAATTGTTGCGCGACATTGGTGCGACAAATGTCGTGGTGTAGACCTAGCCTTAGACTGAGAGGTCTGTTTTGCATAATATGAGAACCGATGTCTAAAAGGTTCCTGCTCCAAAACATGACATTGTATATGTGGCTGTCTGCCCTGTATGCAGTGATAGCAGTTATTGTTATAGGTACATTGTAATCGTAGAGACATTTTATATTCCGGTCTTAGTGTCCATTCACACGTCTGCAAATGGGTCCGCATCCGATCTTCTAGTCCGCGGCTCCGGAAAAAAATTGTGGACAAGAATAGGCAGTTCTATGGGGGTGCCGGGCGGGTGTATTGCGGATCCGCAATACACCATGGAGTGTGAATGGACCCTTAAAGGGTTTTTCCCAGAGTAAATTAACAAGGACCTATCCTCGGGATAGGTTATCAATTTCAGATGAGTGGGGGTCTAACACTCGACACCCCCACGATCAGCTGTTACCTACAGCTGTTGGTGCTGAACCTACCACTCAAAATGGAGCCAGAAGCACAGCTCCATTCATAGTGTTGTGGCCACACCAGGTTACTGCAGCTTCGCTCCCATTAAACCTCTTTAATCTGTGGTCCACTGATGTCACATGTGGCAACAGTATGAAGAGGTGCATGCCTTCTAATAATTGTGGCGCAGTATGGGCTGGGGTAGCGCCCCACGACATTTTCATCCGTGTACAGGGAGAAGCAGCAAGAGCGGTGTGGGTACTGGTACTACTACTACTACTACTACTTAAGCCGTTTCGGTCAGTGGCTGTCACCTTAATAAACCATTTTGCTGTGCTATATACGGTAACCTTTGTGTTCTGCCCATTTTGTGCATAATAAATGTATGTAATGTGCTGTAAAGATTATACTGAAATGTTACGTTTGACGTTGCTGCCATCTAGTGGTCAAAGTTAGTTTCTACTTTGCCAGAACTTTACAGGAAGTGTATTTTTATCAGAGTCAGTAACCTTTAACCTGGAACTGTATTTCCTCCATTTCATGACTGCTCCTGGATCTAGCAGGCTGCATGCAGAGGAGCTCTTGATCTATTCCTGGACTTATAATGGAATTGTCTGTGAGTACTCTCACTGATGGAGTGAGGCTGCTGTATTATGTGTAATGTACTGACACATATGTTTTGTTTATATTGTAGTTTTACAAAGTTATTCAGAAAAGAGAATACATACAGATCTGATGTCTCACGTTTCTTGACTTCTGAATTATTGTTAAGCTGTCTGACTAGTGTTATACAACAGTTCAATAACGCGAAGCAGAACAGTAAAAAAAGACAACCCACGTGGCGGTCTGGAATAAACTGAGACGCCATTACTGCAGCATGAGTCTAAGATCAGGAACAAAGTACCAGGCTGATGCCATGCTACCGCCAACACAGCAAGGCAGGGAGAACATTCCTAGTGCCCAGCAAGACGATGCAAAGTCGCATGTGTCCAGAACTTCACGGGCTAGCAAGATGTCCTCAGCAAGTTCCTCAGCAGTTAGAGCTCGTGCCAAGGCAGAAGCTGCCCGCGTCCAGCTACAGTACGCAGAAAAAGAAGCCATGATGATTCAGGAGTTAGCAGCAAAGAAAGCTGCCATAGCACAAGAAGAAGCGGTGTTAGAATCAAAATTGCTCATCCTGCAGCGACAGACTGCAGCTGCTGAAGCAGAGGCCGCTGCCTACATGGGAACAAGTCGGTCAGGAAGTGAAAAATCATATAAAGACTCAGAGTTTCCAGAAAAACCTCTATTCTCTGCAGATCGTACAAGTGAGTACATCCAGAACCTTACTGATGCGCATACAAAGGAACAGTCTCTTAAACCTGAAGCAAAGGAATTCAGGCCGAGATCAACATACCTCCTGAGCAGGCCCAATCAACCACATGAGGTCAGCGGCTGCCAGAAAACCAAGAATGAAGCACCAGAAACCCCTAAGAACAAAAAACAAGTGTTCCCATCACCTCAACCTATAGATTACAGGCGCGAACAACAATGTGCAGTGGATGTCACCAAATATCTCATCCGCAAAGAAATGGTTAGCTCAGGCTTTCTCCAATTTGATGACTGTCTTGAAAACTTTTGGGCATGGAAATCTTCCTTTCTGAATGCCACTGAAGGTCTGAACTTATCACCAGCAGAAATGCTTAATTTAATGATAAAATGGCTTGGTACTGAGTCAGCAGAGCATGCTAAGAGGATGAGAAGAGCAAACCTGTTCAACCCTGCAGCCGGACTCAACATGACCTGGAGAAGACTAGAAGAAACGTATGGATCCCCAGAGGTAATAGAAGGAGCACTGTTGAAAAAACTTGAAGTCTTTCCCAAGGTGGGCTACAGAGACAACGTGCGGCTATAAGAACTAAGTGATCTTCTACTAGAGATAGAATATGCCAAAGAGGATGGCTACTTGCAAGGACTTTTGTATCTAGATACAGCTAGAGGCACTAATCCCATAGTAGAGAAACTACCCTCAAATCTGCAAGACAAGTGGATGTCTGTGGGAGGTAAATTCTAAGAAGATTATGGATTCGCTTTTCCCCCCTTTCTCTGTGTTTCTAGGTTTGTCCGAAAGCAAGCGAAAATCCGAAGTGATCCCAGTTTCGCCTTCACCACCAGCGGCAATCAATCACACAGACCTGAGAGACCTCACAGACCTCACGGTAGGACCTATGTATCCACACACAAAACAGCTGTACCTTCAGAAGTCACAGACTGCCAAAGCATCCACAAGGTACACACCATAGAAAACCCTGATAGACATTGTCCAATACACAAAAAACCACATCCACTAAAGAAATGCAAAGGCTTTAGAAGCAAACCCATTGCAGAGCGGATGTTCTTCCTTAAACAAAACGGCATCTGTTTCAAGTGCTGCGGATCTACTTATCACATTGCCAAAGACTGAAAAATACCAGTAGACTGTACAGAATGTGGCAGTGAGAGACATATTGCAGCTTTGCACCCTGGCCCTGCTCCTGCCCCACTAGAGACTGTAGAACCCAGGAAAGATCAGGGCAGGGAGCAACAAGAGACCCCACTCTCCTCTGTAATGTCTAATTGCACTGAAGTATGTGGACGAGGCAAGAGTGCACGATCATGCTCTAAAATCTATCTAGTGACTGTGTATCCCACTGGCAAGAGAGAAAGGGCAGTGAAAATGTATGCAGTGCTAGATGAACAGAGCAACAGATCCCTTGCAAAGTCAGATTTCTTTGATATCTTTAACCTTAAGGCAAGTACAGTTCCATACGCTCTAAGGACATGTGCAGGGACAATTGAAACCACAGGGAGAAGAGCTACTGACTTTACTATTGAATCCTTCAATAAGAAAGTGCAGTTCCCACTTCCTACCCTAATAGAGTGTGGCATGATACCTGACGACAAAACTGAGATTCCCTCTCCAGAAGTAGCTCATCACCACCCTCACCTCCGCTCAATTGCTCACCTTATCCCAGCTGTTGAGCCAGATGTTTCTATCCTTCTACTTCTTGGAAGAGATATCCTTCAGGTACACAAGGTGCGCCAGCAAATCAATGGACCTTATAATGCCCCCTATGCACAGAGACTGGACCTGGGGTGGGTCATTGTAGGAGAAGTTTGCCTGGGGACAGTGCACCAGCCTGACAACATTAGCACTTTGAAGACATCTGTGTTAACAAATGGACGCACATCCCTTCTCAGTCCCTGTCACAACAACTTCATTGTCAAGGAAAGCTTTGGCAGGTCAACACAACACTGACTCATCTACACTATATGGTAAAGAAGAAGTCAATTACAACATTGAGACAGACAATCTAGGGATAACAGTATTTCAGAAAACTAAAGATGATGATAAACAGGCCCTCTCTATAGAGGATCAGATCTTCTTGCAGATTATGGATAAAGAGGCTTACCAAGATGACAATCACAGTTGGGTGGCCCCTCTCCCCTTTCGCACACCCAGACGTGTTCTGCCTAGTAACAGGGAGCAAGCCATGAAGCGTTTGCATTCACTCAGCAAAACACTGCAGAGAAAGCCAGAAGTGAAGGGGATGCTAGACAATGATCACGCTGAAGTTGCAGGACCACTTGAGACAGACAGGGAACACTGGTATCTACCAATGTTTGGTGTGTACCATCCGCACAAACCCAACCAAATCAGAATAGTTTTTGATTCCAGCGCAGAGTATAAAGGAGTGTCTTTAAATGACGTACTGTTGAGTGGCCCTGACCTAAACAATACTTTGCTAGGTGTCCTCATGCGCTTCAGAAAAGAGCCCGTTGCTTTCACAGCAGATGTGCAACAAATGTTTTATTGCTTCCTTGTCAGAGAAGACCACAGAGACTTTCTACGTTTTCTCTGGTACAAAGACAATGACATAGACAAAGAAGTTGTCGAGTACAGAATGAAAGTGCACGTATTTGGCAATAGCCCCTCTCCTGCCGTCGCTATATACTGCATGCAAAAGGCTGACCAGAAAAATGCAGAGTGCTATGGACAAGAAGCCAAACACTTTGTATTGAGACATTTCTATGTAGATGATGGACTTGCTTCTGCTAGCACACCTGAAGATGATATACCCTTCCTTAGTAAAGCAAAGCAAATGCTGGCAGAATCCAATCTGCGTCTTCATAAAATCGCTTCCAACAGCCAAAAAGTAATGGAAGCCTTCCCTGTAGCAGACAGAGCTAAGGACCTTAAAGATCTTTGCCTAGGTACAGACACCCTTCCCTTGCAGAAAAGCCTAGGCCTAAGTTGGGATCTAGAAAATGATAGTCTTGCTTTCAGAGTTTCCTCAGAGGAAAAGCCTTTTACACGTAGAGGTATTCTATCCACCGTAAATAGCCTCTATGATCCCCTAGGGTTTGTATCACCTGTGACTATAAGAGGTAAGGCCTTAGTTCGTGAACGGTCATCTGGGAAAAGTGAATAGGATGCATTGCTTCCACAGGAGAGACTAAGTGAGTGGGTTCAATGGACAGAATCCTTGCAAGCGTTAGAGCACCTAAAGATAGACAGATGCTATGTGCCCGTATCTCTGTCATCAGCTTGCAGGAAAGAACTGTGCATCTTCTCAGACGCATCCACCACAGCTATAGGTGCAGTAGATTACTTCAAAGTAATTGATGCAGAAAATGTGTGTCATGTTGGATTTGTCATTGGAAAGTCCAAATTAAGCCCTAAACCAGCCCACACTATTCCTCGTTTAGGGTTGTGTGCTGCTGTACTTGCAGTCGAAATGTCTGAGCTAATCACAGATCAACTAGACACTGACTTTGATGCTGTGAAATTCTTCACTGATAGCAAGACTGTCCTAGGGTACATTTGCAACACCACTAGGAGGTTCTATCTGTATGTCTCCAACAGAGTGAATAGAATCAGGCAGTCTACACACCCAGATCAGTGGTTCTATGTATCTACAGAGCAAAACCCTGCAGATTATGCCACTAGGCCTACTCAAGCAGCATGCCTTCAGAACTCTATATGGTTCTCAGGCCCATCCTTTCTGTACCAACCACACTGAGCAGATAGACACTGCTAATGTTTATCCACTCAGAGCTTGAAGCTGACCCAGATACACCTATGGTCCTTACCCCAGCAATGTTGTTGACTCAAAGGTGAACTCTTTGTCTGCTCCATCCGGAACCATAAGTACAACACCAGTTCATGCTAAACAATGGAAGCAAGTACAATGCTTGGCAGACACCTTTTGGAAAAGATGGAAGAGGGAGTATCTGTCAAATCTGCAACGCCGTAGGAAATGGACTGAGGATCGCCCAAATGTAAAAGTGGGTGATGTTGTTCTGTTGAAGGACAGCCAAGAGGGCAGGAACGAGTGGCCCGTAGGACTTATTGTCAATGCTCTACCAAGCAGGGATGGCAATGTTAGGAAGGTGGAGGTCAAGATTGCAAAGAATGGGACTTCCAAAATGTATCTTAGACCTATAACTGACATTATAGATTTAGTTTCAGATTAGCTAGGATTCCATTTCCTGTTTATATGTTTTTCTGCATAGCAGTAGTTATTTAGGTAGTGACATAATAAATTATGCCAGACAGGGAGTGTTCGGCCCATTTTGTGCATAATAAATGTATGTAATGTGCTGTAAAGATTATACTGAAATGTTATGTTTGACGTTGCTGCCATCTAGTGGTCAAAGTTAGTTTCTACTTTGCCAGAACTTTACAGGAAGTGTATTGTTCTCTGAGTCAGAGGCAGTAACCTTTAACCTGGAACTGTATTTCCTCCATTTCATGACTGCTCCTGGATCTAGCAGGCTGCATGCAGAGGAGCTCTTGATCTATTCCTGGACTTATGATGGAATTGTCTGTGAGTACTCTCACTGATGGTGTGAGGCTGCTGTATTATGTGTAATGTACTGACACATTTGTTTATGTTTATATTGTAGTTTTACAAAGTTATTCAGAAAAGAGAATACATACAGATCTGATGTCTCACGTTTCTTGACTTCTGAATTATTGTTAAGCTGTCTGACTAGTGTTATACAACAGTTCAATAACGCGAAGCAGAACACTTTGTATGTGATGTACATGGAGTTGAACAAACACCTTTACCTGTAAGGAACATCATCCACGGCATGATCAGCAGGAAGAGGCTGTGGAGACTGAAGCCCTCGTGAAGCAAATCCATGAAAATTTCAGCATTCAGAATGGTTGCAAGAAGCAGCGCCACCAACCCACTGATTAACGCACAAAAGAAGTAGCGATAGTTTGAGTAGCCGACACACTTTCCGAGCAGGGTGCAATGGTGGTCACGGCGAAGTACACACACGTTACAGTTAAAACAGTGGTGGCATCTCGGGGGAATGCGGGTCTGGCAGCTGTAACAATACCTAAAAAAAATACAGTCACAAGAGTACCTCAAATGGAACACAATGAAACACTCAAGAACATAAAAAAGTAAATGCATGATTTCTATAAAAATATAATCAGACTTCTCAATCGCTCCTTATCAGCGTGACAGGACCCTATTATTACTCATTATACCTTGTTTTACAAGTGCAATCTAAACTGGTGACAGAAAACACAATTGAAAAACAGGACCCCATTATTATTTTTTTGCCACAGACCATCATCTACAGGAGGTTGGGGGAACGCACGGCAGATGAATACATGGTATCCAGCACTTTGGTCTGCTGGAGTTGATCAACAGGGAGAAAAAAAAACGACCAGAAAATAAGCAGAAAATGGGACCAGAAACGGAAGGCTCCATCCATTGTGGGGTCGTCGTCAGCACAGCTCCCATTTACCTGACTGCATTACATTCACATGCATATACACATTATTATGGTCACCAGCTAATATCCAGAGAATTCACTGCCTGCTTCATGGCACTCCTTATAAACCAACCGAGGGATATATGTGCAGACAGCCTATCACACTCCTAATATACCCACCGAGGGATATGTGTACAGACAGCCTGTCACACACCTTATATACCCACTGAGGGATACGTGTGCAGACAGCCTATCACACACCTTATATACCCTCCGAGGGATACGTGCGCAGACAGCCTATCACACACCTTATATACCCTCCGAGGGATATGTGTGCAGACAGCCTATCACACACCTTATATACAGGGCTGTGGAGTCGGTAGATAAATGTTCCGACTCCGACTCCTCAGTTTTATGTACCTCCGACTCAGACTCCGACTCCCCGACTCCTCTGTATTAATATGCGAATGTATTTTATACATTCCTTGAGGGAAAGAAACGCAACCTACCACAGGACTACTGGCTGGGAAGCCAACAGTCTACTGTATTGCACAGTTTAAGCAAAAGACAAACACAATGAAAGCAAAGGAGGATCCAGGAAGGGGCATTTATTCTAAAACATGATTTTCCTAGGAGAATCCCATAGTCATGTTTAAAGTTTAAGCTAACAATCTGAGTTTACAAGTTTTTATAGCCTTAGGCCTCTTTCACACTTGCGTTGTTGGGATCCGGCATGCACTTCCGTTGCCGGAGGTGCCCGCCGGATCCGGAAAACGCAAGTGTACTGAAAGCATTTGAAGACGGAACCGTCTTCCAAATGCTTTCAGTGTTACTATGGCACCCAGGACGCTATTAAAGTCCTGGTTGCCATAGTAGGAGCGGGGAGCAGGGGAGCGGTATACTTACAGTCCGTGCGGCTCCCGGGGCGCTCCAGAATGACGTCAGAGCGCCCCATGCGCCTGGATGACGTGATCCATGCGACACGTCATCCATGCGCGTGGGGCGCCCTGACGTCACTCTGGAGCGCCCGGGGAGCCGCACGGACGGTAAGTATGCTGCTCCCCCGCTCCCCGCTACACTTTACCATGGCTGTCAGGACTTTAGCGTCCCGGCAGCCATGGTAACCACTCTGAAAAAGCTAAATGTCGGCTCCGGCAATGCGCCGAAATGACGTTTAGCTTAAGGCCGGATCAAGATCAATGCCTTCCAATGGGCATTAATTCCGGATCCGGCCTTGCGGCAAGTGTTCCGGATTTTTGGCCGGAGCAAAAAGCGCAGCATGCTGCGGTATTTTCTCCGGCCAACAAACGTTCCGTTCCGGAACTGAAGACATCCTGATGCATCCTGAACGGATTTCTCTCCATTCAGAATGCATTAGGATAATCCTGATCAGGATTCTTCCGGCATAGAGCCCTGACGACGGAACTCTATGCCGGAAGAAAAGAACGCAAGTGTGAAAGAGCCCTTAGCTGAATGACAGCAGTTTTTCCAATCGTTTACAGCTTCAGTCTTGAACTATTGGCCCTCCATTCCCTTCACTTATACAAGTGTCTCACTCTCTAGTCCTGCAAAAAACATATTTATTTAATCCCTTATCAGTGAAAGGCTAGGTTACACATGGACGCTGCGTTCCCTGTAAAAGCAGAACACAACACTATGGAAAGTATAAGTATTGCAGCTCCTAATTGTGCGTTGCGTGCCATATAGTGAAGCACATGAAAAGCTGGCTTCTTCATGGTCACTTAACGTGTTCTTTTTGCGGTTACGTGAGGCACTGCATGCATTGGTCTTTATTCTTACAGTAGAGAAGTCATTAATTATAACTTTTTGTGAATTGGGACATTTAAACTTGCTTTTTTTTTTTTTGTAGGAGTCGGAGTCGGTGCATTGTTTGCCGACTCCGGGTACCCAAAATTTCCCCCGACTCCGACTCCTCGACTCCGACTCCACAGCCCTGCTTATATACCCACTGAGGGATACGTGTGCAGACAGCCTATCACACACCTTATATACCCACTGAGGGATACGTGTGCAGACAGCCTATCACACACCTTATATACCCACTGAGGGATACGTGTGCAGACAGCCTATCACACACCTTATATACCCACTGAGGGATACATGTGCAGACAGCCTATCACACACACCTTATATACCCACTGAGGGATACGTGTGCAGACAGCCTATCACACACCTTATATACCCACTGAGGGATACGTGTGCAGACAGCCTATCACACACCTTATATACCCACTGAGGGATACGTGTGCAGACAGCCTATCACACACCATATATACCCACTGAGGGATACGTGTGCAGACAGCCTATCACACACCATATATACCCACCGAGGGATATGTGTGCAGAGAGCTTGTCACACATCTTATATACCCACTGAGGGATATGTGTGCATAAGTAGGAAGCGGTCATAATAATGGGACTCGACCGTGTATTTCAGCTCACTGGAAACAAGAGTTACATATGATCAAAATAACCATCTACTATAGAAGAGACATTATATACTCACTCCCAACCTTGACCGAGGCTCCCATGCTCCAGGAAGACACCTTTAATTGTGGAATTACTCAGGACAAATTTCACCATATTCCCCACCACATTAAATAAGAGGTACAATGCCAGCACCAGAAGAGGTAACTGTCCACTCCCTGTAGTGGTGAGGATTAGATAAAACACCTCCAAAGTCACGGAGGAGACAAGAACGGCCATGATGATCAGAGGCAGCACCTGGGCGGGGTCCCAATGGCGGGTCTCCATGCCTAAATACCTGCCAAGCAGAAACAGTGGTCAGAATGCTAGAAACATATTTATGCATATCATCCATTCTTAAAGTGCAGCAAATAACTCTATTTTGGGCCATTCCTCTATTATTCCTGCTAAAAGTTTACAAATAAGGGTTCTGCTACACAGCAACATGAAAGTCACGTGACTTTTGATATAATGATTGTGAGTGGGGTCGCAATGAGGCACGCAACATTACGCAACTGAGATGTGACAGTCACAAAAATCCAGACATGATGGATTCGGTGTCGTAGGTCGCACAAGACTGGGCTGTGTAATAATCACGCACCGGCAAGGTGCAGACAAGTCACACATATTGTTGTGTTATGCAACTTTTCTGCGACACATGTCGCGATGTAGCCGAACCCTAAAGGTACAACTAGTTGGCGGTGTGTCCTTGTGAGGTCTGTTGCACACACTGTTCAGTCGGTGCTACCATTGGCAGATTGTGCAGGGACACACTGTCCACTGGCAGGACTCAATTGTACTTTTATTCTTAAAGGGAAACACCCTGGTTTTGCAATTGTCAGCATGAAATGACAGGAAACAAGAGCTCATGCACGCAAATGTATTTTTTGTCCACAGGTCGGATGTGGGCCCATTCTCTTCAGTGGGGCCGCAAAAGATGTGGACAGCACACCCCTGAGCGCCCGCTTCCGTATGTCTGTTCCATGGCCCTGCAAAAAAAAAATTTAGCACGTCCTATTCTTGTCCGTTTTACAAAAGATAGGACAGTTCTATAGAGAGCAGGACACGGCCGGATCAGTGTTTTGCCCGAATAGTGGTTGTTTATCAGTAAAGCCCGGTTTTCCTGCATGAAACTGCAGTCATGTGACATTTTCCATTGTGTTGGCTGCTTGCCCGATGACATCACGTCTAAGGATCGACAGATTATTGGAGTTACTGATATTATTGGCCGATATTCATGATTTAAAAAAAAGTTATCGGCATCTAACCTTGCCGATAATGCATCCAGCGCGCTGTCACGGAGAAGGAGTCACTCTCTCCCTCCCCCCGGTGCCACGCTGCCAATGAGGAGAGACGGGAGGAGGAGGCTGCGGCGCTACTGCCAGCACCAGTGCTTCTCAAACAGCTGATCGGTGGGGGTCCCGGGTGTCGGACCCCCATGATAAATTACTCATGACCTATCCTGAAGATAGGTCTGCAGTAAAAAAAACATTTGGAGAACTCCTTTAATTAACTGGGGAGGTCTGCAGGCCAGAACTGGAAACCTATGCCAGCTAGGAGCTGCGGAAGACTTCTGGTGCAATTCACCACAGATTTTTGGCACAACTACAGACACTACTGTGGAGCAGGAGACAGAACGCTGATCATGTCAGGGGGGCTGAACGATCTCAGGGACATACATGGCCCCTTGGGAATGTGAGTGTAGGCAGAGAGGTACCTGAGGGCAGAACCACAGCAAAATCTCACCAAAAAGCTATGAAACTAGAGCAAGGCACAAGTGCAGCAGTTACCCATAGTAATCAATCAGACTCCAGCTTTCATTTGTCAGAGAACCTTTTCAGAATGAAAGCATTAACCTGATTGGCTGCCATGGGGAATCATCTATGAAGCTGCTGGGTACAGACACCATCAGTAAGTCATGTAGAGAGGGCTGACATGAGCGCAGTGTCACCATGGCAACCCAACACACAACCAGATTGTTTCACCCCAGTACAACCACTGAAAATCCCTTCACTACAATACAGGAACTGTTATCACCATAGACATGGCGAGAAGACAGAAGAGTCCGGTTACCTCTAGATACAGCTCACAGAAGCCCTGCAGGAGTCCGCCTTATCCTTACACTCCGTGTCAGTGGCCTTCACTCATGGATGACAGGGCTGAGCACTACCTTTCCCCCCACAACCTGTCTGTCTCCACGTCACGTGACCTAAACCTTCAGCGAGCCCATACACTGAGCTTACTCAGCGGCAAAGTGTGACTGAAGGACCTTTCATGACATCATCACCACGTGATCAGTCACATCCGGGGGAGCCAGCCAGTAGAAGCTAGAATGGAGTGGGTGTCGTGAAAGGAGGTGTGACGTCAGACGTTACGTGGTGCTGATGGTCACGTGGTTGCAGGTATACTAGATGCAGTGGGGATAGTATATACAGCAGTGAGCTGTTATGTGAGGTAGGAGGTATAGATGACACCTCATACTGCTGTATAATATATATCTCTATCTATACACACTAGTGTAAAGGAAAACTGACTTAGTTGCCCATAGCAACTAATTAGATTCCAACTTTCATTTTCCAAAGGAGCTGTGAATAATAAAGGTGGAATCTGATTGGTTGCTATGGGCAACTAAGCCAGTTCTACTTTACACTAGTTTAGATCAATCTCAGTGTGCACAGATGTATAGTATTAGGGATAGTGGGGTTAACTGGTAATTTATATTGATGACCCAAAACCCAGGACTTGTGCCGATCACCTGTGTGGGTGCTGCAGCCTCTTCCTAGGCCATGTGACATCACCCTACATGGGTCACATGACCTAGGTGCAGCTCAGCCCCACTGAAGTGAACGGGACTGAGCTGCAATACCAACCACAGCTGCTATACTATATGTGGTGCTGTGCTTGGTGAGCTGCCAGCTACACTCACCAGAGTGAGGGTGGGGGGGACTCGGACCCCCGCCAATGTTATAATTATGACCTATCCTGAGGATAGGTCATCATTATCCTTTCCTGGATAACCCCTTTAACTGGTCTGGCATACTGTTCTCAGCCTGCCAGATCACTTAAAGAGGACCTTTCATGGGTCCAGACATTATAAACTAAGTATCAGGATACGTAGGGCATAGTGCAGGGATATAACTGCACTTACAATTTTTTCTGGGGGCCGCTCTGTTCGCCCGCTGTGGCCCCCCTTGTATTCTCCCGCCTGGTATGCTAATTAATAGCATCGAAGCAATGAGGAGGAGACGGAGTCTTTCTCTGTGGGCGTCTTCTTCTCCCTGGCTGTAGCGCCGTCCAATCAGACACAGCCAGGGAGAAAAACACCTCACCTTCTCCCTGGCTGTGATGCTCTCCTCTGTGATTGGACAGCGCTACAGCCAGGGAGAAGGAGACGCCCACGGAGAAAGACTCTGTCTCCTCCTCATTGCTCCGATGCTATTAGCATACCAGGCGGGAGAATACAGCGGGGGGCCACAGCGGGTGAACGGAGCGGCGCCCAGGAAAATAGTAAGTGCAGTTATATCCCTGCACTATGCCCTACGTATCCTGTTAGTTTATAATGTCTGGACCCATGAAAGGTCCTCTTTAAACTGAGTTATAAACCTGCCCTCAAACTAACCTCTTTCCATAATACTATGTACTAAAACTAAAATACTCTATACTGAAACTCACCGTAACGGTCCATTCACACATCCGTGTGTGTTTTGCGGATCTGCAAAACACGGACACCAGCAATGTGCGTTCCGCATTTTGGGGACCGCACATCGCCGGCACTAATAGAATATGCCTATTCTAATAGGACATGTTCTATTTTTTTCGGGATCGGAAATGCAGACCCGGAAGTGCGGATCGTGCGGCCCCATAGAAATGAATGGGTCCGCAATTCCGTTCTGCAAAATGCGGAACGAAATTGCGGATGTGTGAATGGAGCCTAAAATACTATGTTGTCAGAATGCCTATTTTGTCTGCAAACGGTCAAGAGTGAGACATTTTCTATAATTTTTGGCGCAGATTCAAACAGCCCATGTGTGCTGCCCGCATCCATAAGTCTGTTCCACACCCCTTCAAAAAAACAGAACATGTCTTATCCTAAGGATAGGACATTTCTGAAGGAGGCAAAAAATGGTGGCAGGCTCTTGTGTTTTGCAGATGCACAATTTGCGGATCGCAAAAACAGATACGGTGATGTGCTTGAGCCCTAAACCTGCATGCAAAACCATCAGTTTTTCCCTGAACAGATCCTGACACAATCTGCATTGCTCGTGTGAAATTAGGGTTAGTATTAGGGCTGGTATTAGGCCTCATTCACATGACTGTATTTTTGGTCAGTGTCCTATCCGCATTTTTGCAGATCGCACATGGACCCATCAATTTCTATGGTGCTGCAAAAAATGCAGGCAGCGCACGTGTGCTGTCCTCATCCGTGCTGCAAGTTAAAGAATATGTCTTATTCTTGTCTGATTTGCAGTTTGGCGATGGGGTCTGCGAAAAGTGCAGGATGCACATGGCAGCTATCTGTAAATGTGGCCTTAGTACTAGGGTTAGGCCTCATGCACATGGCCGTGGCTGTACTGCCAGCCGCAAAACAGGGATCTGTAAAATACGGACACTTTCCTTGTGCAATCCGCATTCTTCTCACTCCCGCAATATGGACAAGAATAGGACATGTTCTATAATTTGCAGAACGGACACACGGATGCGGGCAGTACATAGATTTTTTTTTTGTGGACCCATAGAACTGAATGGGTTCATTTGCAATCTGCTAAAAATGCAGATCAGACACAGATACAAAATACAGTCGTGGCCATGAGGCCTTAGGCTCCTTGCAGAGAAGCGCGAGCGAATTAGGTCCGGATGCGTTCAGTGAAAAATGCACGATTTCGCAAGTAAGTTCATTCAGTTTTGCCTACGATTGTGTTCAGTTTTTATCGCGCGGGTAAAATGCGCATTGATGCGTTTTTCAAGCGCGTGATAGAAAACGGAATGTTTACAAACAACATCTCCTTAGCAACCATTAGTGAAAAACGCATCGCACCCGCACTTGCTTGATTTTCACCCTGCCCCATTCACTTCCATGGGGCCTGCGTTGCGTGAAAAACGCAGAATATAGAACATGCTGCGATTTTCACACAACGCACAAGTGATGAGTGAAAAACAACGCTCACGTACACAGACACATTAAAATGAATGGGTCCGGATTCCGTGCGGGCGCAATGCGTTCGCATCACGCATTGCACCCGCGCGGAAGACTCGCTCGTGTGAAAGGGGCCTTAGGGGTTAGGATTAGGGTGCAGATTTATGTGCAGAAAATCCGCACCAAAAGCCCACAAAAATGCACATAAATCCGCACTATTTATCGCATTTTAGGTGTGTTTCTTAGGCCTCATGCACGCGGCTGTTGTTTGGCCGTTTCGTGCATTGGGGACCTTAATTTGCGGTCCCCAATGCACAGGCAACATCTGTGCGGCTGGCGCAACGGATCCAGACCCATTCAACTTGAATAGGTCCGTGATCCGTCCGCACCGCAAAAAAATCGAACATGTCAAGTGAATGGGTCCGCATTCGTGATTTGGTGTGCACACGGCCGCACATAATCTGCATCATGCACAGTCTATGGATCATGCACATAATCTGCATCATGCACAGTCTATGGATCATGCACATAATCTGCATCATGCACAGTCTATGGATGAGCGAACTTCTGTTTTCAAGTTCGGCGTACAATGTTCGGGTTATCTAAGAATTCTGTTATCGGTGTTGATCGCGGCATCTGAGGGGTTAAATGAGCAATGCATAATCTGATGGATAAATGAATCCAGGCAGCAAAGGAGACAACATGGACAATGCATAGCGCCCGCACTGAATCTGGACCCATTCATTTCTATGGGACTGTGTACATGAGCGTTGTTTTTTTACGCGTCATCTGCGTTACGTCAAAATTGCAGCATATTCTATGTTCTGTGTTTTTCACGCAGCTCTTGCTCCATAGCAGTGAAAGGGGCTTCCGTGAAAAACGCATTGTATCTGGATGCAGTCCGGATGCAAAGCATTTTTCACTGATGGTTGCTAGGAGATGTTTTTAATTCTTCAGGGTTTTTTTTTCACTTGCGTTAAAAAGGCATCAAAACTGATTGCTTCCGCGTGAAAAAAACAGAACCACTGAACGCAATCGCAGACAAAACTGAAATAATTTGGTCCCAAAATCATGCGAATTTCATAGAACCATCCTGAGTAGTGTTGAGCGAACTTATGTTTTAAGTTTGGCGTCTAAAGTTCGGGTTATCGAAGAATCGCGTTATGGATTCCGCTGCCAATGACCATAACGGAATTTAGAATCCATAATGCGATTCTTCGATAACCCGAACCCGAACTTTAGACGCCGAACTTAAAACACAAGTTCGCTCAACACTAATCCTGAGCAATCCTAACGCTCGTGTGAAGGAGGCCTGAGGCTGGTTTCACGCAAGCGAATTAAACGCATTGAACTCACAGCATATGTCTGCGGAAGCTCCCGTCCTGAACCTATGTACGTAGCACTGATAAGATCACATAGGATTATACTGATTTATGATGCTATGTAACCCTTAGGCTGGGTTCACACGGGCGTTGCGGGAAAATGTGCGGGTGCGTTACGGGAACACCCGCGATTTTTCAGCGCGAGTGCAAAACATTGTAATGCATTTTGCACTCGCGTGAGAAAAATCGCGCATGTTTGGTACCCAAACCCGAACACCGTCGGTGTTCTGTAGATTGTATTATTTCCCCTTATAACATGGTTATAAGGGAAAATAATAGCATTCTGAATACAGAATGCATAGTAAAATAGCGCTGGAGGGGTTAAAAAAATAAAAATAAAAATTTAACTCACCTTAGTCCACTTGATCGCGTAGCCCGGCATCTCCTTCTGTCTCCTTTGCTGAACAGGACCTGTGGTGAGCATTAATTACAGGTAAAGGACCTTTGGTGACGTCACTCCGGTCATCACATGATCCATCACATGATCTTTTACCATGGTGTTGGATCATGTGATGACCGGAGTGACGTCACCAAAGGTCCTTTACCTGTAATTAATGCTCACCACAGGTCCTGTTCAGCAAAGGAGACAGAAGGAGATGCCGGGCTACGCGATCAAGTGGACTAAGGTGAGTTTAAAAAAAATTTAACCCCTCCAGCGCTAGTTTACTATGCATTCTGTATTCAGAATGCTATTATTTTCCCTTATAACATAGTTATTCTAAATAACATAGCATTCTAAATTAATACAATCTACAGAACAGCGATCCCAAGCCCGAACTTCTGTGAAGAAGTTCGGGTTTGGGTACCAAACATGCGCGATTTTTCTCACGCGAGTGCAAAACGCATTACAATGTTTTGCACTCGCGCGGAAAAATCGTGGGTGTTCCCGCAACGCACCCGCACATTTTCCCGCAACGCCCGTGTGAACCCAGCCTTAGGCCCCTTTCACAAGAGCGTGATGGATTGGCTCTGGATGCGTTCAGGGTGCGTTCAGTGAAAATCGCACCATTTTGCAAGCAAGTTCAGTCAGTTTTGTCTGCGATTGCGTTGAGTTGTTCAGTTTTTTCCGCGCGGGTGCAATGCGTTTTTCACGCGCATGATAAAAAACTGAAGGTTTACACCTAACCCAAGCCCGAACTTCTGTGAAGAAGTTCGGGTACCAAACATGCACGATTTTTCTCACGCGAGTGCAAAACGCATTACAACGTAACGCACCCGCACATTTTCCCACAACGCCCGTGTGAAAAAGGCCTATGGGGCCAGGGCTGCGTGAAAACGCAGAATATAGAACATGCTGCGATTTTCACGCAACGCAGAACTGATGCGTGAAAAACAATGCTCATGTACACAGACCCATTGAAATGAATAGGTCAGGATTCCGTGCGGGTGCTATGCATTCATGTCATGCATTGCACCCGCGCTGAAAACTCGCTCATGTGAAAGGGGCCTTACAGTTCTGGAATGTATTGGATTACACTGGCATAATGCTGTCACTGTTATCCAATACATTCCAGAACTGTTAGGCTGCGTTCACACGGGCGAGATTTCCGCGCGGGTGCAATGCGGTAGGTGAACGCATTGCACCCGCACTGAATCTGGACCCATTCATTTCAATGGGGCTGTTCAGATGAGCGATGATTTTCACGCATCACTTATGCGTTGCGTGAAAATCGCAGCATGCTCTATATTCTGCGTTTTTCACGCAACGCAGGCCCCATAGAAGTGAATGGGGTTGCGTGAAAATCGCATGCATCCGCAAGCAAGTGCGGATGCGGTGCGATTTTCACGCACGGTTGCTAGGTGACTGTCTATACACTGTATTATTTTCCCTTATAACATGGTTATAAGGGAAAATAATAGCATTCTGATGACAGAATGCATAGTAGGTGATCAGTTGAGGGTTAAAAAAAATAAAAAAATTAACTCACCTTCTCCGTTTGTTCGCGTAGTTCTCCCGGTCTTCAGTTCTTTAAAAAGATGAACTATGGGCTAAAGGACCTTTGATGACGTCAGATCACATGCTCCAATCACATGGTCCATCACCGTGGTGATGGACCCTGTGATTGGAGCATGTGATCTGACGTCACCAAAGGTCCTTTAGCCCATAGTTCATCTTTTTAAAGAACTGAAGACCGGGAGAACTACGCGAACAAACGGAGAAGGTGAGTTAATTTTTTTATTTTTTTTAACCCTCAACTGATCACCTACTATGCATTCTGTCATCAGAATGCTATTATTTTCCCTTATAACCATGTTATAAGGGAAAATAATTACATCTACACAACACCGAACCCAAACCTGAACTTCTGTGAAGAAGTTCGGGTCTGGGTACCACAGTCTGTTTTTTATCACGCGCGTGCAAAACACATTGCACCCGCGCGATAAAAACTGAACATCGGAACGCAATCGCAGTCAAAACTGACTGCAATTGCATTCCTACTCGCGCGGGTTTGCCGCAACACACCGGGACGCATCCGGAACTAATCCGGACACGCTCGTGTGAACCCAGCCTTAGGGTTATATAGCATCATAAATCAGTATAATGCTATGTGACTCCCGTCAGTGCTGGGAGGTCAGGCCGGATGCTGCGATGTGGACTCGCTGCGGGAAGAACACTTGTCTGCAAGGGGCCTAAGGCCCCTTTCACACGGGCGAGTTTTCCGCGCGGGTGCAATGCGTGAGTTAAACGCATTGCACCCGCACTGAATCCGGACCCATTCATTTCTATGGGGCTGTGCACACGAGCGGTGATTTTCACACATCACTTGTGCGTTGCATGAAAATCGCAGCAAGCTCTATTTTGTTTGTTTTTCACGCAACGCAGGCCCCATAGAAGTGAATGGAGCTGCTTGAAAATCGCAAGCATCCGCAAGCAAGTGCGGATGCGGTGCGATTTTCACGCACGGTTGCTAGGAGACGATCGGGATGGAGACCCGATTATTATTATTTTCCCTTATAACATGGTTATAAGGGAAAATAATAGCATTCTGTATTCAGAATGCAAAGTAAAATAGGGCTGGAGGGGTTAAAAATAAAATAAAAATTATTTAACTCGCCTTAATCCACTTGTTCGCGCAGCCGTCATCTCTTCTGTCTTCATCTGTGAGGAAAAGGACCTTTGATGACGTCACTACGCTCATCACATGGTCCATCACATGATCCATTACCATGAGCGTAGTGACATCATCAAAGGTCCTTTTCCTCACAGATGAAGACAGAAGAGATGCCGGCTGCGCGAACAAGTGGATTAAGGCGAGTTAAATTATTATTTTTTATTTTTTTTAACCCCTCCAGCCCTATTTTACTTTACATTCTGCATTCAGAATGCTATAATTTTCCCTTATAACCATGTTATAAGGGAAAATAATACAATCTACACAACCTTGAACCCAAACCTGAACTTCTGTGAAGAAGTTCGGGTCTGGGTACCACATTGCACCTGGGTAACACATTGCACCCGTGCGATAAAAACTGAACAACAAAACGCAATCGCAGTCAAAACTGACTGCAATCGCGTACCTGCTCGCGCGGGTTTGCCGCAACGCATCCAGAGTCCAGACCTTATCCGGACACGCTCATGTGAAAGAGGCCTAAGGGTTACATAGCATCATAATTCCCTGTAAGTGCTAGGGAGGTCAAGACGATTGCTTCCGCAGACACACACTCCGAGTTCCATGCATTGAACTCGCTCGTGTGAAACCAGCCTAAGGGCTCACGCACACGAACATATGTATTTTGCGGTTCGCAAAAAAAGGATCCGTATTGCATCAGTCTTTTCTTTTCTTGCGGACAAGAATAGGACATGTTCTATCTTTTTTGAGGAACGGACATATGGAAACGGAATGCACACAGAGTCATTTAAATTTAAATTTTTTTGCGGACCCACTGAAGTGAATGGTTCGGCATACAGATCGCAAAAAAAAAACGGAATGGGCACAGGAAAAAAAAATAAGTTTGTGTGCATGAGCCCTAAGGCAGGCATCTAATATGTGAACTGCCTGTTTGCAGTGCGGGATGTGTCTGATGACCATTGTGCGTGCGTGTGGTGCGTCTACGGGTATGTTCACATGGTTTAAATCCATGTCAATGAGAAACTGTTGAATCTTGAATGGAATATAGTCTTGAACACCCGCTGAATCAGTGACATATTATATGTATAAACCTGCCCTAAGGGCTTGTGCACACAGCCTCAAGTGTTTTGCAATCTTCAAATTGCGGATCCGCAAAACACATCCCTGTCGAGTGCATGACACCATTTATTTTTTTTAACTTCTCTATAAATGTCCTATATTTTTCCACAAAACAGACAAGAATAGGACATGTTTTTTTTTTTGGCGGGGCTGCAGAACAAACATACGGATGCGGACCGCACACGGTGAGCTGTCCACATCTTTTGCGCCCCCATTGAAATGAATGGGTCCACATCCAGTCTGCAAAATGGCGGATCGGATGTGGACAGAGTGTGTGAGCAGAGTTTGTGAATAAGGTGAATAATGTGAGTGTGCCTATGTGTGCCAACCAGCACTGTACTGGCACCAATGGGCAGAAGACACAGGCTCAGAGCAATGAGACGATTGTACAATTATTTCCATCTCCTGATCACTTTATGGTGGAAATTTTTCAGATCCATGAAAACATGTGGAAAGGTGTTCAGAAGATAAAAATGTCCACTTGCATATGCTGCAGTTAGGAAAAATGATCACTAGATGGGGCCCTTCTATAAAAAGAATTAGAATTATTGGGCATGATGCATGCAGGAACTACGCATAAGTAATCTGTCATATATTGTATGTTCGGAAAAAAACGTTGCAGTCAGATATCAACATGTTGTAAAGAAAATGGTGGAAATTAGAGATGAGCGAACTTCTGTTTTAAGTTCGGCGTCTAAAGTTCGGCTTCCGGTTAGCGGAGGATCCCGATATGGATTCCGAATTCCGTTGTGGTCCGTGGTAGCGGAATCAATAATGGTCATTATTGATTCCGCTACCACGGACCACAACGGAATTCGGAATCCATATCGGGATCCTCCGCTAACCGGAAGCCGAACTTTAGACGCCGAACTTAAAACAGAAGTTCGCTCATCTCTAGTGGAAATGAGTTTTTTTTTACATTTTTCAAAGCACAGTTGTAGCGTCATGGGGCGGTGGGGGTGAACCATACGGCCTCGTGAAGGTTATGGTCCAGTGGTGAAAGGTGTCGTCTTATTGAAAATAAAGATGATTTTTACACCACATATACTTGTGGTTTTTGATCTAGCAAATTAGGGTGTTGGATTCTCAGTGGTCCTGCACCTTTAGCTTGTGAATTCCTTAATAGACTCCCTCTTCAGTGTCAGGTATCAATGCCATCCACAGGGGCAACGGGAGAAAACCTAAAAGATGCAGCAGCGGCCACCACACATCTTCACTAAGGCTTGTAGCGTTGTACCTAGTCATTAGCACAACTGCTTTAGGCTAGTGTACATGTCAGTTTCATTTCAGAGGTAATCGGGGTGGACTGGCCATAGACCCTACAGAGAAATTTCCCGGTGGGCCGATGCCCAGGGAGCCGCCCAAGCCCTTCTCATGGCCACCAGCTGGGTATATAACAATCTGATGCTATTATCATTAATTCATGCTAGGGGCATCAGGTACTTATGCATCTGGCCAGTGGCTGCAGCTGCATCCTCAGTATGGTGATACAGTCTAATACTGCAGTGCGGGTGGCAGTATTATGTTCTGCACTGTGATGTTTGATTCTGCAGGGGCGGTATCTTGGGCAGCACTATGTATTGCTGACCCGTCTACTTGTGTTGGCCTGCCTTCAGTCAATTTGACCCTGCCTACAACATGGGGTCACTTTTAGTTCCCAGTCCGCCATTGGATGTAATTCAGATGTGAGTAGCATCCTCCGATCTCTTTATTTATTCACCCCCCGCCCTGTGTTATCGGCAAGAGTTCTAAAAGGTTTGTAAGGAGGTCATTTTTTTGTCACACAGATGGAACGTACAACAAGAATATTTACTGATCTCAAATGGGACATCAAGCTTGACGGTTACAATAGTCTCACAGGAGGCAACAGGCTTAGTGGTTACAGTCTCAAGTGGGGCAATGAGTAGCTGGTTACAGAGTCTCTCAATGTAGGTCAGAGACATCAGTTGTAACACTATAACTGTCTCTTTAAGAGGCACCTGTTTACTCTCTCCCTCATCTTGTGGCGCACCCAAGTTCCCTGGGCGTCACCTTTCTAGATTCAGTCTCTTTAAGGTGGTAGTGGTGAAGATAGCTAAGCTGCAGTTGATGCCATGATATCTCCTCTATTTGACATGGTCCCACACAATATGAACAGTCTCCAGCCAACACGCCAAGATTGCAGGATCTTTCTCCTTGCAACCATCGTGCACACTGCCCTGTCCCACCACGGTGGCAGTATCCCTCCTCACGGCAGTATTGCTCACAGTTGACTCTGTATGCCATCATTTGCAGCAGGTCGCCGGTCTTGATCACAGACCTGTCTTCTCTACAGGCCTAGGATGCGTGGACTAAGCAGCTCCATTCTACCCCTACGTTCAGCCTTCTACTCCTCTGCAGTGGTCACCTGCCTGCTTGCCCCATCTAAGCCTTGAAGTGATGCACCTTTATGGCGTGTGCCACTCACTTATGTTTTTAGCTAGCTACATGCCGTGTCTCCTAGCTCACTCTAGTGCTGTCTTTCTTTCATAGTGGCTTTCTTGCTTCTGACCACTAGGCTGTGCCTGCACATTTGTTTATCCCCTCCGGGAAGCATTGTAGCTTGCATGGGGATGCTGGCATCTTGACTCCCAGATTGACCTCTGATTCAGCCAGGCCTTTGTCACTTTACCAGGCAGTTAACCAGTCACTGCCACCAATGGTTCACATAGTGCAATATACAGTGTACCCCGTGTCTAGTTGATTATGCACGGCACCGTTCATCAGTAATCAGTGTGGATTATCTGTAATGCCCCTCGTCACCCTGCCCAAGGTATATGACTCCACTGGTGTAGACCTGCTGTCATAGGCTGCCTTTGATGTTGTAAAGTCACATCCCAGCATGGCCTCAATACATGCAGGGCATTTTACCCACATTGACGCACATTATGTCTAGATACCTTGCTGGTATCTCTTGGCAGTCAATGCACAAAACATGGCATATCACATAGCATCACAACATGGTATAACAAATATGAGTGCACGTTACATGGCACACTTAAAGAGGACCTTTCATCAGAATCAAGTATGTAAACTGAATATACATACATGGAGAGCAGCGCCCAGGGATCCCCCTGCACTTACTATTATCCCCGGGCGCCGCTCCGTTCTCCGGTTATAGGCTCCGGTAAAGTCATAGTTAGGCTCCACCCATTTGAGCCTGCCGACGTCTCTTTCTCCTATGTTGTAGCGCTGGCCAATCGCAGCGCTCAGCTCATAGCATGGCTAAGAGCTGAGCGCTGCGATTGGCCAGCGCTACAGCATAGGAGAAGGAGACCGCGGCAGGCTCTAATGGGTGAAGCCTAACTATGACTTTACCGGAGCCTATGAACGGAGCGGCGCCCGGGGATAATAGTAAGTGCAGGGGGATCCCTGGGCGCCGCTCTCCATGTATGTATATTCAGTTTACATACTTGATTCTGATGAAAGGTCCTCTTTAAAGGGAACCTGTCATCAACTGTATGCTGACCTCACTGAGGGCAGCACAATATAGTGACAGAAATGCTGATGTCAGCGGTGTGTCACTCATGAGCTAAAAGTAAGTGGTTGTCAAGGCCAGCATCATAATCATTGCAGGCCAGATTTGAAAAGAGTCAAATCTACCTGAGAAGAGTCCTGGTTATTCATAATCTCCTGCTCTCCTCGCCCATCTGCTGATGATTGGCAGTTCTCTCCTAGAGAGAAAGAGAGAACACTAGGTAGAAGACTGTCAGTCATCAGCAGGTGGGCGGGAGAGCAGGAATTCATGAATAACCAGGACTCTTCTCAGGTGTCCGTGACTCTTCTCCAGGCCCAGTCTGCAATGATTGTGATGTTGGTTCTCGGCAACCACTTACTGTTAACTTATAAATGAAATCCTCTCACCTGTCTCTACTTTAGTCTGCCCTTAGTATGGGCAGCAGAAAGTTGACAGGTCCCCTTTAAGAACGGGGAGATATAATAGCATGCATAAACATAACATTGCTGGCATGTTAATGTATTGTTGACATGGCCTCAGCAACAGTCACTTAACAGTCCAGCTTAAAACCAGTAGGAGCAGCACTCCAATAAACAGGCCCGACTGGTTTCAGTGCCACAGCTGGTGAAAGCAGCTGATTGGCAGGTGTACCAAGAGTTCAAATTCCCACCAATCTGATACTGATGGCCCCTATTGTCATAAGGATAGGTCATCAATTGGTAATGTTTTACCATAAAGCAGCCTGCTGGAGAAGTCTGCATTCGGCATTGCCGGGCGCCACCTGATGCCCGATGGCCCCATTAACTATAATGGGGAGTGGCGGAGATCCAGCCGCAACTTGGCAAACATGCCAGCAATTGGCTGGATGTAAACCACTGCGCACAGCAGTTTTCGTCCGCCCTATACTTGGCATATTTTTCACGTTGCGGCAAGATCTCCCCTGGTCCCCATTATAGTCATCTGCAGCATTTACACTAGAATCCTTAGTGATGGCTAACCTCCAGCACTCCAACTGTGGTGAAACTACAACTCCCAGCATGCTCCATTCATTTCTATAGAGTTCTAAGAACAGCCAAGCAAGTGTGCATCTTGGGAGTTGTAGTTTTACCACAGCTGGAGTGCCGGAGGTTAGCCATCACGGCTCTAGACTGTGTAAGGATCGGTGGCAGCGTATATACTAGACTGTGGACCAATCAGTGGCAGCGTATACACTAGACTGTGGACTGATCGGTGGCAGCGTATACACTAGACTGTGGACTGATCGGTGGCAGTGTATACACTAGACTGTGGACTGATCGGTGGCAGCGTATACACTAGACTGTGGACTGATCGGTGGCAGCGTATACACTACTGTGGACTGATCGGTGGCAACGTATACATTAGACTGCGGACTGATCGGTGGCATTGTAGTCCATCAGTCCATAGTCTAGTGACTAGACTATGGACTGATGGACTACAATGTGACTGTAAGAGGCAGGTGTGGGATGGTGCTGAATAATGGCAGGTAGAAGTAGAAGTACATCATTTTTCCTGCAGCATGCAATTCTTTTACTCTACAAGTCTTTACATTTCACTCTGTAGAGGGCGCTACACTTAGAAACATTGCATCAAAACATTTCTAATCTCTCATTGAGGGCACATATACAAAGCTGTTATGTCTCTTAGGCTAGTCTCACACAGGAATAGCCTGCCAGATCGCTGTGCATTCTGGCAAATTTGCCATTATGGTTAATGGGGCCGGACAGAGCCTTACAAACCTCCGGCAATGCTGGAATGCACAGAGATCCGCAGGCTATTCCCTGCCGGAACAATCTGCCGGGTCTCCACTGCTAGTGTGAGACTGGCCTCAAAAGGGCTCATCACTCTTGGGGTTTACAAGTCTTTATTCCAGAGGTAATATTTGCTCTCACTCAGATGCACAGTCCTTAAAGGGAACCTTTCGTGATTTTAACCAACTATCCTATGACCTCTGCTTGATAATAAATATGTCATGTTTTTCACAGTGCTTATTCTATTGGCCATTTATTGTACCTTTGGAACCTTTCTTCTCATTTCCACCAAATATGTAAATAAACTTTTGACATCACAAGCGCCGTTTTTTTTGCGCATTGTCGCCCATCCTCACTCCTCAAGATTGACACCTCCTGATCCGCTTTTCAAAATGAAAGCCTCGTTTATAATCCTGTGCATGCGCGCTTTCCTCCCAGGGCACTCTAATCCTTTCCAGCACCATTGTAGTACACATACACTGGCTCCTATAATAGTCAAAGTTTCTAGGCGCCATTTCCTCACTTCCGTCATTAGCATTGATAGCGCCGGCGCGGCAGTCCTGCCAGCTCTTCCTTTCTGACTGGATTGAATCCAACTTTTTTCCCCCAGCTTAAACTTAGGTACAGTTGCTTACCAAATCATAATAATAATGATGTACTTTATTGTAGCATTCATTATTTGTTACACAATCTTCTTATTAGTGTGTCTGTAATGGATGCAGAATTATGAGCAAATTGGTTGTGCTTTATATGCTGTGCCTGTATAGATGTAATTGAAAATTTCAAAACGCCAACCTAATTTTAAAAAACCCACCACAGGCACACCTTGACCACATGGTGGATCAAATCTGACCACGGGCAACATCTGCCTGGAGTTTGTATGTTCACCCCCTGTCTATGTGGGTTTCCTCTGGCTTCATCCCACACTCCAAAGACATACTGATAGGGAACGTAGATTGTGAGCCCCATTGGGTACAGTGTGATGCTAATGTCTGTAAAGCGCTGCAGCATATGTCAGCGCTATATAAGTGCATAACGTTTAATTTAGCTATTGTGACTAGTATGACAAGTGCCCCCTGTTTATTTAGGTAGGATATGCCTTTACAGATGCCAGTTGCACAGGCTCCATAATACAATAGTGTACAATAAGGGGTTAATTTACTTTAGGATCCAAAGTGGGTTCACTTACTTTAGATTGCAGTAGGGGGTTCACATGCTTTAGGGTGCAATAAGGGGTTCACTTACTTAAAGTGGTTGTCCAGGATTAGAATAACATGGCTGCTTTCTACCAAAAACCGCACCACACCTGTCCACAGGTTGTGTGCCTTATTGCAGCTTTGCCCTATTGACCAGGGCTGTGGAGTCGGTAGATAAATGTTCCGACTCCGACTCCTCAGTTTTATGTACTTCCGACTCCTCTGTATTATGTACTTCCGACTCCCCGACTCCGACTCCTCTGTATTAATATGCGAATGTATTTTATACATTCCTTGAGGGAAAGAAACGCAACCTACCACAGGACTACTGGCTGGGAAGCCAACAAGTTTTTATAGCCTTAGCTAAATGACAGCAGTTTTTCCAATGGTTTACAGCTTCAGTCTTGAACTATTGGCCCTCCATTCCCTTCACTTATACAAGTGTCTCACTCTCTAGTTCTGCAAAAAACATATTTATTTAATCCCTTATCAGTGAGAGGCTAGGTTACACATGGACGCTGCGTTCCCTGTAAAAGCAGAACACAACACTATGGAAAGTATAAGTATTGCAGCTCCTAATTGTGCGTTGCGTGCCATATAGTGAAGCACATGAAAGCATGCTTCTTCACGGTCACTTAACGTGTTCGTTTTGCGGTTACGTGAGGCACTGCATGCATTGGTCTTTATTCTTACAGTAGAGAAGTCATTAATTATAACTTTTTGTGAATTGGGACATTTAAACTTGCTTTTTTTTTTTTATTCCAATATAAATTTAGTAGGAGTCGGAGTCGGTGCATTGTTTGCCGACTCCGACTCCAGGTACCCAAAATTTCCCCCGACTCCGACTCCACAGCCCTGCTATTGACCCCAATGGAGCCAAGCTGCAGTACCAGACACAACCAGTGTAAAGAGGTGGTGCTGTTTTTGGAAGAAAGCCTTTAAGGGTGCAAATTTGGTTCACTTACTTTAGGGGTTTTCTTTGGCTGTGATGTAGCTAGCAAATACACAGTGTATCTGAAACTCATTCTGACTCTGACCCTGATCTGTGAGAAAAGTCAGACATCAGAGTCAAACATCATTTGAAATTGTCATCTAGCTAGTGTTTTGTCTGCTGCTGGGTCTTAAACCCAAAACTTGCTATCTGTGAGACAGAAGCCTTACCAGTAAGCCTGAGGCTTACGGGATATTTGATTAGATACTCAGGCAGTACTATATAATAAGCAAACAAGACACATTCACATGCTTGGGTATTGAGTAGTCACATATCAGAGTCATTATCAGGGAGAGTATTTTGCCTCAAACTCACTTCTGATATTTGACTATGAGATCTGATCATGTCCTAAAATGAACACAGTACTCCTGTAGCGAGTGCAGGGGGTGGTCACTTTCTAAGGCTTCTTTCACACTAGTGTTAGGCTTGTCCAGCAGGGGAACAGCCTGCCGGATCCATACTAACGCATGCACACGTGTTCTGCCGGAAGTCCTGCCCGGCCCCATCCACGCTGCGCTTTTTGTCTGGCCATCTCTCGGCAAGTTTGCCGTGCTGCGGCCGCATCTCCAGCCTGTCCCCGTTATATTGAATTGAGCCAGGCTGGACTTCCAGCCGGAACATGTGTGCAAGGGTTAGTACGGACCCGGCAGGCTGTTCCCCTGCTGGAACAGCCTGCCGGACAAGTCTAACGTTAGTGTGAAAGAAGCCTTCGCTGATTTTAAGCTGGGGCTGAGCCAGAGCGCTCTGACGACGTCTTTCCTGTTAGTTCATTACTGCGGTGGATAGTTTCTGCAAAGCAGCATCTTTTTTATATACACTCACCTAAAGAATTATTAGGAACACCATACTAATACGGTGTTGGACCCCCTTTTGCCTTCAGAACTGCCTTAATTCTACGTGGCATTGATTCAACAAGGTGCTGATAGCATTCTTTAGAAATGTTGGCCCATATTGATAGGATAGCATCTTGCAGTTGATGGAGATTTGAGGGATGCACATCCAGGTCACGAAGCTCCCGTTCCACCACATCCCAAACATGCTTTATTGGGTTGAGATCTGGTGACTGTGGGGGCCATTTTAGTACAGTGAACTCATTGTCATGTTCAAGAAACCAATTTGAAATGATTCGAGCTTTGTGACATGGTGCATTATCCTGCTGGAAGTAGCCATCAGAGGATGGATACATGTTCTCATTCTGTTTACGCCAAATTCGGACTATACCATTTGAATGTCTCAACAGAAATCGAGACTCATCAGACCAGGCAACATTTTTCCAGTCTTCAGCAGTCCAATTTTGGTGAGCTCGTGCAAATTGTAGCCTCTTTTTCCTATTTGTAGTAGAGATAAGTGGTACCCGGTGGGGTCTTCTGCTGTTGTAGCCCATCCTCCTCAAGGTTGTGCGTGTTGTGGCTTCACAAATGCTTTGCTGCATACCTCGGTTGTAACGAGTGGTTATTTCAGTCAACGTTGCTCTTCTATCAGCTTGAATCAGTCGGCCCATTCTCCTCTGACCTCTAGCATCCACAAGGCATTTTTGCCCACAGGACTGCTGCATACTGGATGTTTTTCCCTTTTCACACCATTCTTTGTAAACCCTATAAATGGTTGTGCGTGAAAATCCCAGTAACTGAGCAGATTGTGAAATACTCAGACCGGCCCGTCTGGCACCAACAACCATGCCACGCTCAAAATTGCTTAAATCACCTTTCTTTCCCATTCTGTCATTCAGTTTGGAGTTCAGGAGATTGTCTTGACCAGGACCACCCCCTAAATGCATTGAAGCAGCTGCCATGTGATTGGTTGACTAGATAATTGCATTAATGAGAAATAGAACAGGTGTTCCTAATAATTCTTTAGGTGAGTGTAAGTGGCCCTGTAGGACTAGGGAATTGATCGCCCTTAGGTTTCTCTATACAGAAATCTACACACATGCAGATGTTTGCATACAGGCACACACAAATATTCTTTACAAGGTACGTACATACATAGGAACACTTACACCTCTATTTAGATTGTGATCGTCCTTTGGGCAGAGGCCGCCTTTCTTTTGTCTCATTGTTTGTTCATGACTTAGGATTTTACTTGTCACTTCCTGAATGGTAAATGGCTCTGTAATATAATGGCACTACATAAATAAGGATTATTATGGCGCTATATAAATAAGGATTATTACTGTTATGTATGCACTCGAAGTGAAAGCTCTTACTTTTTATTCCATGAAACCACAAATTTATCTGTATTGGAATCACATTAGGTAAAAGGGTTTACAGAGTTGGGCATAAAATTGCGCAAAGAGGGGAAATGTGATAAACTAATAAAAGAAACATTACTTAAAGGGAGTCTGTCACCTAATCTGAGCCATTCAGATCGCTCAGATCAGGTTATAGACTCCTTTGCCCACATTACAATGGTACCTTTATTCGCCGAGATCTTGAAAAATAGACTTTTTAAACTTATGCTAATGAAGTTCGGCAAGTGCCCAGTGGCGGTGATACTGCAGCAAGTGCCCAGGCCCCTCGGCGATGTGCCCAGAAAAACACACCTCTTTCACCCCTCTGGCCCGTCCCTATTTCCTATTATGACCTCTGCCTCTCAGATCTCGTGCCTGCGCCGCTCCACACTTGTTCCGCACCGGAGCACTGCTGTGCCCATTATGGGCAGAGGAACAGGTAGTTAGACTGGTCTTTAGTGCAAAATCCAGTGGGCGGAAGTCACCAGCGGCACCAGAGAACTGCAGTGAAGCGAGAGAAGTGTGGAGCGGCGCAGACGCGAGATCTGGGAGGCAGAGGAGGAGGTAATAATAGGAAATAGGGGTGGGCCAGAGGGGTGAAAGAGGTGTGTTTTTTCTGGGCACGTCGCAGAGGGCCTGGGCACTTGCTGCAGTAACGCCGCCCCTGGGCAATTGCCGAACCTCATTAGCGTAAGTTTAAAAAGCTTATTTTTCAAGATCTCGGCAAGGGACAGAACAAATAAAGATATCATTGTACTGTGGGCATAGGAGTCTACAACCTGATCTGATCGGTCTAAAAGGCTCAGATTAGGTGACAGACTCCCTTTATCCGCCTATTCCCCCACCATTCCAATGCCACCACTCTGGCCCTCCCAGATATGTCCATATAACCTAACTACTGCAGCCAATCACTAGCTTGAGCAGTAGATGAGACGAGACTGAGAGGCCAGTGATTGACTACAAAGGTTGTGTGGTTATACAGCCATGTCATTTATGCAGACAAGTTAACAGCGGAGAAAACAAGCGATGGAGCAGCGTGGGATAGTCAGGTCATTTTTTTTTTATTTATAATTATTATTTTAGCACATTTCCCCCTACTTGGACAATTATGTAGCCAAATAAGATAACCCCTTCTAAATAGAAAGATATAAAAGACTCACACTGAAAAGGTGAATTACTGTTTATTATTTAATAATGATAATTAAAGGGGTTGTCTGGTTTCAGGAGGGAACCAGACAACCTTGGGATCTGCTTGAAATAAAGGGCAGGTAAGTACCTACCTGACAGACCCTTTGCCAGGCTCCTTTTGCTTGGCTGCAGTGGTGACGTCACATTGACAACCTTTGTCTTCTGCAGCCAATCACTGGCCTTGTCACGTGCACCACTAAGGCCAGTGATTGGCTGCTGTGGTCACCTGCTATTATGAAGTGATTGGCTGGCGAAGATGTGAATGATCACGCGAACTTATGTTCGCGCGTTCACACACATATTCGCGCCCTTTCCGTTGCCGCGCTTATCCTCGTGGATGAAGAAACCCCTGTTCGACGGTCCCCATTCCTCCCTCCTCAGCCGGTGCCATGACACTGGTATCCTGCAGTAATACCAGGCTGGGCACAAATCAGCTACAGGTCGGGACGACCAGACCATCGTGCGAAAGTCTCTGCGCAGATGCGAACGCGAACGAATCTGCGCATCTCCATAGGATAGATGGAGACCATACGGCGAACAATAATTTTTCCACAATACTGTCTACCAATTCTGCTTCTTGCTGCCTGCTCCGACCATGTATTTGCCATTTGGAAAACGCCCTGACCTTGCACTGTTTTCAAACTACACCTTGCTTGATCCCTTACTGCGTCATCTCTTTGCATTTTGCCTGCATTATCTCTGCTTTATCCCCCACCTGTGTTCTTGTGTGTACTCCAGTGTATACCTGCTCCACCCATGTGTTCCAGTACCTCTAGTCTTTAGTATCAAGTTCCATTTACCTAGTTCATCTGTATTGTCCATGCTGCTGCCCAGTATCCAGCCTGTTTGCCTTGCTTGAGTCTGCTCACCACCCTGCCTGCAATCTTCTACCTGTGTTTATGTTTCTTTACAGCCAGGACTCCAAGTTACCAAACACCTGTCTAAGTATCCGTTCACACTTACCTGTGTTTTTGGTGCGTTGTCTGCATCCTGAGCTCCAGGTGTTTGCACTGGAGTCTCTGACCCCAGTGGGTCAGCTGACAACCACACCCAAGAGGTAGCAAACTGGTTACTTCCCGGCAGCAAAGTCCAGATCCCTGTACAGGGGTTAAAGGATGAATACCAGGAAAGCTCCAGGATAATGCCCTTAAGTTTAGCCTTAAGTCAAATTGGTTCGTTGGTACAGTTGTTCCACACTCACTGATGACAGCAGCAGTGATTAGCAAAAATTGGACACAGTCAAATTTGTTACTAAAATGCATTCTCCAACACTGTTGTTATGCAAAGAAAATATGTAAAAACTGTAAGATGTGAGTTTTTTTGTAATATACTTTATCAAAAATACAGTTTTCCTGCTCAAATAGGCACCCAAAGTCCTGGGTGCTGTCACATCTTAAAATCATTTTTCTTCATATTGGTGTACGGCTTTCACAGTGGGCTGCACTGAATGATGCACAGGCCGGAGCACAGATCGCTTGCTCCTGTCTGTGCTCCCCTCAAGAATAGCTAAAATCTGGTACCCTGTAGAGATGTGCTATGCTAAAATTTAGCTGATCCCCCTCATCTCAAAGCTCTCTATAACACATTGCTATTCCTGTACCGTTGTGCTATAGAGGGCTTTGAGCTGAGCGGAATGGATTACTGCAACCAACATCTGCATCAAAGTTCTGCGCTGATAAAAGCCGGGATCACATCTCTAAACGAGGTAAAAGAAACCCCAGCGCCCTCCGAGAGAAGTAAAAAAATGATAGCGACATTGACACTAAAGAACTACTAAATATGTTCTTCCAATTAGACTTTGTTAAAAGAAGAAATAGAGCACCATTAAGACTGGTTACTCTTAGATAACTACCTCAAACAACAATTAATCTCTAGAGGGCTAAGACTCAGGTTTGAAAGTGCTTTCAGAAACAGCTTTTGTTGAAGTATGGGATGACTACATGTCTGTGCCAGGGGTATGTTAGAGAGGCTATGTAAAAAGCGTAAAGCTTTATGTAATACTTTCACAAATAATGTTGATAGACATGTTTTTCCTTTAATGCAGATTTCATTAAGTATAACCGTAAGATAAAAGGGAGAATATGCCAGTATGAGCAAGAAATTATTAAGAAGACAACAAAACTCTGTAGAGACAGAATTGATTTTTGCCCAGGCAATGTAAAATTCTGGCTGACCAAACAGACTAAAACTGTCAACTCTTAGCAACAACTCGTGAGACAAGCAACATTTCTACAATTTGTCCCAACCTGACTGCCCCATCCGGTTTCAACCCCCCATTCAGGAACATCTGTCAAGCACACAGGACCAGCTTTCCTTCCAAGGACAAGCTCTAACAATCATGTCAAATACCACAACACCAATCAGAAAAAGGCAAGACAAAGTCAACTCAACGCAGCCCCTTTCCACAAGACCACGTATGTCAATAGCAACAGATTTCAGCCTCTCAAGAATAGATCTAACCACCTTAGAGCCCATATAGACCCACTAGTTCAACACATTGAGTCCAACGGAGGATCACATCATATCAATATTTCCAAATGAATAGAAGATGCCAAGATGCCATATCTCACTTCTACCACATACCAGTATCCGGAAGACCCAGATTAATCTCTACCCAATCACATCTCACTGCCTTCCAGGAAGATCCACCATCGGCATTTCTGTTCACTCCACCCATCCAATTATCCACCCGGATCTTGGGCAGCACCTTTCCTATCGACATCCAGCTAGAAGTCCCTTCAGGATTCCCCCTCAATCTGCCTCCCACGTCTTTTACCTCAGTACTACTTAATTCCAAGACTCCCACATGCACCAAGAGAAGAGAACTGACACACCTAGAAGACTCTTCACTCACTATTCAGAACAACAGCATCAGCAATCATCCAGTGGATCAACCCAACAAATCTGTAGGACCTTTTATTACCCCTTCCCAGGGCACTGACCCTGGAAGCCACTTACACCCTCAGAAATCCATCAGGGACTATATTTGACCTATAAACTTGGAAAACCAGTAAGGAGTCAAAAGAAAAAGTGCGCAAGGGAAGAAAAGGCAGAACCTCAAGAATAGTCTATGAGAAGCTCACAAGAAACACAGTCCAAACACCAACACTTGAAGCGGTACAAGACAGTATCCTAGTTTAAATTTTTATTATCTCAAATCATGTCCTCACCTTCGCCGAAGAAAAAAACTTTGCTAAGAGTTTTATCCTTCTGTTTGGCAAATAAATTCAGTGAATTCAAACTATATTTAGATTTAAAAAACACTCTTTAAAGGCACTTCACCATCACCGCTACTTGAGGACCATCCAATACAAGAGATGTAGTAATCGAACACGACACCCATTTGTATACTTTGCTGTTGAATTCTGAACTTAAACCTAAGTCAACATTCAGCCCTGTGCATCACAGGGAAAATCATATTGAAACCTTCTTCTCTATGGTGGCAAAAGGCATCAGAAATATCAGTAGAGGTTAATTCTTCTCGGACAACCTCATGAAAGAAGATTGAAAGGCCACAGCCACAATGCCATAGTGATCCGTAATGCAGACAAAGGAGTAGGCATTGTTTTGGAAGACAGAGAAGACTATGTTTAAGAAGCAGAAAGAATACTAAGATATAGTGAATACTATGAAGTCCTCATGAGAAACCCATTATTAGAAGACACCAAATAACTGCTAGTTATAGTGGATAAAGCAGAAAAAATAAAGTACTCAAAGAAAGAAAAGGAGTACATTATCGTTGAGCACCCCGTGGTGGCTTTGTTTTACCATCTTCCAAAGATGCATAAAGACGTGAACAGTCCCCTGGGTAGACCCATAAGATTAGGCATATCATATATATATATATATATATAACTTGCAATCTTTCTCGCTATGTCAACATCTTTTTTGCAACAACATGTCACTGGCCTCCGTTCCGTCCTAAAGGACTCATCCAGTTTGATTACCAAGCTAGAAGAAATCAAGTGACAGATCTCCTATCTTTTGCTAACATTGGACGTAGCAGCCTTGTATTCCAACATACCACACAAAACTGGTATAGAAGCAGTTCATCACTTCCTAAAAAAGAACACTAGCATGCCTCCCAAACAGAGGACCTTCATCCTAGATGCCTTCTGGTTCATCCTAACCTATAATGTCTTCACTTTTGAGGGAAAACTATACAGACAAATCAAGGGGACCGTATTGGCGAAGCAATTTGCACCTAGCTTCACAAATTTATACATGGGCTTTTTTGAGGAATGCCAGATTTATGAATACCACCATTTGGCAGAAGAACATTGTGTTCTACAAACCACATATAGATGATCTGATTGTCATCTGGAATGGTAGCCCAGAAGCAGCACTACCCTTTGTTTTTCACCTCAACTATAGCAATAGAATATTTCGATTTAGTCCTATTCCATGAAAATGAAAATATCAAAAATAAAACATTCTTCAAAAGAGTAGATGGGAACAGTTACCTGGATTATGAAAGCTCACACTATAAAAAATATACCCTTCAAACAATTTAAGCACATTAAGAGAAACTACACAAACCCAGATGATTTCAGCACACAGAGCGATATACTCAAATTAAGATTTAAGAACAAAGGTTACCCAAGCAAGGTTGTAGAACAGCATTCCAGAAAGTGAAAGCATTAACCCAACAAGAATGCCTGATACCTAAAGAAACAAAAAATATAAATTCAGAAAGGTTCAAGTCCAACTTTATCACCACTTATAATGTTAATCATGGCGTCCTAAAGAACATTCTCACCAAACATTTTGTCTTTCTTACAAGGCGACCCTTTTCTAAAGGACCGCATTACACATAAACCTTAGATCACGTTTAGGCTACTTTCACACTTGCAGTAGCCTTTTTTCCGGCAGGCTGTTCCAGCGGGGGAACAGCCTGCCAGATCTGTGCTACCACAAGTCCACCGTGCCGCCGGAAGTTCGCTCCGGCTCCATTCACTATATTGGGAGTGGGCCAGAGGTCCGGCCGCAGCACGGCAAACTTACTGATAGGCGTTTGGACAAAAACCGCAGTGTGCTGTAGTTTTATTCTCTCTCGGCGTGTTTGCCGTGCTGCGGCCGTACCTCCGGCCCACCCCCATTATAGTGAATGGGGCCTGAGCGGACTTACGGCGGCATGGTGGACTTGCTGTAGCACGGATCCGGCTGGCTGTTCCCCCAACGTAACAGCCTGCCGGAAAAGGCTACCGCAAGTGTGAAAGTAGCCTTAGGAGACCGCAAACACTCAAGAATATTGTTGCCCCAAGCAAATTGCACCAAATTAGATCAAATAAGAAACACACCTTGACCATTTTACCAGATCTATGTGGTAGTTGCAAATGGGGGCAAAGCATATGCACCAGGACTCAAGAATTCAACAGCAACATCGAAGACGAGCGATTTCCAATAAAATCATACGTTATATATCTCCTGGAGCTCAACTGTGGCCTCCAGTATATTGGCCGCACCACCGTTAGGGTCCATTCACATGTCCACAAGTGTTTTGCGATCCGCAAAACACGGACACCGGCCATGTGCGTTCCGCATTTTGCGGACCGCACATGGCCGGCACTATAATAGAAATGCATTTTCTTGTCCGTGGCTGCGGACAAGAATAGGACATGTTCTATTTTTTTGTGGGGCCGCGGAACGGAAGTAAAAATGAATGGGTCCGCACCCATTCCGCAAAATTGCAGAACGGATGCAGACCCATTATACGGACATGTGAATGGACCCTTAGCCTTAGGGAACGTTGGAACATTACGCATGGGTATAACAACAAACATAATGTATCCAGACACTTTATGCAAAAACACCTTGTTCTGGTGGATTCCATGTACTAAAGGCCCTGTTACCCTGGCAGACCGAGCAGATAATTGTCAGGGGGGAAGCGTTCCATCCCATCAATTGCCTGCTCGCAGGAGGAGGAGACCGCTGCTATTACAAGCAGTGATTTCCTCCTCAGTGTAGGAATGAGTGATCGCTAATGCATCGCTTGTCGCTATACTTTATCATTGTTTGCCTTCCCCAGAGTACTTATTACATAGCGTGATCTGCCAGCAAACAATGAGGATTTTTTAACATGTGAAAATATCTTGATTACCTTGGCGAACTTTGGCAAAGCTGCCGAATTGAATTTTTCAAAACTTGTTACCTCTACATATTATTCCCTCTCCCTCAGGTCTTCCCTTGCAACAGCCATAGCAGTACTATGTTATCCTACTAAAGACCATGATCCTGTAACATCATCAGTTATCCCCCGACACATAATATCCCTTACTTTATCCAATCTCCACCTGCCTATGTCATTATCAGCATCCCTTGCAACTGTCACAGCAGCGCTACATCAGTCATCCACAGACCATCATTCTATAATATCATTTGTAAATCCATCCACATGCCGCTAATTTCTCCCTTCACTTCACACAGTCATGAACACTATCCTCTATTTCCCACTACCCATACCTGTTTTTCTATTTAGTCCTTCCAGCAGAGGTATTTCATTTATTCATATCTTCTTCACTTTTGTAATCACGTGTAACAATGCTCCCCCTACATGTTCTCCTCCCTAGGCACCGCCGTTTGTGGGTTCAAAAGTTGGCACGTGAACCGCAGTGCCCAGCTTCAGCCGCGAGCAGTCCCTTTAAACCGATCGCGGCTTGACGTGACTGTGCTTCCTTCATCATTAGGTAACTTGTACAATATCTCTCAATGTTCATTTCAATACGGTGGCATCTCCCCCTGGTTGAACAAACCTTCAACATGCATACTGTAATCATCCCATCCCTGTTAATATTTAACAGATAGAATTGACCATCTTCTGTTCCAACTATTATCATGTATCTAATTTTCATCATGCATCTAATAATTATTATTGTATCTAATTATTATTTATTATTATGTTTCTTTTATTATTGTTCTTCTGTTCCTACTGCCTCCTCCATTGCCTCAGGGTCCATCTTGCAAGCATATGTATATACTTTGTTTTCTATCTATCTATCTATCACCAGTCACACTGGTCTATATATTATCAGTTCTAACTATATATTTTTTTAATCATGTTGAGTTCTAACAGTGTTCAACCTGTTTATATCAAATTCACGGACATATACCATCCAATTTTATTATCCGATCTGGTTCTGGGTCAATGTCCTGTCCTATCTGGCATCAGATACAATGGGGGTCATTTACTATGACTTCCTACACCAGAAATTGTTGCTAAAAATGTACAAACCTATCCTCCGGATAGGTTATCAAAATATTATCAGTCGGGGTACAACACCTGGAACCCCAGCCGATCAGCTGTTTGAGAAGGCACCAAGCACAGTGCCATACACTGTGTAGCAGCTGTGCTTAGTATCACAGCTCAGCCCCATTCTCTTCACTAGGCCATGTGACCGATGAAGGTGACATCACTGGCCTAGGCAAAGCCGGAGCACTACTGTGAGTGCCGCTACTTCTCAAACAGCTGATAAGCTGGGGCCTTGGGTGTCAGACCCCTTCCAATCAGATACTGATGACCTATCCAGATTATAGATCATCAGGTAAAAAATCCTGGAATACCCACTTAACCTCAGATAACCTGAGTATTACAATCATTTCTAAAATATCAACCACAAGAAGAAGCCTTTAAGGACCTGCATATGTAGACTAAGTAAAACAAACATCCCTATCCACCCTGCCCTTGTTGACAAGTCTTAATATTTGCTTTTAGTAATATTACACCTGTGTTCGCCAAGGCGTGTACTTAGAGGGAGAGGCTGGATTCCAGTGGCCTATATATATATATGTATGAGGTGTCATCATCTTAGCTTTGCAGGAACACCCGTATTGCACGTTTTGTAGGTATCATACCATTTGTACGAAAGAAATATGAATCGTTTTATACTCCTCTTCTCTTTGGTCTCCTTTTCCTATTGTGCCCCTGTGGAGGAGATGATTAAAGCAGAGGTTGCTCCAGTTACTGGAGGATGGAACGCTTTGCCACTGAACTCCAGAAAAGTAATCGGCATAGTAAAGCTTCTTCAGAACTTATACAATAAGCAAAGTATGAGTTCGTACTGGATCAAGTTCTCTGAAGTGGAGGAGGCATCTGTGCAGGTAGACAAATTGTTTCTACCTTACTCTTTCTGTAAATTTTTTGCATACAAATGATTATTCAGAGACTTTTTATAGTTTTTATCTCACATTTTAACAATTACAACTGAGAAAAACGAAGGTTAAGTTCAGATCTGCTGCTGAAATCCCATATACTTTTATGGCATAGAAAGAAAACACTAGAATCACCAGTTGAAGACCGCTGGCACCCGATGAGTCCCATTCACTATAATGGGGTCCATCGGATTTCCTGATGGAATACCACCATGCTGCCGAGCAAAAAAATGCTGCATGTTTTTCTTTTTTTATCTAGAATCTATGATGGAGTCTCCTACTAGAACCTCAGCCACAGGGGTAAACATAGTGTTAACAAACACAATACTCAATAAAAATCACAATCTATCGAAAATGAATTGAGTTGTTCTATAATTACAGCTCAGGACACCAAGTGCTAATAATGAAAAACAACTTTCACTGTGAATAGGATGGTTCCATTGTTAGACTATAGGGGCAATCTACAGCATTCTTCCCACTGTCATAGGCAGAGTGGGAAGAGTAAGGCTTGTATTACACCAATAGATTATCTGACCAATTTCTGTGCGATCTGTGTGTGTAAATGGCCATCTGACCAATGATTGGTCAGATAATCTGTTGGTGTAGTACATGCCTAAGACTAGAGCACCTGCGCACACCTTGTTTAACAAGTAAATGGACATAAATGGTTACTTCTTTTATACCACAGCAGTCAGAATAGGCAGGACTCCAATCCCATGCCTGCATGTGCACTCCAAACATTTACACAGTTTTCATTTCTCATGCCTTGAACATCTTAGCTTGTTGGTTTACCCTCTTAATACCTTGGAAAACGCTCCCTTTTGCATTTTGTATCATTAGTAAACATGATAATTTACAAAGGACTAGTGTCACAAGGGTGTCAAGAACCACGCCTGACTCCGTTATACCCGGGGTCAGGAAGTCGCAGCGGTTGGCTGCGCGCTCTATGTAAGATAGGGCTGTTTCCTTATGGTAGCTTTCTGGGTTTGCTTTCCAACCCTTTTTGGCTCACTCAGGGATCCGTAGCTCCTTCTCCTCAGCTGTTCCTTGTCCAGCACTCCCAACCTCCTTATATTCCCCTCTCACACTTCTCTGGTTGCCAGATATAGAGCTTCCTGCCTGGACTTCTATACTGACCCTCTGGAGCTGTGTTGCTGCGTTCTCTGGTTGTTGGTCCAGAACGTTACCCTCCGGATCCCTGTTGGACCTTTGTGGTGTGCTGTGGTCGCCCACCTGGGTGTATGTGTTTGTATGTATTGTCTGTCCTCTCCCTGGTGTTTCCCTCTTAGTTCAGTGGTGCGGACTAGCGATCCCACCGGCCCGTTCACTATCTAGGGCTCATTTTAGGAAAAGCCAGGGTTTAGGCACGTGATCGCCGCACGGGTGAGGAACCCGTCTAGAGACGTCAGGGCAGTCAGGTGCCAGCTGCAAGGTGAGTCAGGGGTCACCACCTTTCCCTCTCCCTTGGGCAGGGCTTTCCCTTTTCCCTCCCTGTGCGTGACGCCGGTCATTACAACTAGACTGGAATAGATAAATGGTGTGGATTAAAGATTGTTTTCATGGAAAAATATTTAAATCTCCTACATTAATGAACTTACGTCCCTGTTTATTAAAACTTTTGGATGTCACAACGCACCTATTGGGTGTAAATAAAAGGAAATGGCCCAGTAGCATATTATCAAATGTGCAGTTTGGGCAGCCACTTTGTGCGAATGGCCTCTGGAGGGCCCATGGACAACCAAAATGCCCAATGTGATGTGATGCCGCCATTTCCAGGAGAGGGGAGGAGCCTGTGACATTTACTACAGATCCCTCCACTGATGGACAGAGCAAAGGAACAATGGAGTGAGATGTTGGTGGGAGGAGAGCATGGCTCATCAGGATTGAAAGGGGCAGATCATCTTCAGAGTGACAGTAGGAAGAATACATTTAAAACAATAAGAAGTCTCCAATACGTTGCCTGTTCGTTGTGCGCTGCAGGTCCAGGAGTGAAGTGGGTAAGTTCACACAACAAGTCTATATAGGTATCGGACCGCGCTGCTGGAGTATCGCCTGGAAAGGTTTCTTTCTAGTTCTGAGCCATACACAACTACTGATATAGGAACACGTCGATATCCTCACAAATTGCCCTTTAATCCTTGAGCTTCTCTGCAGATTAACAAAGGGGTAGCACAAATAGTGATGTACCGTCAGCCACAAATACATTTAAAAGGTTTGAAGTTTGGTATTTTTGTTCCTCCCTGTAGAAACGCTCTTTTGAATGATAATTGGAAGGTTATTACTTTATGGTCACTATTTCCCAGGTGTCCCCCAACCTGCACGTCTGTTGTTCTGTCAGGTCTATTGGTTAATACTAAGTCCAGTATGGCCGTCCCTCTAGTCTGGTCCTGAACCAGTTGGGAGAGGTAATTGTCTTTGGTTATTGCCAAGAACCTGTTTCCCTTATGAGATATAAAAGTTTCAGTTTCCCAGTCTATATATCTGTATATCATCCGGTTGTAGGATATATTGGTGGATTCTCATACTGATTAGTGTTGATATTTAATAAAAATCATATTTTTAATGGTAAAATGATTGCTACAATTTTCTTTGGTACAAACTGCAAAGAAAAAAAGGGGTTAGTCAGCACATCCCAATGCGCAGGTGCACGTTGCTGTGGCTGAAAACACAAAGAAAAAAATACAATGCAACAGCACTCTGCAAACCAAATAAAGTACAAAAAAAATATTCTAATGCTAATGCTAGGCTTACTAAGTAAATTTGAGATTCTTGGCAAATAAATTTTGTACAAAATTATTTGGGCCTGTCTGCCACACGTCAAGGTGATCTCTGTAAGACGGGAACCTAACACTAAATTCTACCTGTTATGTGCCATGACGGCTACCATACAATTCAGGGAGTGTAGGTTCCACATGCATGCTGGGCCCACCTTAATTTTTGGTGCCAAAATGGCCTCCATTAAATCCAGGGAATGCAGGTACCAACATGCATGCCGAGCCTTGACGTGTGGCAGACGGGAATAAAATTATTTTGTACAAAATGTATTTGCTAATAATCTCAAATTTACTTAATAAGCATAGCATTAGAATAGCATTATGTATTTGGGTAGCTGGTTCTTGGTTATGGCATAAATCATGATATATAGGAAGAATCGATTTAAGTATCCAATTAAACATACAGTACAGACCAAAAGTTTGGACACACCTTCTCATTCAAAGAGTTTTCTTTATTTTCATGACTATGAAGGTATCAAAACTATGAATTGACACTGCTTGATTACTGCTTTGCACACTCTTGGCATTCTCTTGATGAGCTTCAAGAGGTAGTCCCCTGAAATGGTCTTCCAACAGTCTTGAAGGAGTTCCCAGAGATGCTTAGCACTTGTTGGCCCTTTTGCCTTCACTCTGCGGTCCAGCTCACCCCAAACCATCTCGATTGGGTTCAGGTCCGGTGACTGTGGAGGCCAGGTCATCTGGCACAGCACCCCATCACTCTCCTTCATGGTCAAATAGCCCTTACTTTCAAAGTTTTCCCAATTTTTCGGCTGACTGACTGACCTTCAATACTTAAAGTAATGATGGCCACTCGTTTTTCTTTACTTAGCTGCTTTTTTCTTGCCATAATACAAATTCTAACAGTCTATTCAGTAGGACTATTAGCTGTGTATCCACCTGACTTCTCCTCAACGCAACTGATGGTCCCAACCCAATTTATAAGGCAAGAAATTCCACTTATTAAACCTGACAGGGCACACCTGTGAAGTGAAAACCATTTCAGGTGACTACCTCTTGAAGCTCATCAAGAGAATGCCAAGAGTGTGCAAAGCAGTAATCAAAGCAAAAGGTGGCTACTTTGAAGAACCTAGAATATGACATATTTTTAGTTGTTTCACACTTGTTTGTTATGTATATATTCCACATGTGTTAATTCATAGTTTTGATACCTTCAGTGTGAATCTACAATTTTCATAGTCATGAAAATAAAGAAAACTCTTTAAATGAGAAGGTGTGTCCAAACTTTTGGTCTGTACTGTATGTAAAACATTTCAAGCATATCCATATGAACATGGCAGAGGAAGTGGAACAGAATTGTGCATGCAGCCTCCAAACAAAGACGCAGAGGCCCAGTGATTTAAATGATGTGTTCGTCCTCCATTATTCTGGTGATTGGGGTGGTTGTTTGATACAATCCACTTTTGGCTGAGATGTAGCTAACAGTAACATCAATTGCAACATAGTAGCATGCATTGTGATGTATAGTGTAGGCTAGCCTGTGCTTTACAGGAAAATACCATGCTATGAAAGACAGAGGTCATTATTTATTGAGTGCTGCCTCACGGCCCTGCGCTGCCTCGCAGTACTTTGTATGTTTTGTATATAAATGCATTGTAATATGAATTGTAATAAATACATTTTCAATAAAAGAAAACTTGAGTTTTCGCCATCTAACATTTATCCTCATGTCTTCTTTATTTCAGGTCACTAACAAGATTAATTACAGATTTACAATTGTTACAGAGCCTACAGGGTGCCTCAAAGAAGAAGATTTAGAGACCTGCCAAACCCCCGGCTTTGAAGAAATTATGGTACTTCTTGTTATCATGTTTAGCTATGCCCAGTGGTACATGTGAAAACCAGGGGCGTAGCTAAAGGGGGTGCAGAGGCAGCAGTCGCTATCGGGCCTAGGAGCCTGAGGGGGCCCAAAACCTTTGTGCCGCATAAGAAGACACCAGTATTATAGAAAGTGCACACTGGGAGGGCTCTGTTATAGATTTTGCACTGTGGCCTAGAATCTTCAAGTTACACCTCTGGCTGGAAGGAAGGGCTTAGAACAAGAATTTGGCATTGGTGGTGGTGGGAAATGCCATTTCAATTTTTGCCTCAGGCAGCAGGAAGGCTATGTACTCCCCTGGCCACAAAGCACTGAGGGAAAGGGGATGGGGGCCCAAGCTGGACTCTTACACCAGGGCCCATGAGCCTTTAGCTACGCCCCTGGTGAAAACTGTTGTGTTATAGTACAAAGATGGATAGATATGAGATAGGCAGATAGATAGATTATAACTAATGAAAGGTATTTTGAATATATTTCTAATAAAGTATTTTAAGTAATATAATTTTATAAATTCCAAGAGAACCCCTTTAACCACCTCAGCCCCCAGTGCTTAAACACCCTGAAAGACCAGGCCACTTTTTACACTTCTGACCTACACTACTTTCACCGTTTATTGCTCGGTCATGCAACTTACCACCCAAATGAATTTTACCTCCTTTTCTTCTCACTAATAGAGCTTTCATTTGGTGGTATTTCATTGCTGCTGACATTTTTACTTTTTTTGTTATTAATCGAAATTTAACGATTTTTTTGCAAAAAAATGACATTTTTCACTTTCAGTTGTAAAATTTTGCAAAAAAAACGAGATCCATATATAAATTTTGCTCTAAATTTATTGTTCTACATGTCTTTGATAAAAAAAAATGTTTGGGTAAAAAAAAAATGGTTTGGGTAAAAGTTATAGCGTTTACAAACTATGGTACAAAAATGTGAATTTCCGCTTTTTGCAGCAGCTCTGACTTTCTGAGCACCTGTCATGTTTCCTGAGGTTCTACAATGCCCAGACAGTACAAACACCCCACAAATGACCCCATTTCGGAAAGTAGACACCCTAAGGTATTCGCTGATGGGCATAGTGAGTTCATAGAACTTTTTATTTTTTGTCACAAGTTAGCGGAAAATGATGATTTTTTTTTTTTTCTTACAAAGTCTCATATTCCACTAACTTGTGACAAAAAATAAAAAATTCTAGGAACTCGCCATGCCCCTCACGGAATACCTTGGGGTGTCTTCTTTCCAAAATGGGGTCACTTGTGGGGTAGTTATACTGCCCTGGCATTCTAGGGGCCCAAATGTGTGGTAAGGAGTTTGAAATCAAATTCTGTAAAAAATGGCCATTGAAATCCGAAAGGTGCTCTTTGGAATATGGGCCCCTTTGCCCACCTAGGCTGCAAAAAAGTGTCACACATCTGGTATCTCCGTATTCAGGAGAAGTTGGGGAATGTGTTTTGGGGTGTCATTTCACATATACCCATGCTGGGTGAGAGAAATATCTTGGCAAAAGACCACTTTTACCATTTTTTTATACAAAGTTGGCATTTGACCAAGATATTTATCTCACCCAGCATGGGTATATGTAAAATGACACCCCAAAACACATTCCCCAACTTCTCCTGAATACGGAGATACCAGATGTGTGACACTTTTTTGCAGCCTAGGTGGGCAAAGGGGCCCATATTCCAAAGAGCACCTTTCGGATTTCACTGGTCATTTTTTACAGAATTTGATTTCAAACTCCTTACCACACATTTGGGCCCCTAGAATGCCAGGGCAGTATAACTACCCCACAAGTGACCCCATTTTGGAAAGAAGACACCCCAAGGTATTCCGTGAGGGGCATGGCGAGTTCCTAGAATTTTTTATTTTTTGTCACAAGTTAGTGGAATATGAGACTTTGTAAGAAAAAAATAAATAAAAAAAAATCATCATTTTCCACTAACTTGTGACAAAAAATAAAAAATTCTAGGAACTCGCCATGCCCCTCACAGAATACCTTGGGGTGTCTTCTTTCCAAAATGGGGTCACTTGTGGGGTAGTTATACTGCCCTGGCATTTTCCAGGGGCCCTAATGTGTGGTAAGTAGGTAAATGACCTGTGAAATCCTAAAGGTGCTCTTTGGAATGTGGGCCCCTTTGCCCACCTAGGCTGCAAAAAAGTGTCACACATGTGGTATCGCCGTATTCAGGAGAAGTTGGGGAATGTGTTTTGGGGTGTCATTTTACCTATACCCATGCTGGGTGAGAGAAATATCTTGGCAAAAGACAACTTTTCCCATTTTTTTATACAAAGTTGGCATTTGGCAAGTTGGCATTTGACCAAGATATTTCTCTCACCCAGCATGGGTATATGTAAAATGACACCAGGCTCCATTCAGACGTCCGTATGCGTTTTGCGGATCCGATCCATCTATCAGTGGATCCGTAAAAATCATGCGGACATCTGAATGGAGCTTTACAGGGGGGTGATCAATGACAGGGGGGTGACCAGGGAGTCTATATGGGGTGATCACCACAGTCATTGATCACGCCCCTGTAAGGCTCCATTCAGACGTCCGTATGCGTTTTGCGGATCCGATCCATCTATCAGTGGATCCGTAAAATTCATACGGACCTCTGAATGGAGCCTTACAGGGGGTTATCAATGACAGGGGGGTGATCAGGGAGTCTATATGGGGTGATCACCTCCGTCATTGATCACTCCCCTATAAGGCTGCATTCAGACGTCCGTATGTGTTTTGCGGATCCGATCCATCTATCAGTGGATCCGTAAAATTCATACGGACCTCTGAATGCAGCCTTACAGGGGGTTATCAATGACAGGGGGGTGATCAATGACAGGGGGGTGATCAGGGAGTCTATATGGGGTGATCAGGGGTGATCAAGGGTGAATAAGGGGTTAATAAGTGACGGGGGGGGGGTGTAGTGTAGTGGTGCTTGGTGCAACATATTACTGAGCTACCTGTGTCCTCTGGTGGTCGATCCAAACAAAGGGGACCACCAGAGGACCAGGTAGCAGGTATATTAGACGCTGTTATCAAAACAGCGTCTAATATACTTGTTAGGGGTTAAAAAAAACACATCTCCAGCCTGCCAGCGAACGATCGCCGCTGGCAGGCTGGAGATCAACTCTCTTACCTTCCGTTCCTGTGAGCGCGCGGCGCCTGTGTGCGCGCGTTCACAGGAAATCTCGCGTCTCGCGAGATGACGCGTATATGCGTGATTGTGCGCAGCGCTGCCACCTCCGGAACGCGAATCTGCGTTAGGCGGTCCGGAGGTGGTTAAGGAATGGGGCACATGTCTGAAAATTCAGAGTGGTGCAATTTCTCCATTAAAGGTTATGGACATGTTTGAACACTGATATTTATTTGACTTACATTTGACTTGTTTTTAAAGGGGTTGTCCCAGTTCACTGTTTCCCACAGTTAAAGAAGCAGCATACCGTATATACTCGAGTATAAGACAAGTTTTTTGGCACATATTTTTGTGCTCAAAAAGCCCCCTCGTCTTATACTCGAGTCTAGGTCTGTATTATGGCAACTTACATTGCCATAATACAGACCAACAGTGGCGTAGCTATAGGGGTCGCAGCGGTCGCAATTGCGACCGGGCCCCTAAGTCAGGGGGGCCCACGGGGCCCCCCAGGAGATAATGAGTAAAGCCCTGGATTATTTATTTGGATCTCTTACTTTGTTTTAGCTCCGGTAATAGCAGGCAGTGCGGGGGGCGGCGCTCACTCACTGACGTCACGCGCCTGCGCCGCCTAGTGGGAGAAGCAGGCGCGTGACGTCAGTGAGTGAGCGCCGCCCGCCCGCACTGCCTGCTATTACCGGAGCTAAGACAAAGTAAGATATCCAAATAGTCAGAGTAAAGAGCTCAGCAATGAGCAATGATTAAAGTTAAAGTAGTTACTGATTAGTTTATAAATATACTGCTGTGAGCGTCGGGGAGGGGGATCTGTGGATGGCACTGTAGGGGGATCTGTGGATGGCAGTGCCATCCACAGATCTCCCCCCTAAACAGTGCCATCCACAGATCTCCCCTAAACAGTGCCATCCACAGATCCACCCTCCCCTAAACAGTGCCATCATGGCACTGTTTAGGGGAGGGGGGATCTGTGGATGGCACTGTTTAGGGGGGGATCTGTGGATGGCACTGTTTAGGGGGGAGATCTGTGGATGGCACTGTTTAGGGGGGAGATCTGTGGATGGCACTGTTTAGGGGGGAGATCTGTGGATGGCACTGTTTAGGGGGGAGATCTGTGGATGGCACTGTTTAGGGGAGGGGGGATCTGTGGATGGCACTGTTTAGGGGGGAGATCTGTGGATGGCACTGTTTAGGGGGGAGATCTGTGGATGGCTCCCTGTATTTAATGCAGAGTGTGTGTGTATATAATGCACACACTCTGCATTAAATACAGGGAGTCAGAGTCAGACTCCCATCAATCTGAGTCACCCTCTTGCAGATGTGTGTATATAATATAGAGTGTGTGCATTATATACACATACACTCTGCATTATAGCTGCATTTCCCACCCTAGTCTTATACTCGAGTCAATAATTTTTCCCATTTTTTGGGGGTAAAATTAGGGGCCTCGGCTTATATTCGGTCGGCTTATACTCGAGTATATACGGTACCTTGTTTTGCTATGCTGCTTACATATATCCCATTTATGAAAACTGTGGACTGCTGGCCCGCTTGGGTATTTTCATAATCCCGGCCACCTGGGGCCACCACTTAGTCCCATCTCAATGTGGAAACGGTGAACACCCCTTTAAACTTACCTTCAGTAGAGGTAAGAGAGGGGCTGCAGACAGAGCTATCAGACAGCATGTCTGACGGATTTAGCACGGAACAGTATCTAGCAGTCTGCATTGCACTGTATTACATGCAAGGTCTATAAGCCAAAGGATAAAACACTTTTAATAAAAATATTTTCAATTCCTATTTGTAAAAAGTATATACAATAAAAAAAAAGTGTTTTGGGGTGTCCATAGCCTTTATGAATATGAATTTGTATCAAATTTACTTGTAAGGGTATTCTGTCTATATGCTCTGCTTTTCATGTCTGTTTTTATGTCTTCTCCATAGGTGGAAAAATGTCACTACTTTCTAACTGAACAACCTCGAAAATTCATACTAACCGTTATCGCCAAGACGTGTGAAAATATGTGATCATCCATGAACTAACATTTAACTAATCTTACGTGTTTGTTCTCACTGTGTGTACACTTCAACAAGAAGAACCTGTTAGACAGCAAAATTCAGTTAAACACCCGGCAAAGTGGACTTGATGCATTAATCACAGAAACACATTAGATTATGTTGTAATTTTTGGTTAATTGAGTGGCCATGGAAAGTTAAAGAATTTATCATGGTAAATACCCATTCATAGATGTTTGCCGTTGAACTAACATAAAATGAAGTATTTCAAGGAAATGTGTCACTAAAAGTTGTATCTGCCAGTTAAAACCAGACAGCGACACATCTCCTTTTTTCTAATCTGTTTTTATTTTCTGAGTACAATTTTTTTTATTCTGTTTCCTGAACATGATTATGGGGGCGGCCATCTTGCCTGAGCTGTTCTTAACAGCATTTACAAAGCCATTAAAAAATTGCTTAATGGCAGCCCGATGGTCCATAGACACAATGAGCAGGAGGGGGGAGATCACTGACTTCTATGGGTGAGTTTTCTAGGCATGCTCTGTGACCTGTGCAGAGTTCATTGTACAAGGAAAGAAGAGATAAGATCGGACAATCACCTATTGTAAATGGAGTATCCTGTCTTACCTATACACAGAGGTGATATCATTACAGGCAGGATTAGAATGACAGATAAGCAGATATCTGCAGTAAAGTGATCTGCACAGGCGCCTATTATTAGACATAGTGGCCAGTGCAAAAACTGCAGGATTTTTTGTTTTAGTTTGACATGGAAAATTAAAAATAACATCATCAAAAAGTATTTAAAAAAAGGTAAACATAAAAAGTGACTTAAACAGAAGGCCATTTTCTCATGACACATTCCCTTTAAATAAATCATGGTGATACTTATCCACTACCTACCAGGAGGTACAGTACATTGTCACAGCTTGCATTGAATGGGTTGTTTGGTTTCATCAACATTATCCAATGCACTGTTATAACATTGTGCCCCTAGAGCCATTAGGCCCAATAAATGCACTCCAGTGTCTCGAATTTCCCTGCAGCAGCAAGCAGGAATTTTTATTAAGCTTGATTAATATTACTGTAAGGCAGCAGAACCCATAGCGATCAGCTTAATTATAAGGAATTCACAATTTGGATAACATTTTTAAAACTATTCCTCTTCTACACCTGGTCTTTTAAAACATGTTTCAATCCTCACAAATATTTGGCAAGCATCGTCCTTTTGGGAATAGAGAATCCTGACAATTGTTATAGTCTGTGCACACCACCGCTTCTCTCTTCTCTTAGTTGGGACGGCTGCTGAAATGCTCAACTTGTTGCTGAACTGCCGCCACCCTCCTGTTTCGGCCACTGGGGCTACACAGCTCTGTCCATTCCACAAGGTTGAGTCTTGCAGCTTGCTTGCTATGTCTCTCTCCACCCACGTGCACCTTCTTTGGCTCAAAGGGTCATTATCCATCAACCACAATCATCCCCAGCCAATGGCTGGCCAACTTGGGGTATTTAAAGGGGTTCTCTGGGAATTAAGAAAATACTTAAATATTACTTTATTATAAATATATTCCCAAATACCTTTCATTAGTTAGAATGGCTTGTTTTGTCTGGGGAGCAGCATCATTGTCACGGTTCGGTTCACTGTGACAGTTGTGGCTGTGTAGGCTGGCTGCATGCTCTCTCACGTACTGGCTGCAGGCCGACTCCTGTGTATGCAGGTTGCTTGGGGCTGCGTGCTGGCTGCGGTGTCTTGTGTGAACTATGTCTATGTATGTGTGTACTCCCCGTGTCGGCATCTCTGTGCAGTTCTTGTCACTGTTGCCGTGAAGGCTGGCTGCATGCTCTCTCGCATACTGGCTGCCAGCTGACTCCTGTGTATGCTGGTTGCTTGGGACTGTGTGCTGGCTGCGGTGTTGTGTGTGAACTGTGGCCGGTGTTGTGGCTTCCCGTGTCTGCATCTCTGTGGTTCCTGTCCCTGGTGCCGCGTAGGATGGCTGCATGCGCTTTGTGTACTGGCTGTGGGTGTTCCCATGCATGCTGGTTCTGTGATGCGTGCTATCTGCGGCTCTGTGTGTGAACATGGTCTGAGTATGGATGCATTTCTGTTTGTATCACTGTGCGGTTCTGTCACTCCTAGTTGTTGTGTAGGCTGGCTGCATGTAACCTCATACTGGCTACAGTTATCCTGTGTATGCTGGTTGTCGTTTGGGCGTGCTGGCTGCAGCATTCCGTGACTGGTGTGAACTGACACTTGTGATTGTGTGTTCTGTACTTCTGGTACTCCTGGTTCTGGTGGGGTGAACATTCCCTGTTCTGTTCCTGGGTGTGACTTATCAGGTGCCCTTGTTATGCAGCTGTATCTATCTGTCATCTGTGGAGCTTATGGTCAGTCTGTCTTCTGTCTTGCTGGGTGAAGCACCTTGCTGCTGACCCAGGAGGTTCTGTCTGTCTTGTACCTTGCTGGGTGTAGCCCCTTGCTGCTGACCCATTTTTTTTTTTTTTGCCATCTGCCCTTTTGTGTCGTGTCGCCTAGTAATGCATTTTTGTTGTTGCTTTGCCTGTTCTTCTGTACCTGTCCTGTGATGATGTTGTTATCCTTGTCCATGCCTTGCCTGTTCTTCTGTACCTGTTCTCTGTCTGGATCCACTCTGTTCCATGTCTAGCCTAGCAGTGCTCTAACTGCGTCTGATAGCCTGGCAGTGCCTACTGCTTCTGATCTAGTCCGTTCTTTGTCTGTCCTGCAGTGCCTTATTGCTTCTGTTCCTGTGTATGTCCTGCCTTCGTGAGAGGGTCCCTAGGTTCTCCAGAGGGAGGATCTCTAGTCTGTGTGCAGCTCTGCATGAGACCGCCATGCTTCCATTCCGCTTGGGGTCCAGGCACCTGCTTCTGTCCTGGTTCCTGTTTGTCTTTTCTGCTCCTGTGTTTGGATGGGTTCCAGTCCTGTTGTCTGTTTCTACTGGTGCTTGCACCAGCCTGGTTCTCTGCAGGTAGCGGCCAAGTGTACCAGGACCTTCCTGGAGGTGCGACCAGTGAGCTCTCTGCCCAGTTCATCCCCACCTCCAGGGGCTCTGTGAAGAACGGGGCTCACTGGCTCTCCGCCCTCTGGGTTTTGTCTCTGGTCTGCCGGTGCACTTGGTTCTGTGGTAGTGCTACCACTATTGCGTAACCTGCTGTACTGTCATGTTCTTTTATTACATGGGTAATAAAGTACTCTGTTGGTCCCTGGTCTGTTTCTGCCTGTGTCCTGTTTGGAAGATGTCCCAGAGGTCTGCCTTGGGCCCCCGGAATGTGACACTCATCTTCCTCTCTGCTCTGCTTGTTCGGGATTATGATCCTGTGTACAGATGATAAGATCTTCAGGCGAATCTCTGTGGGAATGGAGTTCATGAGGAGACATGAAGTACAGAGAGGACGGACAGGGCAAACTGTGGTAATGAAGACTGCATACAAATGCTGCTGCTCATTACTCACATCTTCGCCTCATCTCTGTACTTCATGTCTCCTCATGAACTCCATTCCTACAGAGATTCAGCTGAAGATCTTATCAGCTGTATTCAGGGTCATAATCCCTGACAAGCAGTGCAGAAAGGAGAGGAGGCAGCTCTTTAGCTCAGTGTCCTGAAGTAACTTGTCCTGCTGTGTGATTAGGGCAGGTTTTGTGTGTACTAATAGGACGATGGCCATTTTTTTCTCCTAATGATTTCTCCCTAGACAAAATGAGCCAATATAACTAATGAAAGGTATTTGTGAATGTATTTATAATAAAGTAATATTTAAGTATTTTCATCTTCTTAATTCCTGGAGAACACCTGGGCCAGTTTTGCAAATCTGACATGTGTATGTGGTAATGACTTTAAAACGCTTTTACTTATCCAGGCCATTCTGGGGATTGTTTTTTCGTCACATATTGTACTTGATGACAGTGGTAAAATTTAGTCTAAAAATTTCATTTTATTTATACCAAAAATTTGGAAAAATTAGCAAATTTGCAAATTTCTATTTCTCTACTTTTATAATAGATAGTAATAGCTCCAAAAATAGTTATTACTTTACATTCCCCATATGTCTACTTCATGTTTGGATCATTTTCTGAATGCCATCTTATTTTTTGGGGACGTTAGTAGGCTTAGAAGTTTAGAAGCAAATCTTTAAATTTTTCATAAAATTTCTAAGACCCACTTTTTAAGGACCAGTTCAGGTCTGAAGTCACTTTGTGAGGCTTACATAATAGAAACCACACAAAAAAAACATTTCAGAAACTACACCCCTCAAGGTATTCAAAACTGATTTTACAAACTTTGTTAACCCTTTAGGTGTTCCACAAGAATTAATGGAAAATTGAGATGAAATTTCAGAATTTCACTTTTTGGGCAGATTTTCCATTTTAATCCATTTTTTTCCGCTAACAAAGCAAGGGTTAACAGCCAAACAAAACTCATTATTTATTGCCCTGATTCTGTAGTTTATAGAAACACCCCATATGTGGTCGTAAACTGCTGTCCGGGCACACGACAGGGCGCAGAAAGAAAGGAACGCCATATGGTTTTTGGAAGGCAGATTTCACTGGGATAATTTTAAGCTGCCATTTCACATTTGAAGACCCCCTGATGCACCCCTAGAGTAGAAACTCCCCAAAAATTACCCTATTTTGGAAACTATGGGATAAGGTGGCAGTTTTGTTGGTACTCTTTTAGGGTACATATGATTTTTTTGTTGCTCTATATTACACTTTTTGTGAGGCAAGGTCACAAAAAAAAGCTGTTTTGGCATAGTTTCTATTTTTTGTTATTCACAGTGTTCATCTGACAGGTTAGATTATGTGGTATTTTTATAGAGCAGGTTGTTACAGACTAGACAATACCAAATATGACAAATTTTTGGGGTTGTTTGTTTCAGTTTTACATAATAAAGCATTTTTGAAAAAAGTGTTTTTTTTTTTGTGTCTCCATATTCTGAATGCCATAGTTTTTGTAATTTTGGGCGACTGTCTTATGTAGGGGCTCATTTTTTTTCGGTATGAGATGACGGTTTGATCGCTTGGTTTTACACTTTTTTGTAATGTAAGGTGACAAATTGCTTTTTTGACACACTTTATTTTTTATTTTTTACCGTGTTCACCTGAGGGGTTAGGTCATGTGATATTTTTATAGAGCAGGTTCTTACGGACGCGGCGATACCTAATATGTATACTTTTTTTTATTTATTTAAGTTTTACACAATAACAGCATTTTTGAAACCAAAAAAATGGCTTTTTGCCCCTTTTTTTTTTTACCGTGTTCACCTGAGGGGTTAAATCATGTGATATTTTTATAGATCATGTCGTTATAGACACGGCAATACCTAGTATGTATACTTTTTATATTTATTTAAGTTTTACACAATAATATCTTTTTTGAAACAAAAAAAAGTCATGTTTTAGTGTCTCCATAGTCTGAGAGCCATAGCTTTTTTATTTTTCGTCGATTGTCTCAGGTACGGTTTGATTAGCACTATTTTGGGGTGCATATGACTTTTTGATCGCTTGCTATTTCACTTTTTGGGATGTAAGGTGACAAAAAATTGCTTTTTTGACACCGTTTTTATTTTATCTTTTTTTACTGTGTTCACCTGAGGGGTTAGGTCATGTGATATTTTTATAGAGCAGGTTGTTATGGATGCGGTGATACCTAATATGTAAACTTTTTACATTTAACACAATAAAAGTTTTGAAACAAAAAAAATCATGTTTTAGTGCCTCCATAGTCTGAGAGCCATCTTTTTTTAGTTTTTTTTTCTTTGGGCGAATGTCTTGGGTAGGGGCTTATTTTTTTGTGGGTTGAGGTGACTGTTAGATTGGTACTATTTTTGGGGGCATACACCTTTTTGATTGCTTGGTGTTGCGCTTTTAGTGATGTAAGGTGACAAAAAAATTTTTTTTTTCTTTTTAAGGTGTTTACTTAACCCCTTAAGGACCGGGCTCATTTTCACCTTAAGGACCAGGCCATTTTTTGGAAATCTGACCAGTGTCACTTTAAGTGCTCATAACTTTAAAACGCTTTGACTTACCCAGGCCGTTCTGAGATTGTTTTTTCGTCACATATTGTACTTCATGTCACTGCTAAAATTGGGTCAAAAAAGTTAATTTTTTTGCATAAAAAAATACAATTTTTACCAAAAATTTAAAAAAATTAGCAAATTTCAAACTTTCAGTTTCTCTACTTCTGTAATACATAGTAATACCCCCAAAAATTGTGATGATTTTACATTCCCCATATGTCTACTTCATGTTTGTAGCATTTTGGGAATGATATTTTATTTTTTGGGGATGTTACAAGGCTTAGAAGTTTAGAAGCAAATTTTGAAATTTTCAGAAATCTTCAAAATCCCACTTTTTATGGACCAGTTCAGGTTTGAAGTCACTTTGTGAGGCTTAGATAATAGAAACCTCCCAAAAAACTACACCCCTCAAGGTATTCAAAACTGTTTTTTCAAACTTTATTAACCCTTTAGGTTTTCCACAAGAGTTAATGGCAGATGGAGAAACAATTTTGAAATTTCTATTTTTTGGAAAAGTTTCCAATATAATCAATTTTTTCCAGGAGTAAAACAAGGGTTAACTGCCAAACAACACTCAAAATGGGTTGCCCTGATTCTGTAGTTTGCAAAAACACCCCATATGTGGTCGTAAACTACTGTTTGGCCGAACGGTAGCACATAGAAGGAGGGGAACACCATATGGGTTTTGGAAGGCAGATTTGGCAGGACTGGTTTTGTTTATACCATGTCCCATTTGAAGCCCCCTGTTGCACCCCTAGAATAGAAATTTCAAAAAAGTGACTCCATCTAAGAAAGTACACCCCTCAAGGTATTCAAAACTGGGTTTACAAACTTTGTTAACCCTTTAGGTGTTCCACAAGAGTTAATGGCAGATGGAGAAACAATTTTGAAATTTCTATTTTTTGGAAAAGTTTCCAATATAATAAATTTTTTCCAGGAGTAAAACAAGGGTTAACTGCCAAACAACACTCAAAATGGGTTGCCCTGATTCTGTAGTTTGCAAAAACACCCCATATGTGGTCGTAAACTACTGTTTGGCCGAACGGGAGCACATAGAAGGAGGGGAACGCCATATGGGTTTTGGAAGGCAGATTTGGCAGGACTGGTTTTGTTTATACCATGTCCCATTTAAAGCCCCCTGTTGCACCCCTAGAATAGAAATTTCAAAAAAGTGACTCCATCTAAGAAAGTACACCCCTCAAGGTATTCAAAACTGGGTTTACAAACTTTGTTAACCCTTTAGGTGTTCCACAAGAGTTAATGGCAGATGGAGAAACAATTTTGAAATTTCTATTTTTTGGAAAATTTTCCAATATAATCAATTTTTTCCAGGAGTAAAACAAGGGTTAACTGCCAAACAACACTCAAAATGGGTTGCCCTGATTCTGTAGTTTGCAAAAACACCCCATATGTGGTCGTAAACTACTGTTTGGCTAAACGGCAGGACATAGAAGAAGGGGAATGTCATATGGTTTTTGGAAGGCAGATTTTGCTGGACTGGTTTATTGACACCATGTACCCTTTCAAGCCCCCTGATGCACCCCTAGAGTAGAAACTCCATAAAAGTGACCCCATCTAGGAAACTACGGGATAAGGTGGTTGTTGTTTTGGGACTATTTTAGGGGTAAATTAGATTTTTGGTTGCTCTATATTACTCTTTTTGAGGCAATGTAACAAAAAAATTAAATTCTAAAATTGTTTCTACATTCGCTATTTAGTTTTGTGGAACACCTAAAGGGTTAACATAGTTTGTAAAGTAACTTTTGAATACCTTGAGGGGTGTAGTTTCTTAGATGGGGTAACTTTTTTGGAGTTTCTAGTCTAGGCTACATCAGGGGGGGCTTCTAATGAGACATGGTGTCAAAAAAAAAACTGTCCATCAAAATCTGCCTTCCAGAAACCATATGGAGTTCCCTTCGTTCTATGCCCTGCCGTGCGGCTATATAGCCATTTACAACCACATATGGGGTCTTTCTGCAAACTACAGAATCAGGGCCATAAATATTTAGTTTTGTTTGGCTGTTAACCCTTGCTTTATTACCGGCAAAAAGGATTCAAATGGAAATTTTGCCCAAAAATGGGTGTTTTGGCACCGTTTTTATTTTATATTTTTAACACCGTTCATCCGAGGCGTTTGGGCAAAAGTTATTTTTATAGCGACGACTTTTACGCACGCGACGATGCCCAATATGTATGGCTCTCAGACTTTGGAGACACTAAGCAGGCATCCTAAAAACTGCGGCCCTCCAGATGTTGTAAAACTACAATTCCCACCATGCCCTGCTGATGGCTGTAGGTTGTCTGGGCATGCTGGGAGTTATAGTTTTACAACATCTGGAGGGCCGCAGTTTGAGGATGCCTGCACTAAAACTAATATTTTTTGGGGAAAAAAAAAATGTTTCCGTGTCTCCAAAGTCTGAGAGCCATAGTTTTTTATGTTCTCTAGTGGACTGTTGGGGATTATAAAAATTTTGTACTCCATGGAAGTGTGATACTCCCTGAAGCAATCGATAATGCAGAGGCCCGGATGATCGAGGCACGTGTCACACTGAGTGGTGGTGTCCTTCCGTATCCCCCTCTTGTGACACACTCTGCACTTTTTTTGGGTTCGTCCCTTCTTTCCAGTATGGGGGACCACACCTGGAAAGTGTTGGCCAGGGACGATCCGGGCGCCTCCAATTCCCGAGGTACTCCGGCCTGCTCTTTCCCGGTCCGAAAAGATCAGGGCCTTGAGGACTGCCTCATAGAATTGGAGGAATGTCCCTGTGCTGCCAGCGCTTCGGGATAGTACAAAAGAGTTGTACATGGCAACCTGCACCAAGTAGACCGCAACTTTTTTGTACCATGCCCGGGTTTTGCGCATGGCGTTATATGGCTTGAGGACTTGATCAGAGAGATCAACTCCTCCCATATACCGATTGTAGTCGACGATACAATCGGGCTTGAGGACCGTTGCCGCGGTACCTCGCACAGGGACTGGGGTGGTGCTGTTACTGTGGATTGTGGACAGCATAAGGACATCCCTCTTGTCCTTATACCTGACCAGCAACAGGTTTCCACTGGTAAGGGCACAGGTCTCACCCCTGGGGATAGGTACCTGGAGGGGGTAGGCAGGGAGGCCGCGTTGATTTTTCCGCACGGTCCCACAAGCGAACGTGGATCTGGCGGCAAGGGACCTGAACAAGGGGATACTGGTATAAAAGTTGTCCACGTACAAGTGGTAACCGTTATCCAGCAGTGGGTACATAAGGTCCCACACGAGTTTCCCGGTAACACCCAGAGTGGGGGGACATTCTGGGGGTTGAATACGGGAATCTCGCCCCTCGTACACACGAAATTTGTAAGTGTACCCTGAGGTACTCTCACAAATTTTGTATAGCTTCACGCCATACCTCGCCCGCTTTGTGGGAATGTATTGGCGGAAACTGAGTCTCCCCTTGAACGCAACGAGAGACTCATCAACCGCGACCTCCCTTCCAGGTACGTAGGCCTCCATGAATTTGGCCCCAAAGTGATCGATGACCGGCCGTATCTTATACAGCCGGTCATAGGCAGGATCACCTCGGGGTGGACATGCTGCATTATCGGAATAATGCAGACATTTCCGGACGGCCTCAAACCGGGAGCGTGTCATGACCATACTGTACAGTGGGGTCTGGTATAGGACGTCCCCACTCCAGTATTGCCTGACACTGGGTTTTTGGACTAGACCCATATGCAGCACGAGGCCCCAAAATGTCCTCATCTCGGCTGCACTGACCGGCGTCCAGCCACCGGGTCTAGCCAAAAATGAGCCTGGGTTTTGAGCGACGAACTGTTGGGCGTACAGATTCGTCTGCTCCACCATCAGATTCACCAGTGGGTTACTGAAAAAAAAACTAAAATAGTCAATTTCAGTAAACCCCACTGTGGGAATCTGGATTCCAGGATTGCCAGCAAAATCCGGAATCTCAGGCTCAAAGTCCACTGGGGGACACCAACTAAGTTCATCGGCAGGGGGCTCCGGTGGACTTATTTGGTGGGCCGGGAAACCAGTACGAACCCCAGGGCGGCTCGTACTAGGGTGGGCCACAGGATCCCTAGCATGTGGGGCCCCTGGCTCCGCCTGGCGGCGTCTCCGCCGCCTTGGTGGCTCATCGTCATCCGATGATGATGAGGAGGATGCGGATGACAAAAGGAACGTGGGGTCATCCTCATCCTCACTGGGGCTCTCAGAGTCGGAGGCAATCTGGGCGTATGCCTCCTCGGCCGAGAACATCCGGCGGGCCATGGGTGTGTGTGCGTGTATGTGTGCGTGTGTGGAAACCTTTATTATATGTGCGTGTGTGTGGGGGCAACGGGTGTTCACGTACTAAAAAAGGCAAAAAAAGAAAGGTCAAGTGTTAGGAAAAAAAAAGTTCAAATTTGCTGATCAGCGGTACAACGCTGATCAGCGGTCGGTTGGGTTGGTGCGGTGGTGGGGCGGGCGATGCGCTAACAGTGGACGGACGCTAAAAAGTGCCGGCCAGTCAGCGCACGCAGAAAAAAAAAAAAAAAGTGGTGGTGAGGGGAAGGGGGGCTGGTGGGGGTGGGGGGCGTGGGGGGGGGGGGCAAGTGGCAGGGGGGGGTCTGGGGTCTGATGGATGGATCAAAAAAAGTTTTGAAATAAAAGAACTTTTTTTATTTTTTTCTAACTAACTTTTCCCTTCTTTCCCTGCCTAACGGTGCCTCTCCCTCACTGACCCTAACCTACCTGGGTGGCGATGGGTGCAGGAGGGTGATGGATGGCGATTATGGGGACGCAGGAGCTGGTGCTGGACGATGCTGCACGGTCAGGGTGCTGGACAGGAAGAGGAGGGGAGAGAGGAGCGCAGGAAGTTTGAATCTCGCGCCTCTCTCCCCTGCTCCAATCAGCACCCTGGACAGCGGCGTTCAGCACCAGGGCCAGCACCGCCTCTCCAAATCCTCGGACTGCGATAGGTGGTGTATAATTACGCCACCGATCGCAGTCTTTTTCCGGTTCATCGGGTCACAGGACACCCGAATGGACCGGAAACGCAGAAAACCGCAGGTCTGAATTGACCTGCGGTTTTCTGCGATTGTCGATACGGGGGGGTCAAATGACCCCCCCTGCATTGTTACGGGATGCCGGCTGAATGATTTCAGCCGGCATCCCGTTCCGATTAACCCCCTCGGCGCCGGAATGCTGATTTTAAGTCAGGACGTACCGGTACGTCCTGTGTCCTTAAGGACTCGGGAAATAGGGCGTACCGGTACGTCCTATGTCCTTAAGGGGTTAGGTCATGTGATATTTTTATAGAGCCGGTCGATACGGACACGGCGATACCTAATATGTCTTTTTTTCCCTATTTAAAAAATTATAATTTACTTTATCTTGGGAAAAGGAGGCTTTTTTTGTAAAACTTTATTTTTCAACTTGTTGTCCCACTTTTTTTTTTTGTCCCACTCTGGGACTTTAACTTTTGTGGGTCTGATCTCCTTTACAATGCATCACAATACTTCTGTATTGTAATGCATTGGCTGTAGGTGTATTACAGACTGTAATAGACTTACAGCCTGCTTGCCTGTTAGATCCAGGGGGCTGGATCTCACAGGCTTACAGGAAGGCAGCCATGATGCCTAAAGAAGGCATCTGGCTGCCTTTCCTGCCATTGGATCCCTGTCACAGCAGCATGGGTACCCATGGCTGTTATCTCCCTCCCTCCACACATCGCACGTGCTGCGGTCAGCGCTAACCGCGGCACTTCAAGGGTTAATGTGCGGGCATCTGTGTTTTCACAGATGCAGCACATACAGTAGGGGTCCGGCTATCAGTGACTGCCAGACCCCAGCAGCTCCTGCACCTGCCCGATCAGCCCGCCTTAATAGTACGGCGCTGGGCGGCAAGTCACGTCCCTCTGCGCCGTACTATTACTGCGCTGGTCGGGAAGGGGTTAAGGTTCCTTCCCCTGTGTGAAGTTGTCTTAACAATTGGTTGTCTACTTTCTTGCAATGGTGCGTTAATAGTCTTATTCACTTCCCTGTATATCAACTTTTGCCTGTCTCCATACTGACCCTTAGATGCCTGCACTGACATTTGGACTGCATGAACTCTGTCTGCCCTGACCTCATCTTGTCCTTGACTATAGGTTTGCCCGACTCCTCGGTGTTTCACACCAACGTCTCTTGACTCAGCAGTCTACTGGGTCAGCAGTCTACTGAAGAGAAACTATTCCAAGGGTAGTTTCCCTGGAGCAGAGTCCAGATCCCTGTATAGGAATTAAAGGGTGAAGAACATGGAGGCCACTTAAATAACACCCTTAGGAGTAGCAGCAAGTCACTAAACACAGGGGATCCACATATACTTTGAAAGTATAGTATTTTAAAGTTTTAAAGATAATTAGGTGTATCCCTATTTTATCTCTCAAAAGATTGATATAAAGATGCAGGGTGAGATGGGACGTGGTAGAGGTAGGTACTGGTTCCTGATGTGGGTCCATCATCCATTAAACATTTATGTGATAAATATCTTAGACGAGATAATGTGCAATTAAATGCAATACAAGGTTGAAGTTTAATTACATTTTTATGGCGAAAGGAAAGATGAGCAATTGCTAAACCACGAAGAACAAGAAAGAAAACCAATGTTTGGTCAAGCTGCATAAGTCGCCATTCAAAATGGCATTTAAAAGGCTTATCCACACTGCAGACCAAATATTTCTGCCATATACTCTAATGGGACATAGGTTAGAGAGTTGTCTAAGGCAGACTCGCTCAATAAAGGACCCGTGAGCTTAAAGGGGTTTTGTCACTTCAGCAAATGGCATTTATTATGTAGAGAAAGTTAATACAAGGCACTTACTAATATATTGTTATTATCCATATTGCTTCCTTTGCTGGCTGGATTCATTTTTCCTTTACAATATACACTGCTCGTTTCCATGGTTACGACCACCCTGCAATCCATCAGAGTGGCCAGGTCTGTGGGAGCACACATAGGCTAGTGGTTTTTCCTATAGTGTGGACGGACGCACGGCCACCCCTGATGAATTGCATACTGGTCGTAAACCATGGAAACGAGCAGTGTATAATGTGAAGGAAAAATCAACATGGACAATCATATTATATAAGTAAGTGCCTTGTATTAACTTTCTCTACATGATAAATGGCATTTGCTGAAGTGAGACAAACCCTTTAACAAGTCAAGTAATGGAAAGTTTAAAAGTAAATGAGTCAATGGGCAGTTATCATAAGATGTCCATGCATGGGACACAGTGTTTGACAGTTTGATATTCAGACAACCATAATATCTGGCAGCATGATATTTAGAAGAGCACAGTATATGGCTATCTTGTTGTCAGAGGGCATGTTGTGTGGCAGTTTTCTTGTCAAGGAACGGTGTGTGGGAATATTATATTCAGAAGGGCAGTATGCGGCAAACTCTGCAAGAAGAAGGCATAGCTGGGAAAAATAGAGAAAACGTAGGAAAAAGAGTGACTTCTAAGTCACTGAATGTAAATGTTTATTTTGCCTGAGTGCGTCATTCAGATACATATAGGTATTTTCTGTATTGTTATGTAAGTGTAAGGTGAAAGACATATGCAGAAGAATATGGGCGGTTTCTGGCTTTAAGATAAGACTTTACTGTGGAACCAGCAGTAAACAGTGAATAAAATTTGGAACAGTAGAGGCCAAATTCAGAAAGCAATCTTGAGTTAACCCTATCTTCAGCCGCACGCCTGTGTGAGAGGACTTTCCCTCTTCCTTACACATAGTCTTTAGGGTATATATCGCTTTTTTTTAAATCAGGTAATTTGTATTATTCATTTTCCATTTACATTGTATAGAAATAAAACATAAATAATGAGATGAGAACAATCAGTACCGATTCCCTCTCCACCCCATACAAATGTAAAAAGGAGACCGCCACACTACAGTCCCTGGCAAAAGTCTTGTCGCATCTCTATTTTGTAGAAACTTCTGCTATTAACCTGACTTTTAATTAATCAATTGGTGTTAGAAATAGCTCATATGAAAAACTAAAGCCCTCCCAAATGATGTTTAATGCACTGAAATAAATTAGTTTCACTGAAAAAAGATTTATCATTTAATCAAGACAGAAAGGTCAATTTTTGGCAAGACAAAAGTTTGTCGCCTATACAAAAATTGAACAACTTTACTGCAAATCCAAAAATATGTCAGCAAATTAAGTAGTGGTGCTGTGAGATCCAAATGTAATATCTTGTATGACTTCCATGAGTTTGAAGGACAGCATCCATGCGGTTTGGCAAGGATTCATACAATTTATTGATGAAGTCATCAGGAATAGCAAAGAAAACAGTCTTGCATGCCTCCCAGCGTTCATCAATATTCTTTGGTTTCGTCTTCCATGCTTCCTCTTTCATCCTGCACCACATATGCTCAATGATGTTCATGTCTGGTGACTGGGCTGGCCAATCCTGGAGCATCTTGATCTTCTTCGCCTTAAGGAACTTTGATGTGGAGATGGAAGTATGCGATGGAGCACCATCCTGCTGCAGAATTTGGCCTTTTTTATTGTTGGGAATATAAAAGGTAGCTAAGATTTCTTGGTATTTTAGACTATTGATGTTGCCTTCCACCCTGCAGATCCCTCGCACACCCCCATACTGGATGTAACCCCAGACCATGATTTTGCCTCCACCAAACTTCACTGTTTTCTGGGTAAATCTCGGCTCCATGCGGGTTCCAGTAGGTCTCCTGCAATATTTGCGGCGACTGTGGTGTAATTTAACAGAAGATTCATCTGAAAAATCCACAGTCTGCCACTTTTCGAGCGTCCATCCTTTTAGCAGGCTGTGGCCCTTGGCAAATGCCACACGTTTTTTCAATTGTCTTTTGTTTAGTGCTGGCTTATGGGCATGGAGGCCATTTCAAGACAGAATCCGACAAACTGTTCTGGTTGACACAGGGACTTCAGGTGACCAGGTCTCGTGGAGCTCTGCTGCAATGGAAAATGGGCAAGCCTTGGATTTTCGAGCCAACAAACGGTCCTCTCGAGCAGTTGTCTTGCGGGGTCGGCCTGACCTGGCCTTGTCCAAAACGTCTCCAGTCTCTTCAAATCTTTTTTTTATCCTCTGAACTTGACACTGAGACACATTGAAGGTGTCTGCCACATCAGCAGTGGATCTGGTCTTCAGCCTCTTGATAATCAACACTTTAGTCTCCGGGTGAATCTTAGGCATGTTTGCAGAGGTCTAGTTGCAGTTGATGTGAAGGTCTAGTGTACTGGGGTTCTTTTTATACACACCTGAGACCTAATTGATCCATTATTAGTCACAGGTGAAGCTCATATGACAAGGCGACAACACTTATGTCTTGGCAAAAATTGACTCAATGGGCTTTACCAAGCTGTGAATATTAGAATACTTTTTGTCAGTTTCGTTTTGCACTGAAACATTATTACAAAAGCTGTTGGGATTAAAATGATCCATTTCTTGTAACAAAATCTTGATTAGAAATATATTTTAGCGGCACTTCAGGTCAATTTGTACACAAGCGACAAGACTTTTGTCAGGGACTGTACAGCACGTAGCCAAAAAGAGATCCATATGTGAAAATTGTAATACAGAAAAAAAGAGACACCAGGTTTTAAAGGTTCGCATACACGCTTAAAGAACAGTGCAGGTCAAGGAGACACCAGACTCATCGCTCACAATGAGACATGGTGAGGAGTCCCATATGCAGTAACATTCTGGCTCGATTTGGTAATCCTGGGCTTTCTAACCATTTTAACCAGATAGCTTCAAAGTATGATACTTTAGGGTATATCTCTGCACAATATCCTTACTAAAACAACTAGGGACATGGGACTGCTTATGAGATATCTGAATAAGTGACTAACTTTAGGGGGACGAAATGATGCTTGGTTCCTGAGAATGCAAACTATCATTATTCATCTGCAACTGCTGGGGAAAGTACAGCCCTAGCCTAGGGGCACTTCCAAACAGGATCTCAAATGGGGATAACCCTGTCTTCCTTTTTGGAGTAGTCCCTACTGAGTATAGAGCCAATAGAAAACACTCTATCCAGGGCCTCTGGGCCTCCTGTATGGCTTTCTGTATTTTCAGTTTCAGTGTGCCATTTAGGCGCTCAACTCGGCTGCTGCTTTGGGGATGGTAAGCCGTATGGAAAGCTTGGGTCACCCCTAATGCTTGCACAACTTCCCTCATCACTTAACCAGTGAAATGAGAACCTCTATCTGACTCAGTAACTTCAGGAACACCATACCTGCATATCAGTTGACTGAACAGTTTCTTTGCAGTGTTTTTGGCACTGGCTTTGGCTATTGGGAAGTCTTCCGGCCAACCTGAAAAGAGATCAACACACACGAGAACAAATTCAAACACTCCTACCTTTGGTAGTTGTATGTAGTCTATCTGCAGTCTCTAAAATGGGTAAAGTGGCCAAGGGGTGTGCTTGCTTGGAGTCTTCACCACTTGGCCGGGGTTGTTCAATGCACAGACCATATAACCTTGTACAAATCGATCAGCTACTGTGGAAAATCCTGAAGCAATCCACCCTGCATTAACCACATTTACTATGGCATCTTTCGACAGATGTGTAGGACCAGGGGCCTCCTGAGCCATAGCAAGGTATAGAGGGTGTGGTAGACAAATTCGGTCTTTGTTTTTTCATATTTCCTGGTCATCTGGCCCAGACCCTTGTTTAGTCCATAGTTCTTTTTCTTCAGATGGGGCTTGTTCAAGCAATTTAATCAGTGTCTCTGGATATATTCACAGGTTTTAGGGATCTTACCGGGGTGCCATCAGCACTCAGTGGCCGGAGCGCAGCTTGCTTGACTGCCTTGTCAGCTCTGTCATTGCCTTTTGCCTTTGCCGTGGTGCACCTTGTGTGAGCCTTGAATTTCACAATAGCAACTTCTTCTGTAAAGATTTCATCAGTTCAAGCACAGAGTCTCTGTTTTTAATAGGCTGACCTGCAGAAGTTAAAAAGTCTCTAGCCCACCATATGGGTCCATAGTCATGTGCAATACCAAAAGCATACCTGGAGTCCGTGTAGATGTTCACCTTCTGTCCCTTGGCCATTTTACACACCTCAGTGAGTGCCTTCAGCTCTGCCTCCTGCGCAGACATGTGCGGAGGGAGTGGTTCAGCAACGACTACCTCATGCTGTGTGAGCACTGCATATCCAGTGTGGAACCGGCCATCCTCTCCCATAAACCTGCTTCCATCTACAAAATACTCAAAATCGGGGTTATCAAAAGGTTTTTCATGCACATGTGAAAATCCAGAAGTTTCTTGTTGCATCAACTGTATAAAATCATGAGGATCATTTTCAGCTAAATCAGATAAAAGGCTACCTGTGCTACCCTCCACCATTTCTGAATCTGTGATTGGTATCAAAGTAGCAGGATTCAGAGTGGTACATTTTTTTGAAGGAAATATTGTCTGGCATGAGGAGGGCACATTGGAGTCTGAGTTGTCTAGCCATAGAAATATGTTTTGGTTGCACCTGTGTGAGAATGCCCGGTATGTCATAGGGGGTTTGCACAATCACCGGGTAGTCCAACACCATCTCTGAGGCTTTTTCAATCATTGTAGTCCAGCAATAGAGTCAACCCTTATAAAAATATAAATACTTTAATGAAATTCAAACACGTATGACATGACAAACTCAACTACACTGTTTAAAGGTAGATCCACCAGGGGTTGGGTGAGCTAGTAATGGGTGGGGGAATGGTTTCCCTACACTGATACCGTGAACTACACCTCAGCCCAGAGATGCCCCCTGATGGTGGGGACTCCCTGTCCTCGAGCCTGAACTACCGCCTCCTATCATTCCCTAAAAAATGACAGGTGGTGGATGCTGGCTATGTGGTGGACTACCTATTAAACAGACAGACAAACATATAGAAAAGGTGCCCTATGTATACAACCCTGTTGATGTGAGGACACATCAAGAGGTACAAGGTGCACCGAGTAGTCTAAAAAACACCAAAATAATTAATATGATAGTTATGATAGTGAACTGAAAAAACCCGACGCGTTTCCCCCACAATGTTGGATCATAGATATATAGATAGTCAAAAAACAAATAAACTTGGATAGTCAGAGGACGGAGAGCAGGTGGATAGACCGAACTCCGTTAAACGGGTGTAGAACACCGTTATTGATGCCTTGGTGTCGTTACATGTTATATTAGACCCAGCAATATTATATAAAGGAGGAAGAAACACATACGGTTCGGTGACTACTCAGAGAACGGATAAAAGTCTCGAAGCGGTCATGAATAGAGGGAGAGCCTCTGCGAAAGAAAAAGACACATATATATATATATATATATATATATATATATATATGCTTGTATATTGGAAATGCTGAAATATTAGATAAGCACCGTAATCAGAGGGGCACTCACTGTGTCCATAGGGTGCCGAGTCTCCAATTCCGTGCAGCGCACTAGGTGTATGGTAGTACGGCAGATTTAGCTACAGTAGTCAGATGGCGACCATATTAATTACCCTGCGGGTCGAATCTCGGGCCAGGTGAGGCAGTTTAGGTATTATGGCTGTAGAATGAGAACATTTGACCTTGCTAATAAAGCCGATTATGTGGATTCATTCGCTCTCTTTTTGCAGGATCCTCCTGTCCCAGTCACCCCCGCGGGGGGAGGGAGGTACCAGCTCCAAAACCGTTAATTGGAGGGATGTAGGGTCGCCCCCATGACACTCATTAATATGGGTGGCTACTGGTGTTACCTCCTTCTTGATCTATCCTGCCCTCACATGGGGGTTTTGATTTTGTACCTTCCATAATAGGGTTGCTTTTGTCCCATGAGATGATAATGCCGCTCCTCTGGTTGTATTTCATCGTTTACCCTTTTTACTTGTTAACGCCCACTTGCGGGATGCACCAGCCCTCCTTATCTGAGTTGGAACGCACACGACGAGGGACCGGAAGTGCAATGCGTTCCAAAGGCCGGATATACGTCACGGCATATGAACAGGCAGATATTCACCAACCGGAAGTAGGCGCCTCTGCGTGCGTTCCACAGTGGAACGCACGCATCTATCGAGTACCACCGCTGGCCAGCGGAAGTTACAACGGCATGGCCGGGCGGAAATTACGTTTGGGACTAGTGTAGGAGGGAGATTTAAATGGGGCGAAGACTGGGGAACACAGCATTGGACCCAGAGGAGGAGACTTTATGGAGGATCAGACACGGCCGATATCGGATGTAAGTACACTCTGGGCATCTGACCGTTACTCTAAGGATATGGATGATTGGTAACTCGGTACCCTTTGTAACACAGGAGATACATCATAACCAATTGTCCGATATCAGTCTGGATCCTTCCATTGAGGGGCGAATTATAAGGTAGCCTTCTGTAAATATGGTGTGTTGTATTGACGTATATAGGTTAGATTTATGAATCGGCTTTATTAGCAAGGTCAAATGTTCTCATTCCACAGCCATAATACCTAAACTGTGTCACCTGGTCCGAGATTCGACCCGCAGGGTAATTAATATGGTCGCCATCTGACTACTGTAGCTAAATCTGCCGTACTACCATACACCTAGTGCGCTGCACGGATTTGGAGACTCGGCACCCTATGGACACAGTGAGTGCCCCTCTGATTACGGTGCTTATTGGTGATGGTCATACTTTTTAATGTATCTAATATTTCAGCATTTCCAATATACAAGCATATATATATATATGTCTTTTTCTTTCGCAGAGGCTCTCCCTCTATTCATGACTGCTTCGAGACTTTTATCCGTTCTCTGAGTAGTCACCGAACCGTATGTGTTTCTTCCTCCTTTATATATATAATATTGCTGGGTCTAATATAACATGTAACGACACCGAGGCATCAATAACGGTGTTCTACACCCGTTTAACGGAGTTCGGTCTATCCACCTGCTCTCCGCCCTCTGACTATCCAAGTTTATTTGTTTTTTTGACTATCTATATATCTATTTTTCATCACCACTGATGATCCCACATTGTGGGGGAAACGCGTCAGGGTTTTTCAGTTCACTATCATAACTATCATATTAATTATTTGGGTGTTTTTTAGACTACTCGGTGCACCTTGTAACTCTTGATGTGTCCTCACATCAACAGGGTTGTATACATAGGGCACATTTTCTATATGTTTGTCTGTCTGTTTAATAGGTAGTCCACCACATAGCCAGCATCCACCACCTGTCATTTTCTAGGGAATGATAGGAGGCGGTAGTTCAGGCTCGAGGACAGGGAGTCCCCACCATCAGGGGGCGTCTCTGGGCTGAGGTGTAGTTCAGGGTATCAGTGTAGGGACACCATTCCCCCACCCATTACTAGCTCACCCAACCCCTGGTGGATCTACCTTTAAACAGTGTAGTTGAGTTTGTCATGTCATACATGTTTGAATTTCATTAAAGTATTTATATTTTTATAAGGGTTGACTCTATTGCTGGACTAGGTTGATTATGTACGTTTAACCCAACACTATCCCTTATCATACAATTGCTGGACTTTAATTTTTCAATCATTGCCCGCACTGCCGCGACTGCCCTAACTCATGAGGGGGCGCCTCGAGCGACAGGATCCAGTCTGGCTGAAAAGTATGCCACTGGGCGTTGACGGTCTCCATGTTTCTGAGTAAGCACAGCAATACTGTGACCCTGCATTTTAGAACAGAACAAGTTAAATTCCTCATACTTTGGAATGCCTAATGCAGGGGCTGACAGGATACAGAGTTTAAGTGTATGAAAATTGTTCACAGCTTCTTCCATAAAATGGAATGGTTCAGATGACAAGCAATCATACAAAGGTTGCATTAACATAGAGGCATGTCTGATCCATGGGCGGCAATATGACACAAGACCCAAAAAGACATGCAAAGACTGTGCTCCCTTGGGTACCTGTATCCTTTCTACTGCCGCCTTTCTTTCTGGTATTAAACGCCGGGCACCATGTGAGAGGCAGTGCCCTAAAAAGACAACATTGTCCTTGCAAAATTGTAGTTTGTTTTTTGAGGCTTTGCAACCATTCGGATAAAGGAAAATCAACAGTGACAGTGAAGCCTCCTTACAGATATTTAGATTCTCCGCACATAAAAGCAGATCATCTACATACTGAAGGAGTACTACTGATCCAGGAGGGGTCCAGTTAGTGAGAACAGATTGCAAAGCCTGCGTATACATGGTAGGTGAATTCTGTGCACCTTGGGGTAAAACAGTCCAGGTATATTGGTTGCCTTATATGTGGACTTGATCTGTTGTAACATCCTAGCGGTAGGCATGGGTCTCATTACCGGGTCAGGTAATCTAGTCAAAATTCCTAGTTGGTCTTTAGCCTTCCAGGGATGATATTCTGAGGCAGCGGCTAAAGTATAAGGCAGTCCTCCTATCCCTGAAGTGCTTGGCTGAGCTGTTGCCCCATCAGAACTGTCAGCGGACCCGGGCATCACAGTCGGAGGGTTAGAAATGATCTGGGTCCTGGTTGACACAGGGTATATACTAGCGGGTGGTCTGTGTCTGGGTGCTTTGCAAACTACAACATTCCAGTCAGGATTCTGAGTCCCACAAACCCTACATGTCCACCCTTCAGGTCCGTTACTTGCAGTACTTGGGGGCTGAAGGATATGGTGGCGGTACGTGAAGGGTTGGTGGTATTTCAGCTGTTCTGTGAGTCACTTCAGTTTCGGCAGTCCTTTGTTTCTGCGTATACAACAATCTTCCTTTAACAACTTCTCCTCTCCATCCCTCAGTCTCTGCTTCACGTGCAACTTTGATCCAAATATCAACTACTTCTTCACATCCATGATCCTTAATCCAACCACTATGGGTTCTCTTAAATTTCTCCCAGACTTCAAATTACTATGTTTCATACCTGCCTTTTCCAACACCTTATCAACATTCTTCAATCCATTTTTCCCTCCCCTTTCTTCAACCAAATTCTTTGCTGTCTTGTAACTTTCTGGGACACTAAGGTTGTTCCCCATTGTTACTTTATGTCAAAATAATATCAACAACAATGCCAGAAAATTAGTTCAGATGTCTATTTTCCCTTCAGTTTCCCTAGAGTTTCCTCACTATATCTACCTAGTGTACTCTAGACCGAAATTAATTTTATAATCAAGACTCAACACCCTAACATGGGGTTCCAAGGTTCTTGATTACCCTTCCTGGCATTAACAGTAATTCTCCATAAAACATAAAGAACAAAACAGACATATATCAGTACTCCAAGAGTTAAACCAACAACATTCCAATCACCATGAACGTCCATATTGTCCTTACCCAATAATCATAGGAATTACATATATATATATATATATATATATATATATATATATATGATTCTTTACCAAATCTGGCTCGACTGTAAACAGACCTTTAGACTTCAAGGATGTACCGATTCAGACAGACACCGAGTGAGGCACAGAGTGGAAGTAAGATAAAAGCTCTTACCTCTCTTTGAAAGGCTGTACGTCCTCTTAGTGTTTGTCCGGGTTTTTCGGGACATCGATGAAGAGTCTATTAGTCGAACCCCACATTGGGCGCCAACTTTTGTTGCGACAATTAACCCTTTCTCTATGATTATCAGGGTCCAAATCCAGTGAGGTTTTATGTCCGCACAGAGAAAACTGACACAGTCAAAATGGCTGAATCAAGTAGTCTGTTTATTGTTTCAAAACACTCATTTCTTATAGCAAGTTTATTGGCTGTCATCCAAAGGCACAAGACAGCTTGCATACGTTGTCAGCAAAACCAAACTCAACAACAGTTAGTTGCGCCAGTATCTGAGACTTTGCCCTGCTCACACCAGGTCTAAAATTGTGGGCGTAGAAAATGGTCTCAATGTAAGACAGCTCGGAAGGTGTCTTACATTTAGAACTGGTGCTGGATGCGCCATAATTTTGGCGGATCCACCGCTTGCTATGGTCCTTTATTAAGACCGCCGCCTAAAACGCTGGTCTTAATAAATGTCCCCCAAAGTGTGTGACTGTAGACAGACTGTTATACCTATGTAACATAAATTTACATGCTAGTAGTAATCAGTAAAAATGCATCACATCTTGGTGCCTGTTCAGACCATATAGGTATCGGCTTTGTAGAGTGTTGCCTTTATAGCCTGAATAGCATAAGCTGGTATGCTAATAATAATAATAAAACAATAATGTGTAGCTGCAGGCAGACTGCTATATCTATGTAACATGAATTGACCTGATAAAAATACATCAGATCTTGGAGCCTGTCATTACTTCTCCAAAAAAGCTGTACCAACCCTGCATACGTACAGTACGTACAGCAGAAGGTGGGCCAGTCCTTGAGCCTGTTGGTGTCTGGTGTCAGTTCACGGCAGCGCCAACGTGTGAAGCAGTAACTATGGTCAGGGACCATATACTATATATCCTTTATGGCCCTCTGGGTAAATGTGGTTCCTGTCCAGGCACATCAGCAATTTGGCCAGGTGACCGCAATGCTGCCTCCGTGTTCTCAAGCTGGGATTCTGGCGCCAATGTCCTCCTCTACCTCCTCATCCTCCACTGCAGGCACAGTTCTGAGTGGTCCTCCAGCATACCACCTATGCTGATTACGGCACCAAGAAATTGAATCCTGGCTGTCTCCTAGCCAACTGGAGATCGGAACCATTATCACCGATAACAGGAACAACATTGTGTCGGCGCTGCATCAGGCAGGGCTGACCCATGCACCCTGCATGGCGCATGTCTTTAATCTGGTTGCAACCCGGTTCCTGAAGTCTTTCACCCGTCTTGAAAATGGCCATAAAAGTTTCCATCTACTTCAGCGACCCTTAACTGCAAAACACGCCCTCCTAGACCTGCAAAGGCAGAATAGCATTCCCTAAAATCGGCTAATATGTGACGTTTCAACACGTTGGAACTCCACCCTTGACATGGTGGACTGACTATATGAGCAGAGGAAGATGGTGAACGATTTCTTGATGATGCAGGTGGACATGTGTAACAGCGACATTAGCCAGTGGCAGCTCATGCGTCACACCTGCCGCTTGGTCAGGTTCTTTGAGAAGGCCACTTTATTTGTCAGTCGCCAGGACTATGGGATGAATGATGTAATTTCACTCCTTTATGTCCTGGAGTAGATGCTGATAAAGCTGGCTGGCCAGGGGACAGGAGACGTGGTGTCTACATCTCATGGCCACCTGAGCCCTGTGGGGCTGAACTGGTGGTGGAGGACATTAATGCACAAGCAATGTATACAGAAATTGGTGGTTTATCTGCATAAATGGCAGGACAGGAGCACGAGGAGCCGGAGGGGGATGAGAAAGACCAGGCAGTTGATCCCGACAGACAGTGACAGTATGTAGTGGAGATGGAGGCAGGGAGTCCCTCTGATTCCCTTGTGCAAATGGACAAATGCATGCTGAGTTGCTTGCGTAATGACAGCCATATTGTAACTATTCAGCAGAGGAATGACTACTGGCTTTCCACCATGTTAGATACTTGCTACCAGACTAAAATGGGAGCCTTTTTTCTATCCGCTGAGAGGGAGGATAAACTCAATTACTATTGAGACATCCTATGTAGTCAGTTGGTCGCTGCCTGTGTGTGCCATCGCCCATCCTCGTAAAGGTCTGACCGGGGGGACCCTCTGTGCTCACGCTCCACTGTCATGACTTCTGGAGGGGGTGGGAGGCTATGAGCAGCACCAGTTCCATCAGCAGCAACTTATGTCTTAAGTCTCTAATTAGCACTCTTCTTCCCCTGTCTACTGAAGAAACCACTCAGCATCAGGACATGGAGCAGAACCTGAACCAGCAGGTGGTGGCATTCTTGGACTGAACCTTGTCACCCCAGATCCAAGATCCCCTAGACTACTGGCAGCCAAACTTAATTTGTGGCTGCAACTGGCCGAGTTTGCTCTGGACAAGCTTTCCTGCCCGGCCAGCAGTTGTAATGACCGACGTAACGCACAGGGAGGAAAAAAGGGAAAGCCCTGCCCAAGGGAGAGGGAAAGGTGGTGACCCCTAACTCACCTTGCGGCTGGCACCTGACTGCCCTGACATCCCTAGACGGGTTCCTCACCCGTGCGGCGATCACGTGCCTAAACCCTGGCTTTCCCTAAAATGAGCCCTAGATAGTGAACGGGCCGGTGAGATCGCTAGTCCGCACTACTATCACTAAGAGGGAAACACTAGGGAGAGGACAGACAAAACAGACAAACACATACACCCAGGTGGGCGACCACAATAGACCACAAAGGTCCAACAGGGATCCGGAGGGTAGCGTTCTGGACCAACTACCAGAGAACGCAGCAACACAGCTCCAGAAGGTCAGAATAAGATGTCCAGGCAGGAAGCTCTATCTCTGGCAACCAGAGAAGTGTGAGAGAGGAATATAAGGAGATTTGGGAGTGCTGGACAAGGAACAGCTGAGGAGAAGGAGCTACGGATCCCTGAGTGAGCCAAAAGGGTTTGCAAAGCAAACCCAGAAAGCTACCATAAGAAAACAGCCCTATCTTAAATAGAGCGTGCAGCCAACCGCTGCAACTTCCTGACCCCGGGTATAACGGAGTCAGGCGTGGTTCTCAATACCCTCGTGACAGCAGTGTGGCATCACAGCGGCTGTTTAGTGCGGTGGGCAGGGCCGGCGCTACCATAGAGGCAAGGGGGGCAATTTCCCTCGGGCTTTCGACTCCTTAGGGGACCCCAGCGCCGGCCCGGCCGCAACTACTACTATATCTATAATTCTATTGTGTGCCTGTGGCGCCGGGTGGCCCCGGCGGTCCGGTCTGGAGACGACGCCGCGCCGCCGTAATGTAATTAAAACTGGACTGGAGTCTGGAGTGGAGGGGACCCCTGCCGGGCGCCGGCGGCCGCTGTGCCTGCGCTGCTTGTCTCTTTAAGAGATTCGAGACTGGAGCAGCGGCATGCACGGCACAGGCAGGCACGTCTAGCGTCTGGCTGACGTTGCCACAGGCTCCGCCCCCCGCCCAGAGCAGAGAACTTGGATTGAAGAAGGAAGGAGCAAGCAAAGTAAGGGCCATTGGCAGCCAGCCAGCCACAGCCCAGTCTGACTCTGCCAGCGCCAGGGAAGGCCCGCCGCCCACAGTCAGAAGGCAGCCAGCCCCCAGCCAAGTTCCAAACTTCCACTGAAGTTCCAACTTCCAAGAATCCAAGTCTAGTCTACAGAAGTCAGTCATCACAGACCAGTTACAGTTACTGTCTGGTAGGTGGGTTATATTGTTGTTAATTAAACTGGATCGGATCCATGATCCATCCATTCCCAGTTTCCCACTCACTTACTTAGTCCCAGGCACCATCTCACCCGTCCGGGCCGTCCCAGTGTACTACTAGCCCGGCCTGCGGCCCTGGTTCTGTTTGTGTTTGGAGTCAGTTGGACTGGAGAAATGTGCATTTGGGGAGGGGGGGGGGGCAGTTACTGGTAGGTTGGTTGATTAAACTGGATCGTATCCATCCCAGGCACCATCTTACCCGTCCCAGTGCCAGCAGTGTACTAGCCTGCCCTGGTTCTGTTTGGACTGGAGAAATGTGCATTTGGGGGGGAGGGAAGGAGAGATGTGCTGCTGCCAAGTGACGTTAAAGTCAGCAAGTGTCATGTGGGGGGGGGGGGCCCTTATTGTTTTCCGCCCCAGGGCCCCATTTCACCTAGAACCTGCCCTGGCGGTGGGTAGCATAGTTACTTCAAAGAGAACTCACCTTTCAACACAAAATGTTGAGAGACTAACCTTAATAAAGATGAATTAGGCCTGGATCAACCAGGATTTCTAGACACGGGTGCCTGATACAATAGACTAGATCTTTCTGGCAGTAATGATCGGACTGTAGTGTGCTCGTTACTTTAGCCCACGTTCTGCTACCACTATACTGTTGCTTTACCCGCCTTATGCCATACACCTGCTGCCTCTACTGCCATCTGTTCCTACTGTGATCTTCCACCATCTTGTGCTGTTACTGCCACTACTGTGCCCCCCCCCCCACATACACGCACTCTCTTCCAGGGCCACTTTTGTGACTCTTCATACTGTTGTCACCCTCACCACTCTGTTACGGGGACAGTATTGTGACTCTTTATGCTGTTGTCCCCCTTACCAGTCTGTTCCAGGACCACTATTTTGACTCATAATGCTGTTGCCACCCTCACCGGTCTGTTACAGGGCCGTGTTGACATCACCATTTATTGTTCTATTCTTCGGATCCATCAGATGAACAGAAAAATAACAAAAAAAAAAATGGGTCCTGTCGCTTGAGCATCCATAAGGCCTCTATCACATGGGCAGTATGTTGCATCAGGATTTCATCATGATTTGGAAGCCAAGAGCAGGAGTGGGTCCAAAAACACAGAAGACATGCAAATATTTCCATGACATGTTATCTCTAGTTTTGAGCTAGCACCAAACTGCTTGTATGCTCGAGTAGAACACATCGCAATGCTCGGGTGTTCTACCAAGCACAATGGAAGAACCCCAGGCACCCCCTGCTCTGAGGAGGGGCAGGTGTCAGGACTCTAGTTCAGCTTAGGAGTCCCTGCTCTAACTCCATATATGGAGTCAGTGCTTAGGGACACCACTTTGTATTTAAATCTAATTTCTGAAAAGCTTCTGCTGGGATTTTAACACACAAGCTTGTACATTAGAGGCAAGGACCTTATCCACTCAGCTATAAAGCTGAACACTAAATTGTGTCAGAAAAACCTCATAGTAGTTTCTGATTTAGTGAGTATTCCTATTCAGCAGAAGACTTATTTTATATTTCTGTGCAGGTTAACATGTAGTTGTATAGTGTATAGTACAGGCTTGGGAGTTTGAATCCTGGCAGAAACATTTCAGAAATGTTTTTATATATATATAAGTTTTTAGCCATAATATTGTTACATATGTTATTATATATTTATAATATATAATATTTTATAATATATGTAAATACACTCACCTAAAGAAATATTAGGAACACCACACTAATACGGTGTTGGACCCCCTTTTGCCTTCAGAACTGCCTTAATTCTACGTGGCATTGATTCAACAAGGTGCTGATTCTTTAGAAATGTTGGCCCATATTGATAGGATAGCATCTTGCAGTTGATGTAGATTTGAGGGATGCACATCCAGGGCACGAATCTCCCGTTCCACCACATCCCAAAGATGCTCTATTGGGTTGAGATCTGGTGACTGTGGGGCCATTTTAGTACAGTGATCTCATTGTCATGTTCAAGAAACCAATTTGAAATGATTCGAGCTTTGTGACATGGTGCATTATCCTGCTGGAAGTAGCCATCAGAGGATGGATACATGTTCTCATTCTGTTTACGCCAAATTCGGACTCTACCATTTGAATGTCTCAACAGAAATCGAGACTCATCAGACCAGGCAACATTTTTCCAGTCTTCAACAGTCCAATTTTGGTGAGCTCGTGCAAATTGTAGCCTCTTTTTCCTATTTGTAGTGGAGATGAGTGGTACCCGGTGGGGTCTTCTGCTGTTGTAGCCCATCCGCCTCTAGGTTGTGCGTGTTGTGGCTTCACAAATGCTTTGCTGCATACCTCGGTTGTAACGAGTGGTTATTTCAGTCAACGTTGCTCGTCTATCAGCTTGAATCAGTCGGCCCATTCTCCTCTGACCTCTAGCATCCACAAGGCATTTTTGCCCACAGGACTGCCACATACTGGATGTTTTTCCCTTTTCACACCATTCTTTGTAAACCCTAGAAATGGTTGTGCGTGAAAATCCCAGTAACTGAGCAGATTGTGAAATACTCAGACCGGCCCGTCTGGCACCAAAACCATGCCACGCTCAAAATTGCTTAAATCACCTTTCTTTCCCATTCTGACATTCAGTTTGGAGTTCAGGAGATTGTCTTGACCATGACCACACCCCTAAATGCATTGAAGCAACTGCCATGTGATTGGTTGACTAGATAATTGCATTAATGAGAAATAGAACAGGTGTTCCTAATAATTCTTTAGGTGAGTGTATATTATGGCCAAAAACATCAGTAGTAGTTTCCCACATATTATGCATTCATATATATCAGAAGTATGATTTTATCTAAATATATATATATATATATATATATAGTACAGACCAAATGTTTGGACACACCTTCTCATTCAAAGAGTTTTCTTTATTTTCATGACTATGAAAATTGTAGATTCACACTGAAGGCATCAAAACTATGAATTAACACATGTGGAATTATATACATAACAAACAAGTGTGAAACAACTGAAAATATGTCATATTCTAGGTTCTTCAAAGTAGCCACCTTTTGCTTTGATTACTGCTTTGCACACTCTTGGCATTCTCTTGATGAGCTTCAAGAGGAAGACCCCTGAAATGGTTTTCACTTCACAGGTGTGCCCTGTCAGGTTTAATAAGTGGGATTTCTTGCCTTATAAATTGGGTTGGGACCATCAGTTGCATTGAGGAGAAGTCAGGTGGATACACAGCTGATAGTCCTACTGAATAGACTGTTAGAATTTGTATTATGGCAAGAAAAAAGCAGCTAAGTAAAGAAAAACGAGTGGCCATCATTACTTTAAGAAATGAAGGTCAGTCAGTCAGCCGAAAAATTGGGAAAACTTTGAAAGTAAGGGCTATTTGACCATGAAGGAGAGTGATGGGGTGCTGCGCCAGATGACCTGGCCTCCACAGTCACCGGACCTGAACCCAATCGAGATGGTTTGGGGTGAGCTGGACCGCAGAGTGAAGGCAAAAGGGCCAACAAGTGCTAAGCATCTCTGGGAACTCCTTCAAGACTGTTGGAAGACCATTTCAGGGGACTACCTCTTGAAGCTCATCAAGAGAATGCCAAGAGTGTGCAAAGCAGTAATCAAAGCAAAAGGAGGCTACTTTGAAGAACCTAGAATATGACATATTTTCAGTTGTTTCACACTTGTTTGTTATGTATATAATTCCACATGTGTTAATTCATAGTTTTGATGCCTTCATAGTCTTGAAAATAAAGAAAACTCTTTGAATAAGAAGGTGTGTCCAAACTTTTGGTCTGAACTGTATATTTATTTATTTTTTAGTAATTACACATTTATTTTGTGCCATACATTTTTCACAATTACTAAAAAAAAATATAAGTTTAATTTCTATTTCTGCTGGGATTCAAGCTCCCAAGCTTGTACCTTAGAGGCACGGATGTTAACCACTTCACTATACAGCTACATGTTAAACTGCACAGAAATATAAACTAAGTCTTCTGCTGAATAGGAATACTCACTAAACCAGAAACTACTATGAGGTTTTTCTGACACAGTTTACCATTCAGCTTTATAGCTGAGTGTTTAAGGTCCTTGCTGCTAATGTACAAGGGGTTGTGAGTTCAAATCCCAGCAGAAACTTTTCAGAAATAGATGGTAATTTACATTTAAATACACTGACTCGAGCACACGTGGTGTTCAGCCGAGCATAGCGATGCTTGAGCTGAACTAGTGTTCGGCCAAGCAGGCTCGCTCAACACTAGTTATCTCTGTTTTGGACCCCCTGCTGTTTTTGCCTTACCAATACTGATGCAAAAAACTGACCAAATATTGATCGTGTGATAGAATCCATAAAAGTCCTGCATGCAGGACTTCTTTTCCATCGGAATAGAACCAATTTTAGACTCAAATGGCAAAAAACCTATGCAAATTGAGCATTAGGCCTATATAACAAGGTCAGTATTTTGAATCAGGATTTGATTTTGATTTGGTAGCCAGTGCAGAGGGATGGGTATGCCCCGGGTGATCGAGTGATGGTCAAAGCTTAGCGGCCATCTTCCCAGAATGGATTGGCGGTGAGAGGCGGTCCCATACATTGTGAAGAGGAGGGTAGACCCTGCCATCCCGGTCTATGAGGTAGAGCCAATAGGGACTGGGGGACCCTCACAAAACTTGCATTGTAACATGTTGAGGCGTTGTAATTTTAATGAGCCAGTGTGCGCTGAGGAGATGCCTCCTCCTGCTCAGAATACAGAGGAAATTCCCTTAGAGGAGGAGTAGGAATGGTGGGTTGCCCTTTCCCCGGTAACCACCGAGGTGCCAGCCATTGCAAGTCTGCACCCATGGAAAGTGTTGAGCGGTCAGCAGCTCCTCTCCCATTAAGTGTGCCTGATGTCCCTAGTGCTTCTGAGCCTATCACTCTATGTAGGTCAACGAGGACCGATGCTGGTGTTCCCCCACAGCACTATGCCCAGGATGTTTGTATGGGGAGAGTTGCCGAGGACTACAACCTCTAGTGGGGTGGCATATGAGATGGGGAAACAGCTTTCATTATTTGAACACTGTTTGTGTGTAGATTAAATTAAATGTTTTGGACTGACATTCTGCTGTTAGGTTTGGCCACAAGATGCTGCTGTTTTATAGGCACAGCTAGCTGACTGCATATATATTTCCATATTCATAAGAGGTGTGGTTTTTCAGGGCATGGAGAAGGAGCAGCAGCCATCTTAGAATCGAGCTGGGAGCTGAGGAACTGTGTGTGAGCAGACAAACTGATGGATCCAGGAGTGAGAGGACCCCTTCAGTGACCACAGCTGCAGCTGAGTGAAGCTGATCGTTGTCCAAGACAAACATCCTGTCCAGGGAAAGAAGGATTGTTTCCAGGAAGGCTGACAAGAGCTAAGGAACAAAGCTGCATACTCTGCAGGACCTCATGTTTGCTGGAGAGATTGGTTGCTTGGTTCAGAGTCATCAGTGGATAAAGAGCAGACCCGGGTAGGTAAGATCGTGCATGCAACTCACTCACTGCAGTATTGTCGCCTAGAGACTGAGACCAGGCCTGTAGTTAGCTAGTTAGGGTCTCTGCTTGTGTCAGGTTTAAAGTGTTGCTACTGGTAATGCAAGGACTCCATTACTAAAAGGGACATTACACATTTGAGAGCTGTTAAACCCCCCCTCGAGCTCTGTCCAGTTCAGCGTTTTGCTCAGGAGTAAATCAGGCACATGCTACCATACTAGTTATGGGAGGGGGAATAATATAGAGCACGGTAAGATTGTAAACTGTTGTGTTGCACCGCAGGTCAGCACATGCTAAGCATCCAAACAATTGTTCGTGTTTTCTTCAGAGTAATAATAGGTACGGCAAGGCAGTTTTAGTTATGCCCGCCAGTAAGTAAATTGCCACAAAATTTCCACTGGCATCCATCAGAGGGTGCCGTGCTGTGCAACACAAGGGGCTCAGGCTTTGGGCTGGGTGTATGTAAATGTATTCTATGTTGTCAGCATTTGTGGTTGTGTTTATTATGACGTGTTAGTAAAACTCTGTTTTGGCAAAAGCTGGTGTTGGAGTTGCTTTCCTCGTTCGTGACTTTGCTGTATCCTGGGGATCCCACCCCGGTACACGGCTTACAATAGGGAGGTTAATTACTGTTACTACAATAGTGTCTCCCCCATACAGTTTGTAGATTGTCTGCAGACATTCAGCTTAAAGGAGGTAATATACTACTGAGAATTTTTTTTCTTCTTTCATTAAAGGGTCACTGAGTTTTCATAGAGACATAGCTAAAGTTTTGATTGGCAAGGGTCTGAGACCCTCATTAATCTCTAGAACAAAGGAAAGGGAAGCTCTTGCATAGCATGCTCTTTCTCCTCACTGCAGGAGATGGGATTTACACTGGCCCATGGACTTTTCATTGACTCCATCTCGTGAGGACAGACAGAGTGATATGTTCTGCTCCCTCCTAATTTTAGTAATTGGTAAGGGTTTTCACACTTCAACACCCCCAATTAAAACTTTTGATATTTATCTGCGCTCCAGTCATACCTTGCGGTCTTCCTGTGGAGTTATTACTTTGATTTACGGTATGTGACTATCTACATTTACATTGAGTTTACAATATATATTACTCATGAGCCTTTGCAGGATAGTGCCATGATTCTTGCCATTTATATGTGGCTTGCACATGCATTTCATTATGGCACTTTTGCACTTTATTGATTACATGTCTACTTCATTGATGTATTCACGAGCTCTGTAGTAGGGCAGAGCCGTGATTTTCCTTGCTGCTTATGTGTGGTCTGCACTCACACTTTACATATATGGCATCTCTTGTACTTCATCGATTAGATGCCTACCCTTTAGATTGATCTCTACATTCTCTCCTCAGGCTCTGTTTTAGGTCACACCTTTTACCAATTTCTCCCAGGGTTGTATCGCACTTTTGATATTGATTTGTTTGTCATCTCCTATTGAATGTTTTTAATCATGTATTTCAATAAAAATTATTTTTATAGCTTATCAATCTCAGTGTTCGATTATAGGTCTCTCTTGAAGGTGATAAACAGCACGTGGGTCAGCAACTTCTTCATCAATCGCTTTATTGCAAGCATCAACCCATTATCCTGTTATCCTTGCTCCTGATGAAGGGGAATGTTTGTTTTCCCCGAAACGTGTTGAGCCGCATATTCTTGCAATAAAGCGATTGATGAAGAAGTTGCTGACCCACGTGCCGTTTATCACCTTCATGGTACGACTGGAGCGCTGACGTCAATCTCTAATATACTACAGGCGATCCCGGCTGGGGGGTCATGCCCCAGGTGTCTTGAGCTTTATCCTGGTGGCAAACCCCCCTGTGAAGTGAGTTAACCAGGGTTATACTCTGGATTGTTTTTACTTATCATTATAAGTACGTGTTACACATTTTCAATTTAATATTAATGATTGTTTAATTACAGTCAGGTCCATAAATATTGGGACATCGACACAATTCTAACATTTTTGGCTCTATACACGACCACAATGGATTTGAAATGAAACAAACAAGATGCTTTAACTGCAGACTGTCAGCTTTAATTTGAGGGTATTTACATCCAAATCAGATGAACGGTGTAGGAATTACAACAGTTTTCATATATGCCTCCCACTTGTTAAGGGAGCAAAAGTAATGGGACAATTGGCTTCTAAGCTGTTCCATGGCCAGGTCTGTGTTATTACCTCGTTATTCCAATTACAATGAGCAGATAAAAGGTCCAGAGTTTATTTCAAGTGTGCTATTTGCATTTGGAATCTGTTGCTGTCAAGATGAGATACAAAGAGCTGTCACTATCAGTGAAGCAAGCCATCATTAGGCTGAAAAAACAAAACAAACCCATCAGAGAGATAGCAAAAACATTAGGCGTGGTTAAAACAACTGTTTGGAACATTCTTAAAAAGAAGGAACACATCGGTGAGCTCAGCAACACCAAAAGACCCGGAAGACCACGGTAAACAACTGTGGTGGATGATCGAAGAATTCTGGTGAAGAAAACACTCTTTACAACAGTTGGCCAGACCAGGAACACTCTCCAGGAGGTAGGTGTATGTGTGTCAAAGTCAACAATCAAGAGAAGAATTCACCACAAGATGTAAACCATTGGTAAGCCTCAAAAACAGGAAGACCAGATTAGAGTTTGCCAAACGACATCTAAAAAAGCCTTCACAGTTCTGGAACAACATCCTATGGACAGATGAGACCAAGATCAACTTGTACCAGAGTGATGGTAAGAGAAGAGTATGGAGAAGAAAAGGAACTGCTCATGATCCTAAGCATACCACCTCTTCAGTGAAGCATGGTGGTGGTAGTGTCATGGCGTGGGCATGTATGGCTGCCAATGGAACTGGTTCTCTTGTATTTATTGATGATGTGACTGCTGACAAAAGCAGCAGGATGAATTCTGAAGTGTTTCGGGCAATATTATCTGCTCATATTCAGCCAAATGCTTCAGAACTTATTGGACGGCGCTTCACAGTGCAGATGGACAATGACCCAAAGCATACTGCAAAAGCAACCAAAGAGTTTTTTAAGGGAAAGAAGTGGAATGTTATACAATGACCAAGTCAATCACCTGACCTGAATCCGATTGAGCATGCATTTCACTTGCTGAAGACAAAACTTAAGGGAAAATGCCCCAAGAACAAGCAGGAACTGAAGACAGTTGCAGTAGAGGCCTGGCAGAGCATCACCAGGGATGAAACCCAGCGTCTGGTGATGTCTATGCTTTCCAGACTTCAGGCTGTAATTGACTGCAAAGTATTTGCAACCAAGTATTAAAAAGTGAAAGTTTGATTTATGATTATTATTCTGTCGCATTACATTTGGTCCCTTAACAAGTGGGAGGCACATATGTAAACTGTTGTAATTCCTTCACCGTTCACCTGATTTGGATCTAAATACCCTCAAATTAAAGTTGTCAGTTTGAAGTTAAAGCACATCTTGTTTGTTTTATTTCAAATCCATTGTGGTGGTGTATAGAGCCCAAAATTTTAGAATTGTGTCGGTGTCCCAATATTTATGGACCTGACTGTACCTATATACAATTCATATTGACGCATTTGGTATATCCAAAGTATCTTTATTACATCACTAACACCATCACAGTATTTTACTGTACGGTGTGGATGCTTCACCTTTCCACACGGAGGCCTGTTGTCTTGGTCTCTTGGGCCACTAATACTTTTTCCACCCTGATTGTGTAGAGAGTGGCGCTTGCACCTTTTATGTTTGTCTTCTTAGTTTTTTTTCAAAAGCTGGCCTGTCATGAGACGCCATGCATTGACGTTTCAGTTGTGACTGCCTAATTTTGACCCAATATCTGTTCCAACTTCAGGATGGCAGAGCGGTGCAGAGTGTCAGCTGTAACATACAGCTGACACTCTGCTTGAAACTGCAGACATAAAGCCTTCTATGCTGTGGCCCTTAGGGACCTCTGTATGGAAGGGGCTAACCATCGGGCCACTGCTCTGCTGTGGTAGCAGCCTGATGCTTAAATGGTTAGTGTGGGGAACATGCCCCCAACCCCATCTCAAACCCCCACCCAGTTCAGGATGGCCATCCGCATGGTAGCTGTATGTTAAATCAGAAGCCTGATCAGGCTAAGTGTAAATACAAATACATTGCAGTACACTATACAGTGTACTGCAGTGTACAGTCGTGGCCAAAAGTTTTGAGAATGACAAAAATATTAGTTTTCACAAAGTTTGCTGCTAAACTGCTTTTAGATCTTTGTTTCAGTTGTTTCTGTGATGTAGTGAAATATAATTACACATACTTCATACGTTTCAAAGGCTTTTATCGACAATTACATGACATTCATGCAAAGAGTCAGTATTTGCAGTGTTGGCCCTTCTTTTTCAGGACCTCTGCAATTCGACTGGGCATGCTCTCAATCAACTTCTGGGCCAATTCCTGACTGATAGCAACCCATTCTTTCATAATCACTTCTTGGAGTTTGTCAGAATTAGTGGGCCACTTAGTTATCACTTTTGCCTTATGGCACGGTGCTCCATCGTGCTGGAAAATGCATTGTTCTTCACCAAACTGTTGTTGGATTGTTGGAAGAAGTTGCTGTTGGAGGATGTTTTGGTACCATTCTTTATTCATGGCTGTGTTTTTGGGCAAAATTGTGAGTGAGCCCACTCCCTTGGATGAGAAGCAACCCCAGACATGAATGGTCTCAGGATGCTTTACTGTTGGCATGACACAGAACTGATGGTAGCGCTCACCTTTTTTTCTCCGGACAAGCCTTTTTCCAGATGCCCCAAACAATCGGAAAGAGGCTTCATCGGAGAATATGACTTTGCCCCAATCCTCAGCAGTCCATTCACCATACTTTCTGCAGAAGATCAATCTGTCCCTGACGTTTTTTTTGGAGAGAAGTGGCTTCTTTGCTGCCCTTCTTGACACCAGGCCATCTTCCAAAAGTCTTCGCCTCACTGTGCATGCAGATGCGCTCACACCTGCCTGCTGCCATTCCTGAGCAAGCTCTGCACTGGTGGCATTCCTATCCCGCAGCTGAATCCTCTTTAGGAGACGATCCTGGCGCTTGCTGGACTTTCTTGGACGCCCTGAAGCCCTCTTAACAAGAACTGAACCTCTTTCCTTGAAGTTCTTGATGATCCTATAAATTGTTGATTGAGGTGCAATCTTAGTAGCCACAATATCCATTTTTATGCAACGCAATGATGGCTGCACGCGTTTCTTTGCAGGTCACCATGGTTAACAATAGAAGAACAATGATTTCAAGCATCACCCTCCTTTTAACATGTCAAGTCTGCCATTTTACCCAATCAGCCTGACATAATGATCTCCAGCCTTGTGCTCGTCAACATTCTCACCTGAGTTAACAAGACGATTACTGAAATGATCTCAGCAGGTCCTTTAATGACAGCAATGAAATGCAGTGGAAAGTTTTTTTTGGGATTAAGTTAATTTTCATGGCAAAGAAGGACTATGCAATTCATCTGATCACTCTTCATAACATTCTGGAGTATATGCAAATTGCTATTATAAAAACTTAAGCAGCAACTTTTCCAATTTCCAAAATTTATGTAATTCTCCAAACTTTTGGCCACGACTGTATTGTAGATGCATCAGACCCACTGGATCTTCAAACCAAGTGGGTCTGGGTAAAAAAAAAAAAAAAGTAAAAAAAAAAATCTAACCTTTTTCCTATATCCACACATATAATTGGTTTAACATAAAAAACACTAAACATGTTTGGTATCGCCGCATCCATAATTACCTGATCTATAAAAGAATCACGTTACTTTTACCGCATGGTGAATGCCATTAACCTGTGATTTATTTATTTTTATATAAAGCAGCAATAGGCTATTCTTAAGTCACCTTTGGAAACATTAAAATATATATTTTTGTCAGAATAAAGAGACATTACAATTATGAAAAGGCTTGAAGCTTTAAGAATACATTGAGCTGTTGTGACCAGATGCACGTCGTCTTCTTTGTACACCTGATGGCAATTCAATGCATCAAGATGTCTTGCTTGCTCATAGTTGGATATTGCAGGTAGCATGCTGTTCTTGAACATCAGAGGCTGGACTTGGGAAGGCAATATTCTTACAAGAAAGAATTACACCATTCTTTCAGACTGCAAAAACAATCACCTGCCTGTTTTTTATCGGCGCCACAGATGCCCTTTAACCAATCTGTAAATTGCTTTTCATTTTTCTTCATCACGAGAAACTGACCCAAGACAGTATAGGCCTAGAAAATAAAGAAATGGTGTATTTAGGAAAAGTGTAGACTGACACGATAACATAACTCAAGTTATAACATAGCTCATGCCCACCTCTGGGACCGGCCGCTATCCGTAAAACTTTATAGGCACTTTATTTTAGGAAGTCCTATAGAAATGAATGGGAAGTAAACTGCGCAAGCAAAGCCACTGCTTCATTCACGTCTATGGAGCACATGGAAATAGCTGAGCCAGCGCTAGGCTATTTGCAGCGGTCCCATAAAAATGAATGGAGGGCAGCTGAACATGCAGGGTCCACTGTCCTTCTCTTTGAGGGCTCCATTTTAGAGCTATCTTCGGCAGCCCCATAGAAATTAATGGAGGGTGGCCGTGCATGCGCAGTGTGCCCTCCATGACTTTCAAGGCTCTGTTCTCGATATAGGTACGGGTCCCAGAGGTGGGACCTGCACCTATAAGACATTGGGGGCATAACCTCTGTGTTCAGCAGCCTTCTAAATAAAATTCTTGATTTTACGGGATTCGTTTTTTTTTTAGGAACCATTTTGGAGTACACATAGTGTATTAAATAACTTTTATTATTTTCCTTTTAGGGGGAAAGATTAAAAAAACAGCAATTTTAACATTTGTGGAATTTATTTTTACGGCGTTCACTGTGTGGTATAACAAATATGATAGCTTTATTCTGTGGTTCAGTGCAAATGTGATCATTCTAAATTTACAGTATATATAAAAAAAATATATTTTTCTTTCCTCCGGCAACCCGGGCAAAACTGTTAGGTGCTAATGGCCATGGTCATAAATTTAGGAGAAGACTCTACACCTACATCCTGATAGAATCTGCAACATAGAATGGAACTGATTTTCAGTCGTGGAATTTTCTGCCAGAAAATCTGCCGCGTGTGAAGGCGCCCTTAGACTTGGATTTCTGCCACAGATTCTTTAAAAAAATTGCATTATGCCAAATCCAATACATATACAATACAACAGGGGAGCACCCAAAAATTTTGGTTAGGGGCGGCCCAGGCAGATTAATGGTGTCACACAAAAATCTAGGCCCCACCCTTTATTATAAACCCCTCCTACATATAATAGATCACTCCCAACAAACAACATACAGCTGAAATGATATAACTATACCGTCATGATGTCTAAAGGAGGACAATTACAGCAGGACTAAAAGCAACGTGTTTCATGTCTTGAGGCTAGACACTTCATCAAGTTCCAATAATAAAACTTGAGAATTCTTGTTTAATGTGAAGTTCCAAGTGTCCTCATTTTAACAGCTCTACCAACCACCCAGCTTTTATGAGGTCCTGAGTCAGGGGCATAGCTATAGCGGAAGCTGGGGAAGCAGCTGCTTTGGGGCACACACTCAGAAGGGGCCCAACCAGGAGGAGGAATAAAAGATTTTATTGTCAGGGCCCCCTCAACAGTATTAAAAATGACATTCTATACAGAGACACTCTAGCTAACTGATCGAACGATCTGCTGGGCCACATCTGAAAGAGCAATCTTGACTAGCCACAGGAGTTGGGGTTGCACAATAGGAGGGGGTTGTGACGAAGTTGCAGGGGGACGGGCCTGTTCAAAAATTTGCTGCGGGGCCTAGTCATTTCTAGTTACGCCACTGTGCTTAGTGGTCATAGACCATACGCTCTTTCTTCATGCCGCTGCCGTATTTACTGTAACTTTCTCCATTAAGTGGTGGAGGTTATAGCTGAAGTCTACACCAGCCTGTAGCTGGCATAGACTTCAGTTTCTGGCGCTCAGCAGGGCATAGATGTGCCTGATTTGTTAAGAGGCTTCTGCCTCTTAACAAATCAGACGCATCTCACGCCAGTGCAGGATGGATCCGCCAGTCTTGATATATCTCCCCCTATGTATTCATAGATCATATGTAAGCAATGGTTCAATATAAGTCTTTACTTGATAAAGAGACAAAGCCTGTAAAACAGGAAAAGAAATAGTCATGCAATAGGTGATGTCACATTTTTTCTGCTCCCTCTTCCTGGTCTCCTTGCACAGAGAATGTCTAGAAAACTCTACCACGGACTCAAGTCAGCCCCAGACTACTGATTCCTATGGCCATGAGCAGTGTTTCCTCTATGCCTATATGCACACGAATGTATGTGTTTTGAGGCCCGCAAATCGCGAAATCCGTGTTCCGTTTTTTTCCCGCATCCATACTGTTGGTCCCCAAATTATGGCCGTCGTGTTTCCGTGTGTCTTCCGTTTTGTTTTGCGGCCCCCAAAAAACAGAAGGCTGAAATCTATAGAAATTTAACTATGCCCACCCAGGATACAGGTATATATGCTGGTCATCTGAGTGTTTGGTGGCCATTTTCTGCAGTCTTTCCAGGCTACAGAGTGTTGTTCGATTCCTTGGCTTTGGTTTCATAGGATTCGTGCGTTTTGAGTCTTGGTTTTACCATGGCAGATGACTCTGAGGATGAGGCCATACTGTACTGGCTTTTTAGTAGGCGACGCGGACAGCAGTCACTTCGACAAGGAACCGAGGAGAAAGAGGAGACTTTGGGTCCATCACATTATTTCCCAACGGTACACGAAAGGACACTTCCATACCCTCTACACTGATCTTCGTCAGCATACTGAAAAGTTCTTGGTGTTCTGTCGGATGTAAGTGTCTACCTTTGATTGCCTGCTGTCATCTCTACGTACTGTCCTCAGCTTCTAGGACACCAATATGAGGCGCTGCATTACTCCTGAGGAAAGGCTCATTGTCACGCTGAGATAAGCAATGTGTTATTTTATTGCTAACAGTAATGTAGAGAGCTTATGTCATTAGTAACATGGTTCTTTAAGTGCCTGATGTTACACATGTGCTAATGTGAACTGAACTTACCAGTCTTTGTCCCTCATTTATTTGTGCTATTGTTAATTTAAATACTTTGTAATTTTAATAGCCAAATAACATGCAAAGATTAAAGGTAGTGTTGTATGTGAAGCTCTTTTTTTTGTCTGGGCACGCTAACATCATGCTGATAGAGTGTTCACATCATCCTGCGTTGCCCATATATTTACCATGAAAATGGCGTGACCACACTAGGTGTAAAAGAGCCTGTCAGAGTAGGGCCTAAATGTTTTTGGTACGAAATTAGGTACTAAAAAGGGACATCGAATATTTACTTTTTTGTCTACTACCAACAATTTTAAGTAAGCATTTTTCTGATGCCATAAACCCTTATTATTAATGTTTTTCTTTGTTTCCCCCCACAGATTCTTGGCAACTGGGAACTTATTTGCATCCCTGCAATTTGAGTTTCTTTTGGGAACCTCAACGATTTCTCAGATTGTGCGTCACACTTGTCATGTCATTTGGCATAGACTCCAAGAGGCGGTGATGCCACAGCCCAAGGCGGAGGATTGGGTTCGGATCGCTGAGGGCTTCAATAAATCTGCGCAGTTTCCTAACTGCATTGGGGCACTGGATGGCAAGCACATTCGTGTTAAGAAACCGCCTCACTCTCAGCACTACTGAAAAAACAATATTTTTCAGTAGTGCTTTTGGCTGATAGTAACTACCGTTTTATAATGGTTGATATTGGGGTCTATAGAAGCACTTCAAATGCAAGCATCTTTAGTGCTTCTAGATTGCGTGAATGGATTCGTGTCAACCAGCTTGACCTGCCCGAGTCCAAAAGACTGCCCGGATATGCAGGTCCGCCAGCTCCATTTGTCATCGTGGCTGATGAAGGGTTTGCATTGACTCCCCATGTTATGCGGCCCTTCCCCAGATGCGGTTTGGATGTTAGGAGGCGTATTTTCAACTACCGGTTGACTCGTGCCCGTCAGTATGTTGAGTGCGCTTTCGGCATACTCTGCAGCAAGTGGAGGGTGTTTAGGTCATCCATATAGATGGATTTGGAGAATTCTACCCTGGTGATTAAAGCTTGTGTTGAACTTCACCAGGATGCACAATCCTTCCTCTGCTGTTGACCAGAACCAATTTCCAACATCATCAGGTGTGGGTTTAGATCTGACCCTGCATAGATGACCTGGTACTTCAGGCATTGCAGTTCGGGAAATGTATGCAGACTTTTTCAGCAGCCCAGAGGGGGCCGTGCCATGGCAGTTGGATGCTATTCGTGGCGTATCTTCTGGGCTTGGTAGTTGTTTTTTTCTAGACAGCTTTTTGAATTTATGTTGTAGTTGAGTGTAGGGACTCGCAAGATAATGAGGACCCTTGACGTGGGCTTGTGGGCTGAGTTTTTTTGTCCATTAAACAGTTAATATAATCTGATGAAAATTACTACAGATGCAGTTCAAAGTGTACTTTGGAATACATCATTAAATATATTTGCAATCTTGGCCAAAAAAACTTCTAATACCTCATTGAAAGATTAATAATTTTCTTAAGTATGCCAATTATTAAACTAATAGTACTTGATAGATTGTGTAGAATGTGTAGAAATGATGACATCATTTTGTTTACAAGCAATACCATGAGGCAAGCGATTTTAAACTATGTTTTTTTACTTATCCTATAAACCTCAAATCAAACAAATAAAGACAAACCATGTCAGTAATGTTACAGGATACATAAATAAAAAACAAAACACATTTTCACAAATTTAACAAATCCCTGGTAAAACTGGTTGTCCCATAAGAGGGTTCATGCTGAACATTCCCCTGATCTGGGGCCCCTGATGTGTAATGGGCTGGATAATTGGCCTGGGAAAAGGGGGGGTTTGTGGTTTGGCTCATGGTAAATCGTTGTGGCTGGACCGAAGGCCCTCGGACTGGTGGCTGGCAAGGTGGATAAGTGGTGGGTATTTGATTTGGGGCCAAGATCACCTGGCGCCGCACTGTATCTATTAGGGCATGTATGTCCCCTTGGTATGGGGAGGCATACATCTCTAGGACACTTGCTATAGACAACATGCAACTACTTTGCCTCTCTGGAGGTACATGCCGCAGCAATGGTGCATCCCCCTCATCATAATTTCTTCCTGAACGTCATCCCTCTTCCGGGCTAGGTAGTCAATAAATTGGGAATCTATTATTTCCCGAGTAGCTAGCCCCGAAGAAGGCTGAGTGCCACCCCTCCTTCACCTCATCTGTGGTCATTGGGCTGGTGCAGGGCTCCCTTATGCAGGCCTTGACATTTCCCTTGGCTGGGGTTGTGGATCTTCAGCTGGGGTCTGGGTTGGAGTGGACGCTGGCGAGAAGACAGCTGGAGTTTCAGCACCTCCAAGATTGGAAGGCTGAGATTCCTCTGGCTCCGGATCATCCAGGCTGTCCACAGTACTGTAGGGCAAATCAGATAAAAAATATATAGGACATTAGCCACAACTAACATTCTGAATATATTGCAATTCTTAGCAAAATAGTGCTGCATGTTCTCATATAAGGTGAGCCGGCACAGAACCAACAAGGGTTACAAATGTTCGCCCTAAACATTTGTTGGCACATTACATAATCAAACCATTGGCGGACTGTTGCTTTGAATATTGTTCAAACAGCCTACCAACATTATGTAGTTTCATGGGTCTTTAGAGCTGTCCAAGTTTAAAAAATGTCAACACATTCCTGAGCTAACTAAGTGTGGAAATTCGGTCAATCTGTATATATAAAGGCATAGGGCAAAATAACATTGCTTGGTATACTTTGCTAAACAGTGATTTTGGGGATTTTGTTGGGTTGGAAGCCAACATAAAAAAATAACTGGTAAGCATCAACTAGAAGTCAGCACAAAACCAAACTGTGCATTCTCTGTTAAAAAATATATAATCAGATGGGTAGGCCACAGCCATTATATATTTCAGACCAAATCCGGATGAAAGGTCTTCAAATATACAAAAAGCGGGCAATGACATACAGTTACAAACATGCTGTAACGGGGTGCTGAAGGCACACTCGGTCTCCCATCAGCCGCAGACCTGCTGCTTAGCTTCGGGAGCGAGGATCTGTATTTGACCTCGTTCCCAGGGCGGCTTTGCTAGCTGGGAGGCTCCCTGCTCCTAGGTCTGCCTTGAGCGCCGAGCTGATCACTCGGTGCTCGACTGGTCGGTCTGTCGGTCATGTGACGCTGGCCACGTCACATGACCCTCACTCCCCACTATAAATACAGGCAGCCTGCTGGCCACAGGTTGCCTGTTAATTTAGGTTCCTGCCGTTTGTTGGATACCTGTATACTTACCTGATCCTGTTCCCTGACGATCCTTTGCCTGCTCCTCCTGTACTGCGCATCCCTCCTGGTATTTTGACCTCGGCTTCCACCTGACTATTCTTTGCGGACTCCTTTGGTACTTCTCGACTCTCCTGGTATTTATGACCCCGGCTTCTCCTGACCATTCTTTGCTTATCCCTCTGTACTGCGTTGTCCTCTTGGTTTTGACCCGGTCCATTCACTATCCATTATTTGTCTTGTCTGTCCTTCCCGCACGTATCCTAAGTTAGGGACTGCTGTCCAGTTGTCCCCTGTCATCAGGACTCGTGAGGCAAGTAGGCAGGGGTGAGGGTGGAGCCCAGTGGTCACTATCCTCCCCCCTGTGTGTCTGTGTACGTGACCGTTACACATGCTTTATGATTTATGAACAAAACTTATGACCTCAAATCCATAACTGGTTTAAGGAACCGTAACTGTTCGGTATACATGTACGGCCTTTTGCGGGATCCACCTTCACCACTGCGCCCCTTCTCTGTTATTTTCTGACGGAACTGGTCTTTGCAACTGTGCCGTCAGAACTGGTCTTTGCAACTGTGCCATCGCGTTTTAGTTTTTTTGACTGTGGAAACATAAAACATTTCAAACAATACATTATATAAGTTCTGTCTAAAAATAAAAATACACATTCAAAGTAACAGCAAATGATGACCCTAAATGAAAATAGCTTGAAAAACATGCTAAAAAGGGGATAATAAACAGCACATAGTACAGTAGGGCATAGCTCACTAACAGGCCGCAGCCTACATATCAGTCACAGATGTCCATGGGCCGCCCACTGTAACTACACGGCCTAGGCATGTTCCAGTCTGAGTTAGCTCTGTATACACAGCTAATGCATTTCTACATCATTTATCAGGAATTACTATGGTCGCCGCTCACCAGGACAAACTCCATAGCAGTAAAACAATGTTCTTTCCAACATGTCGGCCCAGGTCTGGCTAACAGCAGCTTTTGAAAATGTACATGAACATCAAATGCCTATGAAAAAAACACACCCATCCATTGAGCACTGGATACTAATGTGTAAGAAATGGATGAAGGAGGTGAATATTGTGACTAGGCCTTTAACAACATAATATGTTTGGAAAGGGGACAGATGTCGCCATATCAATTCTAACAGGCCCACATGTGTACAAAACTGTAAAGGACGTACGCTGTGTAGACATCACTTCTGTGTGCTGGAGCAAAGGTCGGGACAAGCATTAAAGGGCTTCTGTCAGCCCACTAAACCGTTTTTTTTTTGCTTAATAATAACCCCTACACTGCGATTTATCCATACATAAGTAAAATAAGAATTTTGGTTCAGTAGAATTTGCTAAAACCCTATTTTTATAATATGTAAATTACCTTGCTACCAGCAAGTAGGGCGGCTACTTGCTGGTAGCAGCCGCATCATCCGATGGTAATGACGCCCCCTCTGCTTGTTGATTGACAGGGCCAGCGGACGGGATCTTTCTCCGCTGGCCCTGCCTGTTTTCATTCAATATCTGGCGCCTGCGCCACGGCCGTACCTATCTTCAATCGGCGCAGGCGCACTGAGAGGCGGCCACTCACTCGGCCGCTTCATCCTCAATGCGCCTGCGCCGATGACGTCACATCTACACCCGGCGCAGGCGCATTGAGGATGAAGCGGCCGAGTGAGTGGCCGCCTCTCAGTGCGCCTGCGCCGATTGAAGATAGGTACGGCCGTGGCGCAGGCGCCAGATATTGAATGAAAACAGGCAGGGCCAGCGGAGAAAGATCCCGTCCGCTGGCCCTGTCAATCAACAAGCAGAGGGGGCGTCATTACCATCGGAGGATGCGGCTGCTACCAGCAAGTAACCGCCCTACTTGCTGGTAGCAAGGTAATTTACATATTATAAAAATAGGGTTTTAGCAAATTCTACTGAACCAAAATTCTTATTTTACTTATGTATGGATAAATCGCAGTGTAGGGGTTATTATTAAGCAAAAAAAAAAAAACGGTTTAGTGGGCTGACAGAAGCCCTTTAAAACATGTTTGTCTTCACATATTTGAAAACACATAATGAATGACAAACATGCACAGGCCAAACCAGAAGCATGTTTACAAAAGGGACACGAATATTACCTCATGTGACTACTTGCAAAATAAATTATGGAGAACACAGGGGCGGGACACAAGGGCAAGGACACAAAACCACATAGCTTGCACTAACCTAAATCTGCACGACCTCTGCTGTCTGCTCTGTCCCATTCTCCAGGCTTCATTCGTCGTGACACTCTCCCAGGACACATCATCTTTTTTTATTCTGTCGTGGTAGACATTGGTCCTGCTGTCCCAGAGCTCTGGGCGTTCCTGGACAAGCGTAATAAGCTTTTCGACATCCCAATGGGGCATTTTTCCAAGAGCACTGGCAAACACTCTTCAGTATAATATAATGTCCAAACTCTGGGCAAAACCAGTTTAAACTTCGTGTACAAGTTCACAGGCCTTGGACAGGGTTTTCATAGCAACCATCCGCAAAAAATGCGGCTGTGGATGACATACAGATGGCTTCTGTTTGTCATCCACATTTTTTGCGGACCATTGACTTGAATGGGTCCGCAAACCGTTTATTACGGACAAGAATAGGACATGCTTTACTTTTTTTGCGGAATGGAACCACAGACAATGGACGCAGAAAACAAACGGTTGACTATCCGCATTTTCAGCGGCTCCATAGAAATTAATGGGTCCGCAAATCCTGTCCGCAATAAAAAAAAGGAACCGAAGTGGAAACAAAGTATGTTTGTGTGCATGTAGGCTAAGTCTGCTTTTAAGGTAGTCAGTGCCTGAGAGCTGGCAGCATTGGGATGGGATCACAAAAAAAATATAAACAGACCGCTTCTAGGGGAGGTCCAGACCCGTTGGACCCCCCCACCTGTGGGTGTGCCCCTGCAATACAATACAATACAGGTGAACACAGCCTTGCATGGTACCGTATATCAACAGCTTACCTTGTCAAAACCCTTATCAGCAAGCTTTCCTCCCAGTACCTCACCAATGCCAGCAAGAGCCTTCACCGGCTTCTCTCCCATGGGCTCTGCCACAAAGTCTCTGTGTTTCTGTGATGTAGAAGACATCTTTGCTATACCTGAAGAAGTTAGATCACAAGAGAAGTTATGTTAGAAATATCACACATGAATCTCTTTATACAGGGACGTACATAGAAATCATTGGGCCCCATAGCAAGAATCTGAATTGGGCCCCCTAACCCTGCCTCCTAGGCTGGCCCATCCCACCTCCCCACCTCCTGCCCGGGCTCCTCCCCTGCCACACCCCCATTTGCCAATAAAGAAATGTATACATGACCTACCAAAAACATTAGGGACACTGGCGTAATTAGAAATGACTGGGCTCCACAGCAAATTATTGAATGGGCCCCCCCAGTTGTCCGGCACCTCTGACCAGCAGAGACACTTGACTTCTTCCCTAATACAGTCCAATTATCGTCCAATAGACAAGACATGGAAATATGTATACTGTAGTATGATATTTTGACACTGTCTATTGTCTATTGGACGATAATTGGACTGTATTAGGGAAGAAGTCAAGGGTCTCTGCCGGTCAGAGGTGCCGGACAACTGGGGGGGGGCCCATTCAGTCATTTCTAATTATGCCAGTGCCAGGGGCGGACTGAGAACCCTCAGGGCCCCCCGGCAAAATAAATCAAGGGCCCCCTTATAGGCCCCACCCATGTTCTGCTGCAAGCCCCACCCTTGTCCCGCCTCCATGCCCCGCCTCCAGCCACACCCTACACAATCTTTAATAAGATTTCAAAGTTAAAGCGACACAAAAGGCACCCAGACCACTTCAGCTCATTGAAGTGGTCTGGGTACAGTGTCCCTTTTGCAAATCGAGCTGCAATGTTCTAGAGAAACTGCATTGTTTAAGTTCCAGCAATAATTCAGCCTCTAGTGGCTGGCAGCCACCTGAGGGCTTCCTGGATTAAAACAGACCTTTGGTCTGGTATCTGACGCTGGACGTCCTCACACTCTGCATGATGACCTCCAGGGTCAGATCTTTCCCCATAGGAAAGCATTGATTCAATGCTTTCGTATGGGGTGATCTAATCTCAGCGTCCATTAGTGAGCCTCTGTTAGAAACAGTCCCCTCCACCTTGTACTTGTTCCACTGATCTGCTACTTGCGGGCTACGTGGGCATGAGTTCAGTGAATTCGGCGCGTGATCCCGCAAGACCCGTGACCTACAGCGGCAGGTCTCGCGGGATCACGCGCTGCAGGAAGGGATTGCGCACCGAAGTGACTGAACTCATGCCCTCGCAGCCCACAAGTAGCGGAACAATTACAAGAGGGGTGGGGAATAGCCAAATTAAAAAATATTTTGAACCAAAAGGTGTGCCTTTGGTGGGTTTTGAACTAATGATGGTCTGTGGATGGCACTGTTGTGGGGGCTCTGTGGATGGCACTGTTGTGGGGGCTCTGTGGATGGCACTGTTGTGGGGGCTCTGTGGATGGCACTGTTGTGGGGGCTCTGTGGATGGCACTGTGGGTGACACATATATAGCACCTTATGCTATATATGTGTCATCCACAGATCCCCCCAATACAGGGTCTGGGGGCCGGCATCTGGTGTTGTAATTTCAGCGGGGCCCGGTGCAGTCACTGTATTCTATTACACCGGGCCCCGCTCACCACTGTAATACTAATTTTCATATGTGAACAAGAACAAGAGAAATCCTCTGCGATCCTCTCCCTCTCTGTACTCACAAACTCAGTAGCAGGCAGGCCAGGCGGCAGCGCAACTCACTGACCTCACGCGCCTGCTCCTCCCACTTTATGAATGAAGCAGGCGGAGCAGGCGCGTGACGTCAGTGAGTTACGCTGCCGCCTGGCCTGCCTGCTACTGAGTTTGTGAGTACAGAGAGGGAGAGGATCGCAGAGGATTTCTCTTCTTGTTCACATATGAAAATTAGTATTACAGTGAGCGGGGCCCGGTGCGATAGAATACAGTGAGTGCACCGGGCCCCGCTGCCATTACCACCATTACCAGGCCAGCATAACACATTGTTATTTTGCGGCGGGCCCCCATCCCGGCCGGGCCAACGGACCATGTCCGAAGTGCCCGACCGGTCAGTCCGCCCCTGGCCAGTGCCAGTAAGAGAGACTGTTATTTGTACAGATATTAAATTAAAAAGATAGTGACTGGGGGCTGGGGCAGTCTTACTGTGTGGGCGGGCTGGCAGTGACACAGGTCCAGACTGGCTGCGGGATGACGGTTTGGCTGGCAACACTGGCGAGGCGTGCGGGCACCACAAGTCTCTCTCAACTTCTTCCACGCTGGGTGCGCGCCTGCTGCCTGCGAGCGATACACTGGGCCAATCAGCAGCAGGATCTTTGCACACTCCTAATGCTGATTGGCCTAATGTGTGGTGCTGTGCAGGCGCACGAGCCAAGGGAGCGCGCAGCCAGGCTGGGTTCTAGGGAGTGCGCAGAGTCAGTGAGAGTTCGCAGGAGGGAGGGGGAGGGAGGGGGGAGAAGCTGAGCCTGCAGTGAGCGCAGTTGCAGGGGGTGGGGCCTTCCGTGCGCTCCGGGCCCCCCTGTGCCGCGGGACCCATAGCAGTGGTGTACCCTGCCTATATTGGCGGTACGCCACTGTCTTTATACAAGCTGTTCTGTTTGGTTTAGAGATAAGCAACTTAAACCGTCTCAATAGCAAGAGCTCTTCCCTGTCAGGGACTGCCCCCACATGTGAAGAAGCACCCATCAGCCTGTTGATTGACCGGGCTGTACATCTAGCTCGGTGCTGGAAATCTGGGCCCTGCACTGTTGCCTGAGTAGCCACCAAAAGTCACTCACTACCTTTGTTTCTCAGTCTACCTGAAAATGTTTGACCATTTTTTTGGAACACACAGTAGAAGGGGGGCTTTATTGTGATGTAAATGAATTCAATAAATCAATACATTTGGTAGGGTTTATTTAGAATTAGGAAAACAGATTTTCCTCAATTTTTCATGCTATGTTAAGGTAGTTTGCTCAATAAATAATAATTACTGAAAAATGAATTGTTTAATTCTCCCAAGCATACCTTTGTCAAATATGTGTACATTGTGTAATGTGTGACATTGCAATGGCAGTCTCCCTCCCTTACCATTAGACATAGCCTCTGTACATGGAAGATAATCATCCAAGCAGAGAAATCTTATAATGAAGGTGCAAAAGTACATTTGGTGCATGAATTTTTTTTTTACATGCTTTTTGTTTGTTTTTTTCTATGGTGGTACTGCTTAGCAGGGAACATCCTATCCCAGCCATTTAACTCCCTAGATTCCGCCATCAATAGTGACTGCTGTTATGCAAGTGGGTGTGCTATACCCTGGAGGGGCGTGACTAAGTAACTTCCTGGTCTGCAGTAGAGCCTCTGATGGTGAGGATAGGCTTGGGCCATTAGGCCACTTCAGAGCAGTCCCATAGTCAGTGGCAGCTGACCACGGGGTCAGAGATACCGGTGCAAGCACCGAGTGGAAAGATGTAGTCAGGAAGTCTGGAGTCAGGGCAGGCAACGATCAAGCAAAGTCCGTAATTGAAGTCCAAGGTCAGAGGCAGGTGGCAAACAAGCAAAATCCATTAAATCAAGAAGCAGGGTCCGGTACACAGAAAAGCAGAACTTCCAAAACACCAGAAGGGAAAGAGGGGGCCTGCCGCCCGTGCCCGCGAGTAGGGCCAGCAGCGCAGGCTCGGAGCGCTGGGCTAACAACCACAGCATCTAGGCAGCTAAACAGATAGAGGGGCTCTGTCACCATTAGCTTTGCAAGTACAATTGTGGGGTGCCGAAACATTGCCGTAGCAGCCGAGGTCCTAAAAAAGTCATCCAGGCCTTCCATGACTGTATGCCCATTAGACTGTACTACAGGCATGGCCTGCCTATTACGTTGATAGGCTATAATGCATTGGTATACAAGGCATTAAAGTGGTTGGTGTCACCACCAGACATCTGAGAAGCTCTGACAGACGTTCTTCAGAACCTCCCACTTGAGGTTTCTTTTGTTTTGCTTTAGTTTCCTCATCTTGTTAGCCTCTCTCAGCTGTCATGTAGTTGCACTGATTGCATCCCTTTAAATCCCTTCCCATACTGCATCTGTCACGAGGGTGTCAAGAGCCATGCCTGACTCCGTTATACCCGGGGTCAGGAAGTCGCAGCGGGTGGCTGCGCGCTCTATGTAGAAAGATAGAGCTGTTTCTTTATGGTAGCTTTCTGGGTTTGCCTTGCAACCCTTTTTGGCTCACTCAGGGATCCGTAGCTCCTTTTCCTCAGCTGTTTCTTGTCCAGCATCCCAACCTCCTTATATTCCCCTCTCCCACTTCTCTGGTTGCCAGATATAGAGCTTCCTGCCTGGACTTCTATACTGACCCACTGGAGCTGTGTAGCTGTGTTCCCTGGTTGTTGTTCCAGAACATTACCCTCCGGATCCCTGTTGGGCCTTTGTGGTCTGCTGTGGTCGCCCACCTGGGATTATATGTTTGTCAGTATTGTCTGTCCTCTCCTTGGTGTTTTCCTCTTAGTGTCAGTGGGGCGGACTAGTGATCCCACCGCCCCGTTCACTACATAGGGCTCATCTTAGGGAAAGCCAGGGTTTAGGCACGTGATCGGCGTACGGGTGAGGAACCCGTCTAGGGACGTCAGGGCAGTCAGGTGCCAGCCGCAAGGTGAGTCAGGGGTCACCACCTTTCCCTCTCCCTTGGACAGGGCCTTCCCATTTCCCTCCCTCTGCGTGACGCTGATCATTACAGCATCACTTTGCGGTTTATACAACTTCCTGGAGTGTATGCATGCTGGATGCTACTACTGAGTCTTTTACAGATAAGTTTTGTTCATTCATTTGTATTTTCCTGTTTGCTGGATCCCAGGTGACCCTGACTCCCTCCGTATCAAGTGTAGGGAGCCGGTGGTCGTGTCCCCTCACTATTATAGGGTGTTCAGGGGTTATACAGTCGAGGTACGAGGATATGCGATCTTCTACCATTGAGAATTTTGCATAGGCTGAGCAGTTAGGGAGAGAGCCAGGTCTGTTGCAGGGCTATCCCTTTGGTTCCTTAGTTTTGGATCCAGTCAGTCGGATCTTCCTTTTGTGTCTTCTAGTTTGCTGTACACCTTCCGTGACATTATAAACCGCCAAAACCGTTTCAAGCATGGATCCGGTTTCATTTTTGACTGAACACATGCAGGGTCTTTTATTGGAGGTAGCAGATCTCCGTAAAACTGTTTCGCAGTTTCAGGTGACCGGTTCAGCTTGCGTTCATGGAGTTTGTTCTGAGCCTAAGATCTCGCTCCCGGATACGTTCTCCGGGGTAGTGAGAATTTTGTTCGTTTTAGAGAGGCTTGCAAACTCCATTTTCGCTTACTTCCCCATTCCTCTGGTGATGAGGAGCAGATGGTGGGGATCATCATCTTGCTGCTCAGGGATAACGCTCAGTCCTGGGCCTTTTCGCTGCCGGTGGGGGCACGGCCCCTCTGTTCAGTGGATGAATTTTTTTTAGCCCTGGGTCAGATATATGATGATCCGGATCGTATTGCTCTGGCTGAGTCTAGATTACGTCTTTTATGCCAGGGTAAACAGTCCGCAGAGATATACTGTTCAGAATTTCGGAGATGGGCAGCTGATACTGGTTGGAATGATGCTGCACTCCAAAGTCAATTTTGCCATGGTCTTTCAGAGGGATTGAAAGATGCATTTGCCTTTCATGAGAGATCTACCTCCTTGGATTCTGCCATGTCTCGGGCTGTTCGTATTGACAGGCGTCTTAGAGAGAGAGGAGAGATCACTCCTTCCTGTCATACTCAGTCCAAGGACAGTGCGGCGGTCTCATTCAGTGCACAGGGGTCTCAGTCTCTCTCAATCCCCTCTGAGCAGGAGCCCATGCAGCTGGGTTTGCTTGCCTCTGACAATAGAGGATTCAGCTCTCATAGGAAGGTTTGTGTCACGGCTGAGGATGGGGGAAATCCTCAGCCGTGCGGTGCCAGGTGCTGTAGGCCTACTCGGCCAGGAGAACAGGATAGGGAGCAGGTCACCTCCTAACAGCGTCCCTACCCTGACCCTAACTCCTAACTGCATGGGCCGACCTTAAAGGTAGGAGGACCCATGCGCAGGAACCTCGGAGCCCTATCTTACCCTCCGCAGATCCCTGCGCTAGGAGTCAGGGTAAGACGACCTACTCCTCCTAGACGCGGAGGAGCAGGAGTCTCACTGGCCAAGCTGTTGGGAAAAAGGGGAACACAAACAGTTTTACGGATATGGCAGGCGAACTAGAAGTTCCTCCAACCTGCCACAGCCTTGCTGACTGGATCCCTGAGCAACAGGAATCCAGAACCGTAAACTGCACAAAACAACATAAGAAAGTCCCAACAAAACATCACATAGACATCACACACAACCTAACATAAAGTAAATGTGACATATGGTTTTATGAACCACAAGGGTGGCTCTCACAGGCAGTTGGTAAACACAGGAGGCTGCTATCAGCAAGCATGCTGAAGCAACCTCCTGATCCCTGCCAAACACCAAGGCTATATAGGCCTAAGAGGCCACACCCAACGGTCAGACACACCCAGTGACATCACACACACTAGAAAGGAGATTAACCCTTCCAACACCAGGGAAGGGAAAACACCACTTACATAAGGGAAAGTGCACACAATGACATACAACACAGTGCACACAACACACACACCTAACAAAGGGTTGCTAGGTGTGACCGCATGCCAGGGCAGCAAGCTGCCTAGCAACGCTCAGGCTACTCTGCTGCTAAACCCCAACACTGGTTGCCCGCGGCAACCACAAGTGAGGCCACAGACAAGGGGCCCTCACCCGTGGTTGAAGACCCATGCAAAACCGCCGGCAACTGCATGCGGTAAGAAGTCACGGTCATGGGCCTGGCCGTGACACTCCCACCCCTCAAAGCCCCCCCACCAAAAAAGGAAACTGGTGAGGGACTCACACAAGGGGATGGGAGAAGGAGACGTCCACTCTCAGGACATGGTTCCCAGGGGGGTCACTGTCAACTGCATCCTCTCCCAGCTCACACTAGCCAGTCCGACGAGGCCTGCAGCCCGCACCAGCGACAAGGGAATGGAACCACAGAGAGTGGACGAGGGGACTCTCCACTCACGTCCCCACTCTAGTCGTTGCCAGCAGACCCTCCTAACCAGCACGCAGCTGGACCACTTACGGAGAGCTGCCAGCAAACGACCAGAGATGGGAACATGGAGAGGGACGAGGGATCCCCAACACGGACACGGAAGGTAAGGTGGCGGGGAATAAGCCACCAACCGTGCCGTTAACGGAGAACCCCCAGGAACGCTCTCCCTCCGGAGAACGCGCATGCAGACCACAAGCGTATGGCACTGCATGCTGCACCCTCTTTCGAAGGTATACATAAACACCACGTGTAATAAAATATCAGGGGACGCCAAACGAACACGGTGAGGAAGTGGCGGGGAAAAGCCACTCACCGTGCCGTCAGCGGCGAAACCCCCAGAACGCTCTCCCTCCGAAGAGCGCGCATGCACCCCATCCGTAGACGGCGGTACATGCTACACCCTCTTTCGAGGGAAGCATACTCCCACCCCTCAAAGCCCCTCCCAACAACAAAAGGGGAAAGTTGGTGAGGCATAAAAAACAGTGGGAGGGGGGGAGGGGAAAGACAAACAAAAGGGGACACCAACACGGACAACGGTGAGCGAGGAATGGCGGGGAATGCCACTCACCGCGCCGTAAATGGTGAAAGCCCCATAACGCTCTCCCTCCGGAGAACGCGCATGCACCCCATCCGCAGATAGCGGTGCATGCTTTACCCTCTTTCGAGGGAAGACCATGTGAGGAGCCTTTGTGGTTCATACTGTCACGGCTGAGGATGGGGGAAATCCTCAGCCGTGTAACGCCAGGTCATGTTATGGCCTACTCGGCCAGGAACACAGGATAGGGAGCAGGTCACCTCCTAACAGCGTCCCTACCCTGACCCTAACTCCTAACTGCATGGGCCGACCTTAAAGGTAGGAGGACCCATGCGCAGGAACCTCGGAGCCCTATCTTACCCTCCGCAGATCCCTGCGCTAGGAGTCAGGGTAAGACGACCTACTCCTCCTAGACGCGGAGGAGCAGGAGTCTCACTGGCCAAGCTGTTGGGAAAAAGGGGAACACAAACAGTTTTACGGATATGGCAGGCGAACTAGAAGTTCCTCCAACCTGCCACAGCCTTGCTGACTGGATCCCTGAGCAACAGGAATCCAGAACCGTAAACTGCACAAAACAACATAAGAAAGTCCCAACAAAACATCACATAGACATCACACACAACCTAACATAAAGTAAATGTGACATATGGTTTTATGAACCACAAGGGTGGCTCTCACAGGCAGTTGGTAAACACAGGAGGCTGCTATCAGCAAGCATGCTGAAGCAACCTCCTGATCCCTGCCAAACACCAAGGCTATATAGGCCTAAGAGGCCACACCCAACGGTCAGACACACCCAGTGACATCACACACACTAGGAAGGAGATTAACCCTTCCAACACCAGGGAAGGGAAAACACCACTTACATAAGGGAAAGTGCACACAATGACATACAACACAGTGCACACAACACACACACCTAACAAAGGGTTGCTAGGTGTGACCGCATGCCAGGGCAGCAAGCTGCCTAGCAACGCTCAGGCTACTCTGCTGCTAAACCCCAACACTGGTTGCCCGCGGCAACCACAAGTGAGGCCACAGACAAGGGGCCCTCACCCGTGGTTGAAGACCCATGCAAAACCGCCGGCAACTGCATGCGGTAAGAAGTCACGGTCATGGGCCTGGCCGTGACAGTTTGTTTCTGTTGTGGAGGTATAAGTCATTTGGCAAATGTTTGTCCCTCTAGGAGATTCAGGCAGTTTTTTGAGAGTAATAAAGAAACAAAAATAAAAAAATCCTCTAAAAACGTTCCATCTGTTACTATTGGCAAGGTTGATGCGGAAATTGAAGGTTTTCCTGTAATGACCGGCGTCACGCACAGGGAGGAAAAAGGGAAAGCCCTGCCCAAGGGAGAGGGAAAGGTGGTGACCCCTAACTCACCTTGCGGCTGGCACCTGACTGCCCTGACGTCCCTAGACGGGTTCCTCACCCGTGCGGCGATCACGTGCCTAAACCCTGGCTTTCCCTAAAATGAGCCCTAGATAGTGAACGGGCCGGTGGGATCGCTAGTCCGCACCACTGTCACTAAGAGGGAAACACCAGGGTGATGACAGACAAAACAGACAAACACATACACCCAGGTGGGCGACCACAATAGACCACAAAGGTCCAACAGGGATCCGGAGGGTAGCGTTCTGGAACAACTACCAGAGAACGCAGCAACACAGCTCCAGAGGGTCAGAATAGATGTCCAGGCAGGAAGCTCTATATCTGGCAACCAGAGAAGTGTGAGAGGGGAATGTAAGGAGGTTTGGGAGTGCTGGACAAGGAACACCTGAGGAGAAGGAGCTACGGATCCCTGAGTGAGCCAAAAGGGTTTGCAAAGCAAACCCAGAAAGCTACCATAAGGAAACAGCCCTATCTTACATAGAGCGTGCAGCCAACCGCTGCGACTTCCTGACCCCGGGTATAACGGAGTCAGGCGTGGTTCTTGACACCCTCGTGACAGTACCCCCCTCTCTACGAGGGGCCTCCGGACACTCAGGACCAGGTCTCTCAGGATGAGAGGCATGAAAAACCCGAACTAGCCTGTCGGCGTTTACTTTAGACGCAGGAACCCACATTCTTTCCTCGGGACCGTAACCTCTCCAATGCACCAGATATTGAAGAGAGCGGCGGACCCGACGAGAATTAACAATTTTGGATATCTGAAATTCTAGATTACCATCCACGACAACAGGAGGGGGTGGCAGCGGTGACGGTTCTAGAGGTGGAACATATTTTTTGAGTAACGACTTATGGAAAACATTATGGATTTTAAAAGTCTGAGGTAACTCCAGGCGAAAAGCCACGGGGTTGATGATGGCTACAATTTTGTAAGGGCCAATAAACCTAGGACCCAGTTTCCAAGAGGGAACCTTCAATTTAATATTCCTAGTAGACAACCACACATAGTCATTCACTCCTAGGTCCGGACCTGGCGACCGTCTCTTATCAGCCATGCATTTGTATTTACCTCCCATATTTTTCAAGTTAGCTTGCACCTTCTGCCATACCGATGAAAGAGATGACGAAAACCGTTCCTCTTCGGGAACCCCAGAAGACCCCCCCTCTTTGAAAGTACAGAATTGGGGATGAAAACCATATGCACCAAGAAATGGTGACTTGCCAGTGGATTCCTGACGGCGATTATTTATGGCAAACTCAGCTAACGGTAAATATGATGACCACAACTCTTGGTTTTCAGACACAAAACATCTTAGATATGTCTCCAGGTTTTGGTTGGTACGCTCAGTCTGTCCATTTGACTGAGGATGGAAAGCTGAGGAAAAGGACAAGTGTACCCCCAAACGGGAACAAAAAGCTTTCCAAAATTTAGAAATAAACTGGGTACCCCGATCCGAAACAACATCGGAGGGGACCCCATGAAGCTTCACGATTTCACTGACGAATAACTGAGCAAGAGTCTTAGCATTAGGTAGTGCGGGTAACGCAATGAAGTGTACCATTTTGCTAAACCTGTCCACTACTACCAAAATAACAGTTTTACCCGCAGACAAAGGTAAGTCAGTGATAAAATCTATTGACAGATGTGTCCATGGTCTATTGGGAATGACGAGTGGTAATAGAGACCCTGCAGGACGTGTATGTGAAACTTTTGCGCGCGCACAGGTAGAACAAGAAGACACAAAATCCAATACATCCTGACGCAACCTTGGCCACCAAAAACGACGAGACAATAGCTCCAAGGTTGCTTTCCTACCCGGGTGCCCAGCAAGTGCCGAATTATGATGTTCCTTTAATAATTTGAAACGTAGGTTCAACGGTACAAACAATTTCTCTGAGGGGCAAGAGACCGGGGCGTCCCCCTGGGCCTCTAACACCTTCCCCTCCAGAACAGAGTGTACCGCAGAAACAACCACTCCTCTTTGAAGAATGGGCACCGGATCACTCACATTACCCCCTCCAGGGAAACAACATCAGCCTTGGTATTCTTTGCCCCAGGACGATAGGTAATCACAAAGTTAAACCTGGTAAAAAATAGCGACCACCTAGCCTGTCTAGGGGTGAGACGCTTAGCTGATTCGAGGTACAGAAGAGTTTTGTGGTCCGTAATCACAGTGACGGGGTGGACTGCCCCCTCTAAAAAGTGACGCCACTCTTTAAACGCAAGTTTAATAGTTCCCTATTGCCAATATCGTAGTTCTTTTCTGCTGCAGATAGTTTTTTAGAAAAGAAAGCACAAGGACGCCATTTGCCAGGAGACGGACCCTGAGACAGCACCGCCCCCACTCCCACCTCTGACGCATCGACTTCAACAATAAAAGGCTGAGAGACATCAGGTTGGACTAGTACAGGTGCTGAGGTAAACCTCTCTTTTAGAGAGGAAAAAGCAACTTTAGCGGCGTCAGACCATTTAGAAAAATCAGTCCCCTTCCTAGACATGTCAGTAAAGGGTTTTACACTAAGCGAATAATTTTTAATGAATTTCCTATAGAAATTCGCGAAGCCCAAGAACCGTTGTAGTGCTTTGAGGTTCTCAGGAAGATCCCAATCTAAAATTGCCTGGACCTTCCTAGGATCCATACGGAAACCTGAAGCAGATAAAAAATAACCTAGGAATTGTATCTCCTGAACGGCGAAGACACATTTTTCAATTTTAGCACATAATTTATTTGTCCGTAGGACCTGCAGTACTTGTCTGACATGCACCGCATGTGTTCTCAGATCAGACGAATAAATTAAAATATCATCTAGGTATATTACCACAAACCTGCCGATTAGATGACTAAAAATGTAATTAACGAAATGTTGAAAGACGGCAGGAGCATTGGTCAGACCGAAAGGCATAACTAGATTTTCATAATGCCCCTCAGGGGTGTTAAAAGCTGTCTTCCACTCATCCCCCTCCTTAATACGAATCAGATTGTAGGCCCCCCCTAATATCAAGTTTGGAGAACCACCTAGCACCCGCAATCTGGTTAAACAGGTCAGGAATGAGAGGAAGAGGGCATGGGTCTCGGATGGTTATCCGATTTAATTCGCGAAAATCTAGGCAAGGACGCAGGCCCCCATCTTTCTTTTTAACGAAGAAAAACCCTGCAGCCATGGGTGAAGAAGAGGGTCTGATGTGTCCCTTAGCCAAGCTCTCGGAGATATAATCTTTCATGGCTTGTCTCTCTGGACCCGAAAGATTATATAACCTGGTCTTGGGTAATTTTGCGCCGGGAATAAGGTTAACCGGGCAATCATAAGGACGATGAGGTGGTAACTTCTGACAACCCTTTTCAGAAAAAACATCCTCAAAATCCGAAATAAATGTAGGTAGGGTAGTTATGGAGGCGACTAAGCAATTGCTATTTAAGCAATTTTCTCTGCACTGCTCACTCCACTCCAATATCTCCCTGGCCTGCCAATCCACCAATGGATTGTGCGCTACCAACCAGGGAAGACCCAGCACTACCGGAGTGGGAAGCCCCTCCAGAACATAACCTGAAAGCATCTCGTTATGGTGGTCCCCTACCCGAAGGTGTAAATTATGAACAATGTGGGTGAGGTTTCTCTGAGACAGAGGAGCAGAATCAATAGCGAATATGGGAATAGGTCTCTGTAGCGTACAGAGAGACAAACCCATAGTGCGGGCAAAATGGGCATCTATCAAATATACCCCTGCTCCACTGTCTAGAAAGAAAGAAATAGTCTCCGTCTTATCACCAAAAACAATAACCGCTGGCAACACAAATTGCGATGTACGTATGGAGGAAACGTATATACCCCCCGGCTGACATCCTCCACACAGCCTGGGGTTAGTAGTTTTCCGACGGTCTTTTGTTTCTGAGGAAAGAAGGACAGACATTAATGAAATGACCCCTCTCCCCACAAAAAAAACAAACCCCACGCCTACGGCGAGCCTCAGGAGGCTGGACCTGACGAGTAGTTCCTCCTAGCTGCATAGGCTCATCTAAGTCCGTACAGACTAACTGCTGCTTGGGAGGGGTTACCAATTGCTCCGGTTTTTTCAACCTGTCCCTAAGGCGTCTATCTATTCGGATAGAAAGGGACATAACTGCATCAAGGGAAAAGGGGGTCTCATATAATGCAAGCGCATCCTTAACCCTTTCGGATAACCCAGAGCAGAACTGACTCCTGAGAGCCAGGTTGTTCCATTGGGTATCCGTAGCCCACCTACGGAATTCAGAGCAATACTCCTCTACCGGCCGCTCTCCTTGTAAGAGTCTCCGTAATCTTGATTCAGCCAGTGCGACTCGGTCAGGGTCGTCATATATGAGACCCAAGGCCCCGAAAAACTCATCCACTGACCGAAGAGCCTGGGAATCAGTAGGTAAAGAGAACGCCCAGGACTGCGGGTCCCCCTGCAGCAGGGAAATAACAACCCCCACCCGCTGTTCTTCATTACCAGAGGAGTAAGGGCGCAGTTTAAAATATAATTTACAGGCCTCACGGAATGTCAAAAACTTGTCCCTTCCCCCAGAAAATCTGTCAGGGAGAGGGACCTTGGGTTCCGCAACAACCTGGTTACCAGTAGCAACCGCTGGGCTTGCGGTCAGTTGTAATTGCTGCTGTTGCTGGAGGACCAACGCCTTCAATCCTGCCACCTCCAAAGACAGGCCATGAAATTGTTTGGACAGAGCAGCAATTTGATCCATACTGGATTCTAAGTAGGTAAATTATTTATTTATTTTTTACCTACACAAAATAAGGGCCAGATACACTGCGTGCAGAATTATTAGGCAAATGAGTATTTTGACCACATCATCCTCTTTATGCATGTTGTCTTACTCCAAGCTGTATAGGCTCGAAAGCCTACTACCAATTAAGCATATTAGGTGATGTGCATCTCTGTAATGAGAAGGGGTGTGGTCTAATGACATCAACACCCTATATTAGGTGTGCATAATTATTAGGCAACTTCCTTTCCTTTGGCAAAATGGGTCAAAAGAAGGACTTGACAGGCTCAGAAAAGTCAAAAATAGTGAGATATCTTGCAGAGGGATGCAGCACTCTTAAAATTGCAAAGCTTCTGAAGCGTGATCATCGAACAATCAAGCGTTTCATTCAAAATAGTCAACAGGGTCGCAAGAAGCGTGTGGAAAAACCAAGGCTCAAAATAACTGCCCATGAACTGAGAAAAGTCAAGCGTGCAGCTGCCAAGATGCCACTTGCCACCAGTTTGGCCATATTTCAGAGCTGCAACATCACTGGAGTGCCCAAAAGCACAAGGTGTGCAATACTCAGAGACATGGCCAAGGTAAGAAAGGCTGAAAGACGACCACCACTGAACAAGACACACAAGCTGAAACGTCAAGACTGGGCCAAGAAATATCTCAAGACTGATTTTTCTAAGGTTTTATGGACTGATGAAATGAGAGTGTGTCTTGATGGGCCAGATGGTTGGGCCCGTGGCTGGATTGGTAAAGGGCAGAGAGCTCCAGTCCGACTCAGACGCCAGCAAGGTGGAGGTGGAGTACTGGTTTGGGCTGGTATCATCAAAGATGAGCTTGTGGGGCCTTTTCAGGTTGAGGATGAAGTCAAGCTCAACTCCCAGTCCTACTGCCAGTTTCTGGAAGACACCTTCTTCAAGCAGTGGTACAGGAAGAAGTCTGCATCCTTCAAGAAAAACATGATTTTCATGCAGGACAATGCTCCATCACACGCGTCCAAGTACTCCACAGCGTGGCTGGCAAGAAAGGGTATAAAAGAAGAAAATCTAATGACATGGCCTCCTTGTTCACCTGATCTGAACCCCATTGAGAACCTGTGGTCCATCATCAAATGTGAGATTTACAAGGAGGGAAAACAGTACACCTCTCTGAACAGTGTCTGGGAGGCTGTGGTTGCTGCTGCACGCAATGTTGATGGTGAACAGATCAAAACACTGACAGAATCCATGGATGGCAGGCTTTTGAGTGTCCTTGCAAAGAAAGGTGGCTATATTGGTCACTGATTTGTTTTTGTTTTGTTTTTGAATGTCAGAAATGTATATTTGTGAATGTTGAGATGTTATATTGGTTTCACTGGTAAAAATAAATAATTGAAATGGGTATATATTTGTTTTTTGTTAAGTTGCCTAATAATTATGCACAGTAATAGTCACCTGCACACACAGATATCCCCCTAAAATAGCTAAAACTAAAAACAAACTAAAAACTACTTCCAAAAATATTCAGCTTTGATATTAATGAGTTTTTTGGGTTCATTGAGAACATGGTTGTTGTTCAATAATAAAATTAATCCTCAAAAATACAACTTGCCTAATAATTCTGCACTCCCTGTATAATGTAATGACCGGCGTCACGCACAGGGAGGAAAAAGGGAAAGCCCTGCCCAAGGAAAAGGGAAAGGTGGTGACCCCTAACTCACCTTGCGGCTGGCACCTGACTGCCCTGACGTCCCTAGACGGGTTCCTCACCCGTGCGGCGATCACGTGCCTTAACCCTGGCTTTTCCTAAAATGAGCCCTAGATAGTGAACGGGCCGGTGGGATCGCTAGTCCGCACCACTGTCACTAAGAGGGAAACACCAGGGAGAGGACAGACAATACAGACAAACACATACACCCAGGTGGGCGACCACAATAGACCACAAAGGTCCAACAGGGATCCGGAGGGTAGCGTTCTGGACCAACTACCAGAGAACGCAGCAACACAGCTCCAGAGGGTCAGAATAGATGTCCAGGCAGGAAGCTCTATATCTGGCAACCAGAGAAGTGTGAGAGGGGAATATAAGGAGGTTTGGGAGTGCTGGACAAGGAACGGCTGAGGAGAAGGAGCTACGGATCCCTGAGTGAGCCAAAAGGGTTTGCAAAGCAAACCCAGAAAGCTACCATAAGGAAACAGCCCTATCTTACATAGAGCGTGCAGCCAACCGATGCGACTTCCTGACCCCGGGTATAACGGAGTCAGGCGTGTAGTTCCCGTTTTCTCCTACCTGCCAGGGTGGCGCTAGAGAGCAAGAATATTTTTTGTGAGATTTTTGTAGAAAGTGGAGCAGCTGTCAATCTTATTGATAATCAATTTGCTATAACTCATGGTTTCCAGGTATGCACTTTGGGAAAGGATATACCTGGTTTTGCTATTGATTGATTCCGTTCCACTTTCTCAGAAATCGTTAAAGGGCATAGTTCACAATATCCGTTTGATTGTGAGTGATACTCATGTTGAGGATGTGTCATGTTTCGTCCTAAACGGGTTGCCTACTCCTCTAGTGTTGGGGCTACCCTGGCTCACTAAACATAACCCCACCATTGATTGGCAAGCAAGGCAAATAAATGGTTGGAGTGACTTTTGCAGAGAGAATTGTCTCACGACATCTGTTTCAGAGGTTTCTACTAAGACTGTACCATCTTTTCTCTCTGAATTTTCGGATGTCTTCTCTGAGAGTGGTGTTCAGGAATTGCCCCCTCACAGGGAGTACGATTGCCCTATTAATCTCACCCCAGGCGCCAAGCTGCCTAAATCTCGTTTATACAATCTCTCCTAACCTGAAAGGGTCGCTATGCGTGCTTATATCTCTGAGAGTCTGAGAAAGGGACACATACGACCCTCGAAGTCACCTGTTGCCGCTGTTTTTTTCTTTGTTAAGAAAAAAGATGGTTCTTTAAGACCATGTTTGGATTTCAGGAAGCTGAACAGTATCACAATTCGTGACCCTTATCCGCTTCCTCTGATCCCGGACCTGTTTAACCAGATTGTGGGGGCTAAAGTTTTTTTCCAAATTGGATCTAAGAGGGGCATACAACCTGGTCAGGGTCAGAGAAGGAGACGAATGGAAGGCGGCCTTCAATATCCCTGAGGGCCATTTTGAGAATTTCGTTATGCCTTTTGGTTTGATGAATGCTCCAGCCGTCTTTCAGCATTTTGTGAACAGCATTTTTTATCATTTTATGGGGAAATTTGTATTAGTGTATCTAGATGACATTTTGATTTTTTTCTCCTGATTTCAAAACTCATAAGGAACATTTATGTCAGGTCTTGCTCATCCTGCGGGAGAATAAATTGTACGCTAAACTGGAAAAATGTGTGTTTGCGGTTCCAGAAATTCAATTTCTGGGGTTTCTTCTCTCCGCTTCTGGTTTTCGCATGGACCCCGAGAAGGTCCGCGCTGTGCTTAAGTGGGAGCTTCCTGAGAATCAGAAGGCGCTGATGCGTTTTCTGGGTTTTGCCAATTATTACAGGAAGTTTATTTTGAATTATTCCTCTGTTGTTAAACCACTTACTGATATGACTAGAAAGGGGGTAGATTTTTCCTCCTGGTCGGTAGAGGCGCGTAAGGCCTTTTCTAATATTAAGGAGAGTTTTGCTTCTGCTCCCATCTTGGTACAACCTGATATCTCTCTACCCTTCATAGTTGAGGTTGATGCTTCTGAGGTGGGTGTGGGTGCTGTCTTGTCTCAGGGTCCCTCTCCTGCCAAATGGTGACCGTGTGCCTTTTTCTCGAAGAAACTCTCCTCCGCAGAGAGAAATTACGATGTGGGAGATAGGGAGTTGTTGGCCATCAAGTTAGCTTTTGAGGAATGGCGCCATTGGCTAGAGGGAGCCAGACACCCTATTACTGTGTTTACTGACCATAAGAATCTGGCCTACTTGGAGTCAGCCAAGCGTCTGAACCCGAGACAGGCCAGATGGTCTTTGTTCTTTTCAAGGTTTAATTTTGTTGTCACCTTCCGCCCTGGGGTTAAGAATGTGAAGGCGGATGCCCTGTCACGTTGTTTTCCGGGAGGTGGGAATTTTGAAGACCCGGGTCCCATTTTGGCTGAAGGTGTGGTGGTCTCTGCTCTTTATCCTGAATTGGAGGCAGAGGTTCAGGTAGCCCAGTCAGAGGCTCCTGATCTTTGTCCTCCTGGGAGGTTGTTTGTGCCTCTCGCTTTAAGACACAAGATTTTTAAGGAGCACCACGATACTGTTCTTGCTGGGCACCCGGGGCAAGAGCCACAGTGGATCTCATCGCTTGGAGATTCTGGTGGCCGGCGCTTCGTAAGTCGGTTGAGGGTTTTGTGGCAGCCTGTGAGACCTGCGCTCGTGCCAAAGTCCCTCATCCTCTTCTTCCGTTACCCATTCCTTCCCGTCCTTAGACACATCTCTCCATGGACTTCATTACGGACCTGCCTCGTTCCTCGGGGAAGACTGTGATTCTGGTGGTGGTGGACCGTTTTAGCAAAATGGTACATTTCATTCCTTTTCCTGGCTTGCCCAATGCTAAGACGCTGGCGCAGGCATTTATTGATCACATTGTCAAATTGCATGGTATTCCTTCAGACATAATCTCTGATAGGGGCACGCAGTTTGTTTCCAGATTCTGGAAGGCTTTCTGTTCTCGCTTGGGGGTTCGGTTGTCATTCTCTTCTGCTTTCCACCCGCAGTCGAATGGCCAGACAGAGCGCGTCAATCAGAATCTGGAGACATATCTGCGCTGTTTTGTGGCGGAGAATCAGGAGGATTGGTGTTCTTTTTTGTCCCTTGCTGAGTTTGCTTTAAATGACCGTCGTCAGGAGTCCTCGGATAAGTCACCATTTTTTGGTGCATATGGGTTTCATCCGCAGTTTGGGACATTCTCTGGAGAGGGGTCTTCTGGTTTACCTGATGAGGACAGATTCTCCTCGTCTTTGTCATCTATTTGGCAAAAGATTCAAGATAATCTAAAGAGCATGAGTGAGAGATATAAGCGTGTGGCGGATAAGAGACGTGTGCCTGGTCCGGACCTGAATGTTGGTGATCTGGTGTGGTTGTCTACTAAGAATATCAAATTGAAGGTTCCCTCCTGGAAGTTTTCCTAAGTTTATTGGGCCTTACAAAATCTTGTCCGTCATCAATCCTGTTGCCTACCGTCTTGATCTTCCTCAGACTTGGAAGATCCATAATGTTTTTCATAAGTCCTTATTAAAACCTTATGTCCAACCCATTGTACCCTCGTCTTTGCCTCCTCCTCCGATTGTGGTTGATGGTAATCTTGAATTTCAGGTCTCTAGGATTGTGGATTCTCGTGTTGTCCACGGTTCTCTCCAGTACCTCGTTCATTGGGAGGGTTATGGTCCTGAGGAGAGGATGTGGGTCCCAGTGACGGACATTAAGGCCACTCGTCTCATCAGGGCTTTCCATAGGTCCCATCCTGAGAAGGTGGGCTCTGAGTGTCCGGAGTCCACTCGTAGAAGGAGGGGTACTGTCACCACCAGACATCTGAGAAGCTCTGACAGACGTTCTTCAGAACCTCCCACTTGAGGTTTCTTTTGTTTTGCTTTAGTTTCCTCATCTCGTTAGCCTCTCTCAGCTGTCATGTAGTTGCACTGATTGCATCCCTTTAAATCCCTTCCCATACTGCATCACTTTGCGGTTTATACAACTTCCTGGAGTGTATGCATGCTGGATGCTACTACTGAGTCTTCTACAGATAAGTTTTGTTCATTCATTTGTATTTTCCTGTTTGCTGGATCCCAGGTGACCCTGACTCCCTCCGTATCAAGTGTAGGGAGCCGGTGGTCGTGTCCCCTCATGTAAAAGCGTCATCACAAACACACGCCTGCGCAGTATTCAGTACTCCTCAAAAGTCACCATCTTAGAAGAGGTAAAACATCGGTCAGACGCAGCTATTACACAGCGTCATCACCCATGCGAACCACCATTCGGACAGCAGCAAAACCATACAAATCGTACAATCGACACGCTGTTCGAGGTTTTTTTCTCCCAGGCTGTGAGCTGTGCGCTGCGATTGGCCAGCGCTACAGCCTAGGAGAAGGAGACACCCACAGGACAAGGGAAGACCCGCCTACTATAACTTAAGGAGCAAAGGTACCGGAGGGCATAACGGGAGAACGGAGCGGCGCCCGGGGATAATAGTAAGTGCAGTGAGATCCCCGGGCGCCGCTCTACATGGCAGCATACTTAGTTCACATAGTTTTTACAAGTGAAAGGTCCTCTTTAAAGTCTGCATTGAGGCCATGCGATCTCAAGGAATTGAGGGTATATATCCAACGTATTTCTTTTTTCTTTAGCAATGTAATCATATTGCAACCTCTCCTGGGCATTGGTACATGGTCTATAATCCAGCATTTGAGGTCCCTTTCCTTATGATCGAGATCCGCAAAATGCTTGGAAACCGGAAAATCCAATCTTTTTTGTTGAATACTTAACCAATGATTATTCATTCTGGATTTAAAATCTGTGGAGGTTTCCCCAACATATAAGTTATTACACGGACAAGATAATATATACACTACATGATCCGAAATGCATTTCAAATGAAAACGAATGGGATAATTCACACCTGTGAATGGATGAGTGAATGTAGTAGATTTACACATACAGTTGCAAGAAAAAGTATGTGAACCATTTGGAATGATATGGATTTCTGCACAAATTGGTCATAAAATGCGATCTGATCTTCATCTATGTCACAACAATAGACAATCACAGTCTGCTTAAACTAATAACACACAAATAATTAAATGTTGCCATGTTTTTATTAAACACACCATGTAAACGTTTACAGTGCAGGTGGAAAAAGTATGTGAACCCTTGGATTTAATAACTAGTTGAACCTCCGAAATGCATGTCAAAAGAAAACGAATGGGGTAATTCACACCTGTGAATGGATGAGTGAATGTAGTAGATTTACACATATATCTACAATTGACACAACCTAGACAAGGATAACATCCCAATCCAGGTTGTGTCAAAGTGGACTGTCTCAGTACTTTTTTTGTTCCAACATCCGCCCTAACTAGCTGGTCCCTCAAACTCATGGCTATGGGGTCTAATATGGCCCCCACATATGCTAATATTTACATGTATGTGTTTGAGGAGGACGTCATCTACCTATCCAACCACTTCAGGTATATACTGAGGTGGTGGAGATACATAGATGACATCTTCCTCATTTGGACAGGTAGCCAGGATCAGTTGATGGATTTCCACAGGTTTCTCAACAGTGTTCATACATTGTTGCAATTTACATTAGTACATTCCACCATTGAAATGCAATTTTTGTTGATGGAACTTTCCATACACAATTGTATACCAAACCAACTGATAAGAATACCACACTTTTGTATATTAGTTCCCATCCTAGGAAAATGATACGTTCTCTTCCATACTCACAGAAGCTTCGTACCAAGAGAATTGTCTCTGATGAGTTGGAATCTAGACAAACTATGATGATACGGAAATTCCGAAAGCATGGTTATCCATATAAACTACTGAATGAATATTGCAATACGGTGATGGAATTGGATAGGAAGAATATCGTGTCCAATCCAACAGTAAAATGTACAATATCTAGGATCCCATTTGTATCCACTTGCACTGAGGCGAGTAATGACATCAGTTAAATGACATTGGCCCATTTTGGCTGGGTCCATTAAAGGTGTACCGGAATTTGATACTCCAGCATTGTTTTCTTATAGGAAATCCATGGGTTTGAGGGACCAGCTAGTTAGGGCGGATGTTGGAACAAAAAAAGTACTGAGACAGTCCACTTTGATACAACCTGGACTGGGATGTTATCCTTGTCTTGGTTGTGTCAATTGTAAAAATACAGTTAAAAGAAAAAGTATGTGAACCCTTTGGAATGATATGGATTTCTGCACAAATTGGTCATAAAATGTGATCTGATCTTCATCTAAGTCACGGTCTGCTTAAACTAATAACACACAAATAATTAAATGTTACCATGCTTATATTGAACACATCATGTAAACATTCACAATGCAGGTGGAAAAAGTATGTGAACCCCTAGACTAATTACATCTCCAAGAGCTAATTGGAGTGAGGTGTCAGCCAACTGGAGTCCAATCAATGAGATGAGATTGGAGGTGATGGTAACAACTGCCCTGCCCTATAAAAAACACATACCAGTTCTGGGTTTGCTTTTCACAAGAAGCATTGCCTGATGTGAATGATGCCTCGCACAAAAGAGCTCTCAGAAGACCTACGATTAAGAATTGTCTCCACGACTGGAACCCGTGCATACGTACAGGAGCCCTAACACCAAACAGTATGCCGAACCAGCAACTCACACAGGTATCCAGCACACCAGACTCTGCCAGGACCCCCATGCCGCAAGGAGCTTGGCAGCCCTAGGCAGCGCTGAAAAGGGTTATAAAAGTATCTCCAAAAGCCTTGCTGTTCATCAGTCCATGGTAAGACAGATTGTCTATAAATGGAGAAAGTTCAGCACTGCTGCTACTCTCCCTAGCATTGGCCGTCCTGTAAAGATGACTGGAAGAGCACAGCGCAGACTGCTCAATGAGGTGAAGAAGAATCCTAGAGTGTCAACTAAAGACTTGCAAAAGTCTCTGGCATATGCTAACATCCCTGTTAGCGAATCTACAATGCGTAAAACACTAAACAAGAATGGATTTCATGGGAGGATACCACAGAGGAAGCCACTGCTGTCCAAAAAAAAACATTGCTGCACGTTTACAGTTTGCACAAGAGCACCTGGATGTTCCACAGCAGTACTGGCAAAATATTCTGTAGACAGATGAAACCAAAGTTGAGTTGTTTGGAAGAAACACACAACACTATGTGTGTAGAAAAAGAGACACAGCACACCAACATCAAAACCTCATCCCAACTGTGAAGTATGGGGGTGCGGGCATCATGGTTTGGGACTGCTTTGCTGCATCAGGGCCTGGACGGATTGCTATAATCGAAGGAGAAATGAATTCCCAAGTTTATCAAGACATTTTGCAGGAGAACTTAAAGCCATCTGTCCACCAGCTAAAGCTCAACAGAAGATGGGTGCTGCAACAGGAGAAAAGGACCCAAAGCATATAAGTAAATCAACAACAGAATGGCTTAAACAGAAGAAAATATGCCTTCTGGAGTGGCCCAGTCAGAGTCCTGACCTTAACCCGATTTGAGATGCTGTGGCATGACCTCAAGAAAGCGATTCACACCAGACATCCCAAGAATATTGCTGAACTGAAACAATAAAGAGGAATGGTCAAGAATTACTCCTGACCGTTGTGCACGTCTGATCTGCAACTACAGGAAACGTTTGGTTGAAGTTATTGCTGCCAAAGGAGGTTCAACCAGTTATTAAATCCAAGGGTTCACATACTTTTTCCACCTGCACTGTAAACGTTTACATGGTGTGTTTAATAAAAACATGGCAACATTTAATTATTTGTGTGTTATTAGTTTAAGCAGACTGTGATTGTCTATTGTTGTGACATAGATGAAGATCAGATCTCATTTTATGACCAATTTGTGCAGAAATCCATATCATTCCAAATGGTTCACATACTTTTTCTTGCAACTGTATGTGTAAATCTACTACATTCACTCATCCATTCACAGGTGTGAATTATCCCATTCGTTTTCATTTCAAATGCATTTCGGATCATGTAGTGTATATATTATCTTGTCCGTGTAATATCTTATGTGTTAGGGAAACCTCCACGGATTTTAAATCTAGAATGAATAATCATTGGTTAAGTATTCGACAAAATAGATTAAATTTACCTGTTTCCAAGCATTTTGCGGATCTCGATCATAAGGAAAGGGACCTCAAATGCTGGATTATAGACCATGTACCAATGCCCAGTAGGGGTGGCAATAGGATTACATTGCTAAAGAAAAAAGAAATACGTTGGATATATACCCTCAATTCCTTGAGACCGCATGGCCTCAATGCAGACTTTAATTTAGGATAGGTATTTGGAGGATAGCTTGCCCTGTCCCATTGTAGGTTCGCTCGTCCCTCCACCTTCGAGTTAGGTAGTAATGGAACTATTATATTGTAATATGTGGAGGGTATATTTATACTAATTATTTTCTCTCTCTTTTGTTATACACAGATTATTGTGGTGAATGGCCAAGGACCACATGACTGATGAGCAGTGTGATGTGCAATCAACGCAACTTCAATCCCAGAACTATCTTTAGGCGTCAATTCTTATACTCTATTGCCTGTAATATTATAGTGGTTCAGTCTCCTAAGTATGATTGTGATGGCATGAGGAGATCCCTCATTATGTTATGGGATCAGCAGGGTTAATACTGTGTGGGACTGCTGGTGACTCGGCTCCTCCCACATGGGGTTCCCTGTAGATGTTTCAACAGCTGGTGCCTGACGGTACTTTCAGTTGGATACAGAGCATCTTATAAGTAACAGCGTGTCGATTGTACGATTTGAATGGTTTTGCTGCTGTCCGAATGGTGGTTCGCATGGGTGATGACACTGTGTAATAGCTGCGTCTGACCTATGTTTTACCTCTTCTAAGATGGCGACTTTTGAGGAGTACTGAATACTGCGCAGGCGTGTGTTTGTGATGACGCTTTTACATGACGCCGCTTGCATGACGCGCCTCTTGGTGCATGCGGACTGGAGGATCGGGCACGTTGTGCTCAGCAGACGAGTTACAATGGGGATTTGTAAGTTGCCTTGTTATGTGCCTTTACTCACACCTACCGCCATGTGGTTTTGCTATTCCTCATATATAATGAATTGCAATCACCTTTTTTAACTATTAATTGTTGGGAGCAATTTTTAAAGCATCCTATATACACAGTGATTTTGCGCTAACCCTGTATGGATACTTATGATATTGTTTTACTGTACTGTACCATTAATAAATTACAGATGTTTTATGATGAATTGTAACATTTCAATGTATTTATAATGTTATTCACGCTAGCATGGGTTAATGCCGGCTTTTTTTGTAAACACTTCAATTTGATGATGTCACTTCTTTTCACTATATATGTTCATTTTTCATTGTTCACATTGCTTGAGAAAGGCTTCATGTTGGAGTCGAAACGTCGTGTCACTTATGGGTGAATAAACACATCCTTTTTTACGGTAATTTTAGAGTGCTGCTCTGCTTTACAGTTATATATATATATACCCGGGTATATAATTTAAGATTGTTGCAGAATCTCTGGTTATTGCAATACTGCTGTGTTCTCAGTATACTGCACGTATGTACTATTATCATTCTTACCCTTATAAAGTTACTGTTATAACCTTATGTGGTATCTATATGTATTCTTTAGATTGTGAGATTAGTACAGTAATCATTGGTAAGGCTGCTAACTATACTTCATATGTAAGTCCCAGGAAGAGATCCTCCCTGTAATACAGAGGCTCTAACCTGGGTGGAGGCATTGACATACTTTACTTATGTTCTCACTCTTCCATTCAGCGAAGGTTCTAGGTCCCATTATACACACAGGTCAGTGCCAGAGTCTGTGGTGGGAGGCATATTACCCACCCAAATAGGGCTACAGGCTTATACGCTGTATAATCTGCAGCACGCCCTCTAATACATACACGCTCCATGTCACCCTACACTGGTCTGAGCACAGTCTACAGAAAGAGCACCTCACCCCCTGTTCACACACCTCTTGCCTAGAAAATAATCCTGACTGGTGACAACTAACCTTTATGCCTTCGTATGAACCTTCCAGCCAGACAGCCACACACTGTTGTGAAAGTGATAGTGAACTAACTTACTTAGTCCACATTCCTAAAAAAGTGGGAGGGTGAGACAGTGATGATAGGCGGACGAGACAGTCGTAATGGGAGGGTGAGACAGTGATGATGGCGTGTGATTGTGTGTAGGTTTATACAACTCACCTGTTGTGATCATTATCTCTAAGGTCCAAAGGTCCAGCTGGTGGCTTTTGTACCAAATTACAAACACCACATATGTAATACAAAAACATCTTTAATGTGTCTCATTCAAAGACATACAGCATAGAAATATGAAAAATCCATAAAAAATCTATGCAGATAGATGCTGAGAGAGTGATACCCCCCAGTCTCGAGATCCCCATATGTCACCTACTTATCAATATATCATTACTGTAGTTGGAGATAAAGTCCCCACTGCTGAGGTATACATAAAATACCCCACCATTATAAGTATCCTGTCTATAAATTCATGATATTAAGGTACATACCCTAATGTATAACACATACAAATATACAGTGCCTTGCAAAAGTATTCACCCCCCCCCCCCCCCCCCCCGCTTGACTTTTTTCGTATTTTGTTGCCTCACAATCTAGAATTAACATGGATTGTTTGAGGATTTGCATCATTTAATTTACAGAACATGCCCACAACTTTGAAGATGTTTTTTTTTTTTTTTTATTGTGAAGCAAACAACAAATAGGGCAAAATAACAGAAAAAGTCAATGTGCATAACTATTCACCCCCCTAAAGTCAATACTTTGTAGAGCCACCTTTTGCAGCAATCACAGCTCCAAGTCGCTTTGAATAAGTCTCTATGAGCTTGCCACATCTTACCACTGGGATTTTTGCCCATTCTTCCTCGCAAAACTGCTCCAGCTCCTTCAAGTTGGATGGTTTGCGCTTGTGAACAGCAATCTTTAAGTCTGACCACAGATTTTCTATTGGATTGAGATCTGGGCTTTGACTATGCCATTCCAACACATTTACATATTTCCCCTTAAACACTCAAGTATTGCTTTAGCAGTGTGTTTGGGGTCATTGTCCTGCTGGAAGGTGAACCTCCATCCTAGCCTCAAATCACGCACAGAGTGGTACAGGTTTTGCTCAACAATATCCCTATATTTAGCACCATCCATCTTCCCCTCAACTCTGACCAGTTTCACAGTCCCGGCTGCTGAAAAACTTCCCCACAGCATGATGCTGCCGCCATCATTTTTCACTGTGGGGATGGTGTTCTTTGGGTGATGTGATGTGTTGGGTCTGCGCCAGACATAGCCTTTTCTTTGATGGCCAAAAGTTTAATTTTTGTCTCATCAGGCCAGAGCTCTTTCCTCCATACATTTTGGGAGTCTCCCACATGCCTTTTCGCAAACTCACAACGTGCCTTTTTGTTTTTAGCTAAAAAGTAATGGCTTTCCTCTGACCACTCTGCCATAAAGCCCAACTCTAAGGAGCGTACGGCTTATTGTCATCCTATGTACAGATACTCCAGTCTCTGCTGTGGAACTCTGCAGCTCCTCCAAGGTTACCTTAGGTCTCTGTGCTGCCTCTCTGATTAATGCCCTCCTTGCCCGGTCCGTGAGTTTTGGTGGGTGGCCGTCTCTTGGCAGGTTTGCTGTTGTGCCATGTTCTTTCCATTTGGTTATGATAGATTTGATGGTGCTCCTGGGGATCATTAAGGATTTGAATTTTTTTTTATAACCTAACCCTGACTTGTTGTCATGGATGGTGTTGCAGAAAGCTGGAACTTATAAATAAACATCCGACTGGCTTGATCCCAAACTAAGGAGCATATGGGTGAGCCCTATAAAACCCCTAGAGCTCTCCCTAACTGCTATGCCCATGCAAAGATCTTTATGGTAGACGATTGCATGTCCACGTACCTTATACTATCTGACACCTGAAAACCCTAGAATAGTGAGGGGACATGACCACCGGCTCCCTGCACTTAATACGGACGGAGTCAGGGTCACCTACAATCAAGCCAGCAAATAAACACAAATAAATGAAACAGACTTATCTGAGGAATCAGGAGAAGGAGCATCCAGCAGTGAACAACTCATCCAGGAAGAAGTATAAACCACAAAGTGAGGCAGTATGGGAGGGAATATAAAGGGAGACAATCAGTGCAAATAGATGACAGCTGGGAGAAGGAAAGGAGATGACAAAGTGAAACCAAAACAAAGAACTTCATGCAAAAGGTAGCGAAGAACGTCTAACAGATCCCTCCCTCTACGGGTGGAATCCGGACACTCAGAGCCCACCTTCTCAGGATGAGACCTATGGAAAGCCCTGATGAGACGATTGGCCTTAATGTCTGCCACTGGGACCCACATCCTCTCCTCAGGACCATAACCCTACCAATGAACGAGGTACTGGAGAGAACCGCGGATAATGCGAGAATCCACAATCCTAGAGACCTGAAATTCAAGATTACCATCAACAACAATCGGAGGAGGAGGCAAAGAGGAGGGTACCGTGGGTTGGACATAAGGTTTCAATAGGGACCTGTGAAAAACATTATGGATCTTCAAAGTCTGAGGAAGATCAAGACGGAAGGCAACGGGATTGATGACGGACAAGATCTTGTAAGGCCCAATAAACTTAGGACCCAACTTCCAGGAGGGAACCTTCAGTTTGATATTCTTTGTAGACGACCACACCAGATCCCCCACATTCAGGTCCGGACCAGGCACACGTCTCTTATCCGCCACACGCTTATATATCTCACTCATCCTCTTCAGATTACCCTGAATCTTTTGCCAAATAGATGACAAAGACGAGGAGAATCTCTCCTCATCAGGTAAACCAGAAGACCCCTCTCCAGAGAATGTCCCAAACTGCGGATGAAACCCATATGCACCAAAAAATGGTGACTTATCAGAGGACTCCTGGCGACGGTTATTTAAAGCAAACTCAGCAAGGGACAAAAAAGAACACCAATCCTCCTGATTTTCCGCCACAAAACAGCGCAGATATGTCTCCAGATTCTGATTGACGCGTTCGGTCTGACCATTCGACTGCGGGTAAAAAGCAGAAGAGAAAGGCAACCGAACCCCCAAGGGAGAACAGAAGGCCTTCCAGAATCTGGAAACAAATTGTGTGCCCCTATCAGAAACGATGTCTGAAGGAATGCCATGCAATTTAACAATGTGATCAACAAACGCTTGCGCCAGTGTCTTAGCATTGGGTAACCCAGGAAAGGGAATGAAATGCGCCATTTTGCTAAAACGGTCCACTACTACCAGAATCACAGTCTTCCCGAGGAACGAGGCAGGTCCGTAATGAAGTCCATGGACAGATGCGTCCAAGGACGGGAATGAATGGGTAACAGGAGGAGAGAACCCGATGGCCGTGAATGAGGGACCTTGGCACGAGCGCAGGTCTCGCAGGCTGCCACAAAACCCTCAACCGTCTTACGAAGAGTCGGCCACCAGAATCTCCGAGCAATGACATCCACTGTGGCTCTGCTACCCGGGTGCCCAGCAAGGACAGTATCGTGGTGCTCCTTAAAAACCTTGTGTCGTAAAGCAAGAGGCACAAACAACCTCCCAGGGGGACAAAGATCAGGAGCCTCTGCCTGGGCTGCCTGAACCTCTGCCTCCAAATCAGGATAAAGAGCAGAGATGACCACCCCTTCAGCCAAAATGGGACCCGGGTTTTCAAAGTTCCCCCCTCCCGGAAAACACTGTGAGAGGGCATCCGCCTTCACATTTTTAACCCCAGGGCGGAACGTAACAACAAAATTAAATCTAGAAAAGAACAAAGACCATCTGGCCTGTCTCAGGTTCAGACGCTTGGCCGATTCCAAGTAGGCCAGATTCTTATGGTCTGTAAACACGGTAATAGGGTGTCTGGGTAATTTTGGAGTGCTGCTCTGCTTTACAGTTATATATATATATATATATACCCGGGTATATAATTTAAGATTGTTGCAGAATCTCTGGTTATTGCAATACTGCTGTGTTCTCAGTATACTGCACGTATGTACTATTATCATTCTTACCCTTATAAAGTTACTGTTATAACCTTATGTGGTATCTATATGTATTCTTTAGATTGTGAGATTAGTACAGTAATCATTGGTAAGGCTGCTAACTATACTTCATATGTAAGTCCCAGGAAGAGATCCTCCCTGTAATACAGAGGCTCTAACCTGGGTGGAGGCATTGACATACTTTACTTATGTTCTTACTCTTCCATTCAGCGAATGTTCTAGGTCCCATTATACACACAGGTCAGTGCCAGAGTCTGTGGTGGGAGGCATATTACTCACCCAAATAGGGCTACAGGCTTATACGCTGTATAATCTGCAGCACGCCCTCTAATACATACACGCTCCATGTCACCCTACACTGGTCTGAGCACAGTCTACAGAAACAGCACCTCACCCCCTGTTCACACACCTCTTGCCTAGAAAATAATCCTGACTGGTGACAACTAACCTTTATGCCCGCGTATGAACCTTCCAGCCAGACAGCCACACACTGTTGTGAAAGTGATAGTGAACTAACTTACTTAGTCCACATTCCTAAAAAAGTGGGAGGGTGAGACAGTGATGATAGGCGGACGAGACAGTCGTAATGGGAGGGTGAGACAGTGATGATGGCGTGTGATTGTGTGTAGGTTTATACAACTCACCTGTTGTGATCATTATCTCTAAGGTCCAAAGGTCCAGCTGGTGGCTTTTGTACCAAATTACAAACACCACATATGTAATACAAAAACATCTTTAATGTGTCTCATTCAAAGACATACAGCATAGAAATATGAAAAATCCATAAAAAATCTATGCAGATAGATGCTGAGAGAGTGATACCCCCCAGTCTCGAGATCCCCATATGTCACCTACTTATCAATATATCATTACTGTAGTTGGAGATAAAGTCCCCACTGCTGAGGTATACATAAAATACCCCACCATTATAAGTATCCTGTCTATAAATTCATGATATTAAGGTACATACCCTAATGTATAACACATAAAAATATACAGTGCCTTGCAAAAGTATTCACCCCCCCCCCCTTGACTTTTTTCGTATTTTGTTGCCTCACAACCTAGAATTAACATGGATTGTTTGAGGATTTGCATCATTTAATTTACAAAACATGCCCACAACTTTAAAGATGTTTGTTTGTTTTTTTATTGTGAAGCAAACAACAAATAGGACAAAATAACAGAAAAAGTCAATGTGCATAACTATTCACCCCCCTAAAGTCAATACTTGTAGAGCCACCTTTTGCAGCAATCACAGCTCCAAGTCGCTTTGAATAAGTCTCTATGAGCTTGCCACATCTTACCACTGGGATTTTTGCCCATTCCTCCTTGCAAAACTGCTCCAGCTCCTTCAAGTTGGATGGTTTGCGCTTGTGAACAGCAATCTTTAAGTCTGACCACAGATTTTCTATTGGATTGAGATCTGGGCTTTGACTATGCCATTCCAACACATTTACATATTTCCCCTTAAACCACTCAAGTATTGCTTTAGCAGTGTGTTTGGGGTCATTGTCCTGCTGGAAGGTAAACCTCCATCCTAGCCTCAAATCACGCACAGAGTGGTACAGGTTTTACTCAACAATATCCCTATATTTAGCACCATCCATCTTCCCCTCAACTCTGACCAGTTTCACAGTCCCGGCTGCTGAAAAACTTCCCCACAGCATGTGTCATGCCCCGCTCTGACGATGTGCAGAGGTCGGCCAGGATAGCAGCACGAGTTTAGTGTTTGTTTTGGAGCCGTGCTGGATCCGCCTCTCATCAGGTGCACTGGGTGGGGTCATTAGTTTAAATAGCACACCATCCCAGTGCTCTGAGCGGATTATAGGAATCATTGTGGTCTTGGAAGCAAGGAAGGAAGGTTGTCTGTTCCAGGTCAGAAAGATAAGTGTGATTTCAAGTTTGGTTGTTTTGTGTCATCTCTCCCATCCAGGTTCTGTGCGAGCAGACTGCTCCTATTTCCCCTCTTCACCATCTTAGGTAATTTAGGGTGTTTCAGCCCAGGCACGGGGACACATCATACCTACCATAAAGGTCTGCATGTGGGCTGAGCAGTGCAGGGAAAGAGGTCAGGGATTAGCTAGGAGGTGACCCTTCCCCTGTCTCTCGCCCAGAGCCTGGTTGGTGGGTTATCTGTGAGTCTGAGTGCACGCCCGCCGTGACAGCATGATGCTGCCACCATCATTTTTCACTGTGGGGATGGTGTTCTTTGGGTGATGTGATGTGTTGGGTTTGCGCCAGACATAGCCTTTTCTTTGATGGCCAAAAGTTACATTTTTGTCTCATCAGGCCAGAGCTCTTTCCTTCATACATTTTGGGAGTCTCCCACATGCCTTTTCGCAAACTCACAACGTGCCTTTTTGTTTTTAGCTAAAAAGTAATGGCTTTCCTCTGGCCACCCTGCCATAAAGCCCAACTCTATGGAGCGTACGGCTTATTGTCATCCTATGTACAGATACTCCAGTCTCTGCTGTGGAACTCTGCAGCTCCTCCAGGGTTACCTTAGGTCTCTGTGCTGCCTCTCTGATTAATGCCCTCCTTTCCCGATCCTTGGCAGGTTTGCTGTTGTGCCATGTTCTTTCCATTTGGTTATGATAGATTTGATGGTGCTCCTGGGGATCATCAAGGATTTGGATTTTTTTTTATAACCTAACCCTGACTTGTTGTCATGGATGGTGTTGGAGAAAGTTGGAACTTATAAATAAACATCCGACTGGCTTGATCCCAAACTAAGGAGCATATGGGTAAGCCCTATAAAACCCCTAGAGCTCTCCCTGACTGCTATGCCCATGCAAAGATCTTTATGGTAGACGATTGCATGTCCACGTACCTTATACTATCTGACACCTGAAAACCCTAGAATAGTGAGGGGACACGACCACCGGCTCCCTGCACTTAATACGGACGGAGTCAGGGTAACCTATAATCAAGCCAGCAAGTAAACACAAATAAAGGAAACAGACTTATCTGAGGAATCAGGAGAAGGAGCATCCAGCAGTCAACAACTCATCCAGGAAGAAGTATAAACCGCAAAGTAAGGCAGTATGGGAGGGAATATAAAGGGAGACAATCAGTGCAAATAGATGACAGCTGGGAGAAGGAAAGGAGATGACAAAGTGAAACCAAAACAAAGAACTTCATGCAAGAGGTAGCGAAGAACGTCTAACAGACCCCTCCCTCTACAGGTGGACTCCGGACACTCAGAGCCCACCTTCTCAGGATGAGACCTATGGAAAGCCCTGATGAGATGAGTGGCCTTAATGTCCGCCACTGGGACCCACATCCTCTCCTCAGGACCATAACCCTCTCAATGAACGAGGTACTGGAGAGAACCACGGATAATGCGAGACTCCACAATCCTAGAGACCTGAAATTCAAGATTACCATCAACAACAATCGGAGGAGGAGGCAAAGAGGAGGGTACCGTGGGTTGGACATAAGGTTTTAATAGGGACCTGTGAAAAACATTATGGATCTTCCAAGTCTGAGGAAGATCAAGACGGAAGGCAACGGGATTGATGACGGACAAGATCTTGTAAGGCCCAATAAACCTAGGACCCAACTTCCAGGAGGGAACCTTCAGTTTGATATTCTTTGTAGACAACCACACCAGATCCCCCACATTCAGGTCCGGACCAGGCACACGTCTCTTATCCGCCACACGCTTATATCTCTCACTCATCCTCTTCAGATTACCCTGAATCTTTTGCCAAATAAATGACAAAGATAAGGAAAATCTCTCCTCATCAGGTAAACCAGAAGACCCCTCTCCAGAGAATGTCCCAAACTGCGGATGAAACCCATATGCACCAAAAAATGGTGACTTATCAGAGGACTCCTGGCGACGGTTATTTAAAGCAAACTCAGCAAGGGACAAAAAAGAACACCAATCCTCCTGATTCTCCGCCACAAAACAGCGCAGATATGTCTCCAGATTCTGATTGACGCGTTCGGTCTGACCATTCGACTGCGGGTGAAAAGCAGAAGAGAAAGACAACCGAACCCCCAAGCGAGAACAGAAGGCCTTCCAGAATCTGGAAACAAATTGTGTGCCCCTATCAGAAACGATGTCTGAAGGAATGCCATGCAATTTAACAATGTGATCAACAAACGCTTGCGCCAGTGTCTTAGCATTGGGTAACCCAGGAAAAGGAATGAAATGCGCTATTTTGCTAAAACGGTCCACTACTACCAGAATCACAGTCTTCCCCGAGGAACGAGGCAGGTCCGTAATGAAGTCCATGGACAGATGCGTCCAAGGACGGGAAGGAATGGGTAACGGGAGGAGAGAACCCGATGGCCGTGAATGAGGGACCTTGGCACGAGCGCAGGTCTCGCAGGCTGCCACAAAACCCTCAACCGTCTTACGAAGAGTCGGCCACCAGAATCTCCGAGCAATGAGATCCACTGTGGCTCTGCTACCCGGGTGCCCAGCAAGGACAGTATCGTGGTGCTCCTTAAAAACCTTGTGTCGTAAAGCAAGAGGCACAAACAACCTCCCAGGGGGACAAAGATCAGGAGCCTCTGCCTGGGCTGCCTGAACCTCTGCCTCCAAATCAGGATAAAGAGCAGAGATGACCACCCCTTCAGCCAAAATGGGACCTGGGTCTTCAAAGTTCCCCCCTCCCGGAAAACAACGTGAGAGGGCATCCGCCTTCACATTTTTAACCCCAGGGCGGAACGTGACAACAAAATTAAATCTAGAAAAGAACAAAGACCATCTGGCCTGTCTCGGGTTCAGACGCTTGGCCGATTCCAAGTAGGCCAGATTCTTATGGTCTGTAAACACGGTAATAGGGTGTCTGGCTCCCTCTAACCAATGGCGCCATTCCTCAAAAGAGCTTATTTGATGGCTAACAACTCCCTATCTCCCACATCGTAATTTCTCTCTGCAGAGGAGAGTTTCCTTGAGAAAAAGGCACACGGTCGCCATTTGGCAGGAGAGGGACCCTGAGATAAGACCGCACCCACACCCACCTCAGAAGCGTCCACCTCAACAAAAAAAGGTAGAGAGACATCAGGTTGTACCAAAATGGGAGCGGAAGCAAAACTCTCTTTGATACTAGAAAAGGCTTTAAGCGCATCTACCAACCACAAAGAAAAATGTACCCCCTTTTTAGTCATATCAGTGAGTGGCTTAAAGAGGACCTTTCACTAGAATAAAACATCTAAACTAACTATACAGACATGGAGAGCGGTGCCCAGGGATCTCCCTGCACTTACAGTTATACCTGGGCGCCGCTCCGTTCGCCCGGTATAGGCTCCGGTATCTTCATAGTTAAGCTCCACCCAGGGGAACCTGCCGGCGTCTCATTCTCCTAGGCTGTAGCGCTGGCCAATCACAGCGCTCAGCTAATAGCCTGAGCGGAAAAAAAAGCCTCTCAGGCTATGAGCTGAGCGCTGTGATTGGCCAGCGCTACAGCATGGGAGAATGAGACGCCTGGAGGTTCCCCTGGGTGGAGCCTAACTATGAAGATACCGGAGCCTATACCGGGCGAACGGAGCGGCGCCCAGGTATAACAGTAAGTGCAGGGAGATCCCTGGGCGCCGCTCTCCATGTCTGTATAGTTAGTTTAGATGTTTTATTCTAGTGAAAGGTCCTCTTTAACAACAGAGGAATAATTCAAAATGAACTTTCTGCAATAATTGGCAAAACCCATAAAACGGTACAGCGCCTTCTGATTCTCAGGAAGCTCCCAATCAAGCACAGCGCTGACCTTCTCAGGGTCCATGCGAAAACCAGAAGCGGAGAGAAGAAAACCAAGAAATTGAATCTCCGGAGCCGCAAACACACATTTTTCCAGTTTAACGTACAATTTATTATCCCGCAGAATCAGCAAGACCTGACGTAGGTGGTCTCGATGAGTCTTAAAAAAAGGAGAAAAAATCAAAATGTCATCCAGATAGACCAGTACAAATTTCCCCATTAGGCTACTTTCACACTAGCGTTGTTTAAATCCGGCGTTCAATTCCGACACCGGAACTGCCCGCCGGATCCGGAAAAACGTGTGAAAACGGATTACATTTGAATCCTGATCAGGATTTTGATCACAATGAAAAATTGCATTGGAAAAAACGGATCCGCCATTTATGGACTTTTTCGGGTTTAACATGCAAAAGCCGGATCCGGTTTGACTGAACACACGCGTTAATGCAAGTCAATGGGAAAAAGACCGGATCCGGCGTTCAGTCAAAGTGTTCAGGATTTTTGGCCGGAGCTAAAAATACAGCATGCTACGGTTTTCTGAAAAGCCTGATCAGTCAAAAAGACTGAACTGAAGACATCCTGATGCATCCTGAACAGATTACTCTCCATTCAGAATGCATTAGGATAAAACTGATCAGTTCTTTTCCGGATTTGAGCCTCTAGGACGGAACTCAGCGCCGGAAAAGAAAAACACTAGTGTGAAAGTACCCTTAAATGATGAAAAATGCTGTTCACAAAATGTTGGAAGACGGCCGGAGCATTCATCAAACCAAAGGGCATAATCAAATTCTCGAAATGACCCTCAGGGGTATTGAAGGCCGTCTTCCATTCGTCCCCTTCCCTGACCCTGACTAGGTTGTATGCCCCTCTTAGATCCAACTTAGAAAAAACCTTAGCCCCAACAATCTGGTTAAACAGGTCCGGGATCAGAGGAAGCGGATATGGGTCACGAATCGTGATACGGTTCAGCTCCCTGAAATCCAGACAAGGTCTTAAAGAACCATCTTTTTTCTTAACAAAAAAAAAAAACAGCGGCAACAGGTGACTTCGAGGGTTGGATGTGTCCCTTTCTCAGGCTCTCAGAGATATAAGTACACATAGCGACTCTTTCAGGTTGGGAGAGATTGTATAAACGTGATTTTGGCAGTTTGGCGCCTGGGATGAGATTAATAGGGCAGTCGTACTCCTGGTGCGGGGGAACTCCTGGACACCACTCTCGGAAAACACATCCGAAAATTCAGAGAGAAAAGATGGCACAGTCTTGGTAGAAACCTCTGAAAGAGACGCCGTGAGGCAATTCTCTCTGCAAAACTCACTCCAACCATTTATTTGCCTTGCTTGCCAATCAATGGTGGGGTTATGTTTAGTGAGCCAGGGTAGCCCCAACACTAGCGGAGTAGGTAATCCGCTTAAGACGAAACATGACATATCCTCAACATGAGCGTCACCCACAGTCAAACGGATATTGTGAACTATGCCCTTTAACGATCTTTGAGAAAGTGGAGCGGAATCGATAGCAAAAACAGGTATATCCTTTTCCAAAGTGCATACCTGGAAACCATGTGTTATTGCAAATTGATTATCAATGAGATTAACAGCTGCTCCACTATCTACAAAAATCTCACAAACAATGTTCTTGCTAGCTAGCGCCACCCTGGCAGGTAGGAGAAAACGGGAACTACAAGTAAATGGCAAACCTTCAATTTCCGCATCAACTTTGCCAATAGTAGCAAATGGAAAGTTTTTGGAGGTTTTTTTTCTTTTTCTTTTATTACCCTCAGAAAACTCCATGAATCTCCTAGAGGGGCAAACATTAGCCAAATGATTTATACCCCCACAACAGAAACAAACCCTCCTCTGAGAGCTGAATCCTCTACTATCAGAGGCAAGCAAACCCAGCTGCATAGCCTCCTCCTCAGAGGGGATTGAGAGAGACTGAGACCCCTGCACACTGAATGAGACAGCCCCACTGTCCTTGGACTGAATATGACAGGAAGGAGTAGTCTCCTCTCTCTCTCTAAGACGCCTGTCAATGCGAACAGCTAGAGACATGGCTGACTCTAACGATGCTGGTCTCTCATGAAAAGCAAATGCATCTTTCAATATTTCCGAAAGACCATGGCAAAATTGACTTCGGAGTGCAGCATCATTCCAACCAGTATAAGCTGCCCATCTCCGAAATTCTGAACAATATATCTCTGTGGACTGTTTACCCTGGCATAAAAGACGCAGTTTAGATTCAGCCAGAGCAATAAGATCCGGGTCATCATATATCTGTCCCAGGGCTACAAAAAATTCATCCACCGATCGGAGGGGCCGTGCCCCGACCGGCAGCGAAAAGGCCCAAGACTGGGCGTTATCCCTGAGCAACGAGATGATGATCCCCACCCTCTGCTCCTCATCACCAGAGGAATGGGGAAGTAGGTGAAAATGGAGTTTGCAAGCCTCTCTAAAGCAAACAAAATTCTCACTACCCCCGGAGAACGTATCCGGAAGCGAGATCTTAGGCTCGGAACAAACTTCATGAACGCAAGCAGAACCGGTCACCTGAAACGAGACACAGTTTTACGGAGATCTGCTACCTCCAGTGAAAGACCTTGCATGCGGTCAATCAAGGCTGAAACCGGATCCATGCTTAAGACGGTTATGGAGGTTTATAATGTCACGGATGGTGTTGCAGAAAGCTGGAACTTATAAATAAACATCCGACTGGCTTGATCCCAAACTAAGGAGCATATGGGTGAGCCCTATAAGAGCCCTAGAGTGCTGACTGCTATGCCCATGCAAAGATCTTTGTGGTAGACGATTGCATGTCCTCGTACTATGTGACACCTGAAAACCCTATAATAGTGAGGGGACACGACCACTGGCTCCCTGCACTTAATACGGACAGAGTCAGGGTCACCTACAATCAAGCCAGCAAGAAACACAAATAAAGGAAACAGACTTATCTGAGGAATCAGGAGAAGCAGGCTCCAGCAGTGAACACAATCCAGGAAGAAGTATAAACCGCAAAGTGAGGCAGTATGGGAGGAAATATAAAGGGAGACAATCAGTGCATATAGGTGACAGCTGGGAGAAGAAAAGGAGATGAGAAAGTGAAACCAAAACAAAGAACATCATATAACAGGTAGAGAAGAACGTCTGCCAGATCTTCTCACAGAGCTGGCGGTGACAGTAGTTGTCACAGTACACACTGTAGGCCTAACACACACGCTTGCAGGCAAGTAACTGCAATTATATTACAGTCAAAAAAGTTTTTTTTTGTATGTAATCTACTGTGACACCAGATACGAGTGGCACTGTGCACTGGCAGTAGTTGGCACAGTACACACTGTAGGCCTAACACACACGCTTGCAGGCAACTAACTGAAATTATATTACAGTCAAAAAAGTGTTTGTTTGCTTTTTAAATGTAATCTACTGTGACACCAGATATGAGTGGCACTGGTGGCACTGTGCACTGGCAGTAGTTGGCACAGTACACACTGTAGGCCTAACAAACACGCTTGCAGGCAAGTAACTGAAATTATATTACAGTCAAAAAAGTTGTTTTTTTTTTAAATGTAATCTACTGTGACACCAGATATGAGTGGCACTGTGCACTGGCAGTAGTTGGCACAGTACACACTGTAGGCCTAACACACATGCTTGCAGGCAACTAACTGAAATTATATTACAGTCAAAAAAGTGTTTTGTTTTTTAAAATGTAATCTACTGTGACTAGGGTTGCCACCCGTCTGGGATTGACCGGGACAGTCCGGGTTTGTAATCCTGTGTCCGGGTACAAGCCTTTCTCAGACCCGGACACAGGATTATTCATTCAAAGTAAACTGCAGTGTGTGTGGACGGACGTCCGACCGAGACTCCGTCGATCCGATCACATATTTAAGCTGTCACTCATTACGGCCGGGTGATCAGCTGAGCGCAGCGCTCCCGAGCCTCCCTCCTCCCTCCTACACACTACAGTGATGCCAGGCAGCGCTGTGTTCACTCACTGTTCAGTCTCCGGACTCCTCGCTCCTCCTCTGCCTCCCAGTCCCTCCCTCCTTCTCTCTGATAAGGAAGTCAGGTCCACACAGGAAGTGACATCAGAGAGAGAGGCAGGGAGGGAGAATTGAAATCATTCTTCTTCAAACTCCAGTCCAGCTCCAGTCCAGCTCCAGCAGCCTGCCCAAGTAGTGCCCCTGCCCACTGTGCCCTGCCTGCAGAGTGACCAAGACAGTCCTGACACCTGTCCTAGATAGACACTTCTAAAAAGGTATATAAAACATTTGAAGTGTGTAATGTAACAGTGTTTAACCACCTCCGGACCGCCTAACGCAGGATCGCGTTCCGGAGGTGGCAGCCCTGCGCAGAGTCACGCATATATGCGTCATCTCGCGATGGGCGAGATTTCCTGTGAACGCGCGCACACAGGCGCGCGCGCTCACAGGAACGGAAGGTAAGAGAGTTGATCTCCAGCCTGCCAGCGGCGATCGTTCGCTGGCAGGCTGGAGATGTGTTTTTTTTAACCCCTAACAGGTATATTAGACGCTGTTTTGATAACAGCGTCTAATATACCTGCTACCTGGTCCTCTGGTGGTCCCATTTGTTTGGATCGACCACCAGAGGACACAGGTAGCTCAGTAAAGTCCCACCAAGCACCACTACACTACACCCCCCCCCCGTCACTTATTAACCCCTTATTAGCCCCTGATCACCCCTGATCACCCCATATAGACTCCCTGATCACCCCCCTGTCATTGATCACCCCCCTGTCATTGATTACCCCCCTGTAAAGCTCCATTCAGATGTCCGCATGATTTTTACGGATCCACTGATAGATGGATCAGATCCGCAAAACGCATCCGGACGTCTGAATGAAGCCTTACAGGGGCGTGATCAATGACTGTGGTTATCACCCCATATAGACTCCCTGATCACCCCCCCTGTCATTGATTACACCCCTGTCATTGATCAACCCCCTGTAAAGCTCCATTCAGACGTCCGCATGATTTTTACGGATGCACTGATAGATGGATCCGATCCTCAAAACGCATCCGGACGTCTGAATGAAGCCTTACAGGGGCATGATCAATGACTGTGGTGATCACCCCATATAGACTCCCTGATCACCCCCCTGTAAAGCTCCATTCAGATGTCCGCATGATTTTTACGGATGCACTGATAGATGGATCCGATCCGCAAAACGCATCCGGACGTCTGAATGAAGCCTTACAGGGGCATGATCAATGACTGTGGTGATCACCCCATATAGACTCCCTGATCACCCCCCTGTAAAGCTCCATTCAGATGTCCGCATGATTTTTACGGATGCACTGATAGATGGATCCGATCCTCAAAACGCATCCGGACGTCTGAATGAAGCCTTACAGGGGCATGATCAATGACTGTGGTGATCACCCCATATAGACTCCCTGATCACCCCCCTGTAAAGCTCCATTCAGATGTCCGCATGATTTTTACGGATGCACTGATAGATGGATCCGATCCGCAAAACGCATCCGGACGTCTGAATGAAGCCTTACAGGGGCATGATCAATGACTGTGGTGATCACCCCATATAGACTCCCTGATCACCCCCCTGTCATTGATCACCCCCCTGTAAAGCTCCATTCAGATGTCCGCATGATTTTTACGGATGCACTGATAGATGGATCCGATCCGCAAAACGCATCCGGACGTCTGAATGAAGCCTTACAGGGGCATGATCAATGACTGTGGTGATCACCCCATATAGACTCCCTGATCACCCCCCTGTCATTGATTACCCCCCTGTAAAGCTCCATTCAGATGTCCGCATGATTTTTACGGATGCACTGATAGATGGATCCGATCCGCAAAACGCATCCGGACGTCTGAATGAAGCCTTACAGGGGCATGATCAATGACTGTGGTGATCACCCCATATAGACTCCCTGATCACCCCCCTGTCATTGATTACCCCCCTGTAAAGCTCCATTCAGATGTCCGCATGATTTTTACGGATGCACTGATAGATGGATCGGATCCGCAAAACGCATCCGGACGTCTGAATGAAGCCTTACAGGGGCGTGATCAATGACTGTGGTGATCACCCCATATAGACTCCCTGATCACCCCCCTGTCATTGATCAACCCCCCTGTCATTGATCAACCCCCCTGTCATTGATCACCCCCCCTGTCATTGATCACCCCCCTGTCATTGATCCCCCCCCCCCCCCCCTCTGTAAGGCTCCATTCAGATATTTTTTTGGCCCAAGTTAGCAGAATTTTTTTTTTTTTTTCTTACAAAGTCTCATATTCCACTAACTTGTGTCAAAAAATAAAATCTCACATGAACTCACCATACCCCTCACGGAATCCAAATGCGTAAAATTTTTTAGACATTTATATTCCAGACTTCTTCTCACGCTTTAGGGCCCCTAGAATGCCAGGGCAGTATAAATACCCCACATGTGACCCCATTTCGGAAAGAAGACACCCCCAGGTATTCCGTGAGGGGCATATTGAGTCCATGAAAGATTGAATTTTTTGTCCCAAGTTAGCGGAACGGGAGACTTTGTGAGAAAAAAATTAAAAATATCAATTTCCGCTAACTTGTGCCAAAAAAAAAAAATTTCTATGAACTCGCCATGCCCCTCATTGAATACCTTGGGGTGTCTTCTTTCCAAAATGGGGTCACATGTGGGGTATTTATACTGCTCTGGCATTCTAGGGGCCCCAAAGCGTGAGAAGAAGTCTGGTATCCAAATGTCTAAAAATGCCCTCCTAAAAGGAATTTGGGCACCTTTGCGCATCTAGGCTGCAAAAAAGTGTCACACATCTGGTATCGCCGTACTCAGGAGAAGTTGGGGAATGTGTTTTGGGGTGTCATTTTACATACACCCATGCTGGGTGAGAGAAATATCTTGGTCAAATGCCAACTTTGTATAAAAAAATGGGAAAAGTTGTCTTTTGCCAAGATATTTATCTCACCCAGCATGGGTATATGTAAAATGACACCCCAAAACACATTTCCCAACTTCTCCTGAATACGGCGATACCACATGTGTGACACTTTTTTGCAGCCTAGGTGGGCAAAGGGGCCCATATTCCAAAGAGCACCTTTAGGATTTCACAGGTCATTTACCTACTTACCACACATTAGGGCCCCTGGAAAATGCCAGGGCAGTATAACTACCCCACAAGTGACCCCATTTTGGAAAGAAGACACCCCAAGGTATTCCGTGAGGGGCATGGCGAGTTCCTAGAATTTTTTATTTTTTGTCACAAGTTAGTGGAAAATGCTTTTTTTTTTTTTTTTTTTTTTTTTTTCATACAAAGTCTCATATTCCACTAACTTGTGACAAAAAATAAAAAGTTCCATGAACTCACTATGCCCATCAGCGAATACCTTGGGGTCTCTTCTTTCCAAAATGGGGTCACTTGTGGGGTAGTTATACTGCCCTGGCATTCTAGGGGCCCAAATGTGTGGTAAGGAGTTTGAAATCAAATTCTGTAAAAAATGACCTGTGAAATCCGAAAGGTGCTCTTTTGAATATGGGCCCCTTTGCCCACCTAGGCTGCAAAAAAGTGTCACACATCTGGTATCTCCGTAATCGGGAGAAGTTGGGGAATGTGTTTTGGGGTGTCATTTTACATATACCCATGCTGGGTGAGAGAAATATCTTGGCAAAAGACAACTTTTCCCATTTTTTTATACAAAGTTGGCATTTGACCAAGATATTTATCTCACCCAGCATGGGTATATGTAAAAAGACACCCCAAAACACATTCCTCAACTTCTCCTAAATACAGAGATACCAGATGTGTGACACTTTTTTGCAGCCTAGGTGGGCAAAGGGGCCCACATTCCAAAGAGCACCTTTCGGATTTCACAGGTCATTTACCTACTTACCACACATTTGGGCCCCTAGAATGCCAGGGCAGTATAACTACCCCACAAGTGACCCCATTTTGGAAAGAAGAGACCCCAAGGTATTCGCTGATGGGCATAGTGAGTTCATGGAAGTTTTTATTTTTTGTCACAAGTTTGTGGAATATGAGACTTTGTATGAAAAAAAAAATAAAAAAAAAATCATCATTTTCCACTAACTTGTGACAAAAAATAAAAAATTCTAGGAACTCGCCATGCCCCTCACGGAATACCTTGGGGTGTCTTCTTTCCAAAATGGGGTCACTTGTGGGGTAGTTATACTGCCCTGGTATTCTAGGGGCCCAAATGTGTGGTAAGGAGTTTGAAATCAAATTCAGGAAAAAATGAGGAGTGAAATCCGAAAGGTGCTCTTTGGAATATGGGCCCCTTTGCCCACCTAGGCTGCAAAAAAGTGTCACACATCTGGTATCCCCGTACTCAGGAGAAGTTGAGGAATGTGTTTTGGGGTGTCTTTTTACATATACCCATGCTGGGTGAGATAAATATCTTGGTCAAATGACAACTTTGTATACAAAAATGGGAAAAGTTGTCTTTTGCCAAGATATTTCTCTCACCCAGCATGGGTATATATAAAATGACACCCCAAAACACATTCCCCACCTTCTCCTGAGTACGGAGATACCAGATGTGTGACACTTTTTTGCAGCCTAGGTGGGCAAAGGGGCCCATATTCCAAAGAGCACCTTTCGGATTTCACAGGTCATTTTTTACAGAATTTGATTTCAAACTCCTTACCACACATTTGGGCCCCTAGAATGCCAGGGCAGTATAACTACCCCACAAGTGACCCCATTTTGGAAAGAAGAGACCCCAAGGTATTCGCTGATGGGCATAGTGAGTTCATAGAACTTTTTATTTTTTGTCACAAGTTAGTGGAATATGAGACTTTGTAAGAAAAAAAAAAAAAAAAAAAATCATAATTTTCCGCTAACTTGTGACAAAAAATAAAAAGTTCTATGAACTCACTATGCCCATCAGCGAATACCTTAGGGTGTGTACTTTCAGAAATGGGGTCATTTGTGGGGTGTTTGTACTGTCTGGGCATTGTAGAACCTCAGGAAACATGACAGGTGCTCAGAAAGTCAGAGCTGCTTCAAAAAGCGGAAATTCACATTTTTGTACCATAGTTTGTAAACGCTATAACTTTTACCCAAACCATTTTTTTTTTTACCCAAACATTTTTTTTTTTATCAAAGACATGTAGAACTATAAATTTAGAGCAAAATTTCTATATGGATGTCGTTTTTTTTTGCAAAATTTTACTACTGAAAGTGAAAAATGTCATTTTTTTGCAAAAAAATCGTTAAATTTCGATTAATAACAAAAAAAGTAAAAATGTCAGCAGCAATGAAATACCACCAAATGAAAGCTCTATTAGTGAGAAGAAAAGGAGGTAAAATTCATTTGGGTGGTAAGTTGCATGACCGAGCAATAAACGGTGAAAGTAGTGTAGGTCAGAAGTGTAAAAAGTGGCCTGGTCTTTCAGGGTGTTTAAGCACTGGGGGCTGAGGTGGTTAAAGGGTTTCTTCCACCAAAAATACCGTTATGTAGCTGACTGATATAGCGATGCGCTAATGTCAGCATTACATAACAGTATGTTTCTAACATTAGTCCCTGCTGCCGTTTTTGCTAAAAAAGCACTTTTATTATATGCTAATGAGCCTCTAGGTGCTATGTGGGCGTAAAATCAGCACCTAGAGGCTCCGCCACTCACCCATTATCCCGCCCAGGTCCCCTGTTCTGCCCGCCCTGCTCCTCTTGATTGATGCCACTGTTCGCAGCAGCGTTGACAAAATCCCGCGCCTGTGCCGTTCACTATGTCTTCGGCGCAGGCGCAGTGAGTGAAGGCCGCTCTCCTGGTGCCGACTTCCTCACTGTGACGTAGTCGGCGCAAGCGCAGTGAGGAATCCGGCACCAGGATCGCATTATTCACTCACTACGCCTGCGCCGAAGACAGAAGTGAACGGCGCAGGCGCGGGATTTCGCCATCGATGCAGGGAACAGTGGCATCAATCAAGAGGAGTGGGGCGGGCACAACACTGGACCTGGGCGGGATAATGGGTGAGTGGACGGAGCCTCTAGGTGCTGATTTTAAGCCCAAATAGCACCTAGAGGCTCATTAGCATATTATAAAAGTGCTTTTTTAGCAAAAACGGCTGCAGGGACTAACGTTAGAAACATACTGTTATGTAGTGCTGACATTGGCGCATCGCTATATCAGTCTGCTACATAACGGTATTTCTGGTGGTAGAAACCATTTAAACAGGTTTCTGAATCTGTCAATCATCATAAAAAACGTTACGTTATGTAGCTGACTGACATTAGCGATGGGCTGATGTCAGTCAGCTACATAATAGTGTGTTTTATAACTCCCTGCCTGCTGCCGTTCTCTTAAAATAAAAACTTATAATATGCTAATGAGCCTCTTCAGGGGCGTAACGATCGCAGTGCAACAGCGACCAGGGGTGGAGGTGGAACATGGGCGTGGCTGGAGGCGAGGCATGGTTGCGGCTGGAGGTGGGACATGGGTGGGGCCTGGAAGGGGGACCTCCCTCCCTTCGGTTCGGGTTTGGCTTGAAGAAAAGGTGGCAACCCTAACTGTGACACCAGATATGAGTGGCACTGGGCAAGTGGGCACAGTATACGCTGTGTGCCTGACACACACGCTGGCAGGCAACTGCAGTTAGATTACAGAGGAAAAAAAAAAAAAAGCAGACTGATGTACTAGCCCTAAAAAGGGCTTTTTGGGGTGCTGTCAGGACGCTGTCCTTACAGCAGATCAGATGAGTCTCTCAGGACTGGAGTGGACACTGAATACACTGGCCTAGCTGACGATTTCCCTATTAAATCAGCAGCAGCTACACTGTCCCTCCTCTCACTAAGAATGCAGCTTCCGAATGAATCTAAAATGGATGCTGTCCAGGAGGTGGGGGGGTCTGGGAGGGAGGGTCTGCTGCTGATTGGCTGGAATGTGTCTGCTGACTGTGAGGTACAGGGTCAAAGTTTGCTCAATGATGACGTATAGGGGGCGGACCGAACATCGCATAACAAGCGATGTTCGCCGGCGAATAGTTCGGGACATCTCTATCTGCATGGTCTCTCCTATATATGAAAAACCGCAAGGGAATTTGATCAGGTATATCACATTAGATGTATCACAAGTGTAGTAACCCCTGATCCTGTAAGACTTCCCTGTGTGTGGATGATAAAAATACGGGCCCTTCGCCACATTGGAGCACTGCATACAATGCAGACACGGAAATGTTCAGTTTTTCCGCTGCTTCAAGGTTCTCTGAACCTGGTTTCCTCTTATATGTCCTATGTCTGCATGTATCAACTGATCTCTTTAGGAAGAAAACAGATAGGAATTGTATATTACACTATCAAAGCGCTCATCTACCAGCCACGAAGAAGGCTATACCCAAGTCCCAATACATGAGGGTCAAAAAGATAGTAACAGATGTCTCAACCCAACAAAAAAGAATGGAAGAAATGACATCTAGATTCTTGGAGAGAAATTACCCCCCAGATTTATTAACAAAAGTGAAGGAATCGGCGATGCAACAACAGACACAAAAGAACAGAGTTGAGAGTATAGCATTTATACACAAATACCATTCCTTTAACCATCGCATAGATATCATAGTCCGTAAACATTGGCATGTATTGGGAAGAGCATATCCAGGGGTTAAAGAGTTCCAGAATCCACCACTCATTTGTAACAAACGAAATTCCAACTTGAGAGATCAGTTGATACATGCAGACATAGGAAGTATAAGACGAAACCAGGTTCAGAGAACCTTGATGCAGCAGAAAACCGGAACATTTCCGTGTCTGCGTTGTATGCAGTGCCCCAATGTGGCGAAGGGCCCGTATTTTTATCATCCACACACAGGGAAATCTTACAGGATCAGGGGTTACTACACTTGTGATACATCTAATGTGATATACCTGATCAAATTCCCTTGCGGTTTTTTATATATCGGAGAGACCATGCAGACCATTAGAAACCGGATTTGTAAGCACAAGTCAACAATTCGCAAGAAAAATCTACTGCTACCGATACCCTTCCACTTTGAGAATTGCAGGCATTCCATTTCACAGTTAAAATACCAGGTGATAGAGCAGGTTTGCCCTCCATGAAGAGGAGGTGATATAAAAAAACTTTTATTAAGGAGGGAAGCATTCTGGATCCACACTTTAGACACACTGCAGCCCAGAGGTCTGAACAGGGATTATAAAGTTTTGGCGTTTTAAAGATTTTTTATGGATTTGATATTTATTGTGATGTATTTTTTCACAGGCTGCAACATTACGATAATGGAATGATGTTTCTATATGAAATCAGAGTTTAGGTGAAATGACCTAGTCACGTGATGTTTCACACCAGGTTGTATTTGTTCAATTGAGGAGTCATTTGATGATGTCATAAGCATGTGATGTGATTGGACACCTATAAAATAGAATGTATTGTCATTTGTGATATGGCTGAGGAAGGCTATACGTGCCGAAACGCGTCCCATGTGAGGACTATTTCTTCATAATAAAGATATAATATTCAAGCAAGCAAGGCAGCTGGGAATTTTTGATTTGGATTTTGTGGACAGGAGATGTGGCGCAACTAATGTCACTGTCCGCAGCGGACACCGTCTACGGAAAAAGTACACTGGATGTCACAGATATTTTTTGGATGCGCACACTTTACACTGGAGATGTGGCGCAGCTAATGTCACTGTGCACAGCAGCATAGGCGTGCGCACGGGGTGTGCCGGGTGTGCCTGGGCACACCCTAATCACACCCCTGTGCTCCGCCTCCTGCACTGCTGCAGTGCCGCTTGAGCCCCGCACTGTCCGCACAGCTTCAACATACATTGACTGCTCGACTGACGACTATACTGTATCGACTGCTCACTGCTCCTGTGCTCCGTGACTCCGTCTCCCGGCGGCCGGCCGCGTAACGCCACTCACTCCGACGTCACGCGCCTGCTCCGTCTGCTTCATTAATAAAGTGGGAGGAGCAGGTGCGTGCGGCGTGACGGAGTGAGTGACGTCACGTTACGCTGCCCCCCGCCGGCCGCCTAGTTTGAATGTTTGGAGAGCCTGCCTGCTCGCCCGCCCACCCAGTGCCCATGCCCAGTGAATTGTGTGCACTGTGAAAATTGTGTGCACTGTGAGTCCTGACTGTCCCAGTAAGTTAGTAATAGATTAGATAGTAGTACAACTTGGCACAATTTTAATTCAGACATCCCAACCTGCAAAAACTCATTTCAGGGAGGTGCACTTCTAATTTCAGGGAGGTTTTCTTTTTTTTTCTTTCACAAACTTTTTATTACATTTCCCAAACATATGCAGCATCTGCACACTTTGCTCTATGGTGTGGAGAACTGGGCTCATTACCCTGCCCCAAATTATCATATTTATGTATATGATTAAAGAGATTCTGTCACCACCTATAAGCCCTGTGAGCTAAACATATGCTCATGTCCAGGGTAGCATTCTGATTTCTAAGGTGGCCTTATAAAAGCTATTTGTGGCTTTATTCTGCAGAAAAACAGGTTTTACTAACCTGTCAATCATTGAATTAAGGTGCCCAAGCAGGGGAGGTCTGTGGATGCATGGTGCCCGGCCGCACGCATCGCCGTTCGTGCCCACCGCCGCCTTCTACTCCTCAGTGCCGCCTCTCCCTCCCTCCCCCTCCTCCCGCTTTGAGATGCCGCACGTGCGCATAGGCTCAGCCTGATGCGCCGTTGCGGACTGCTGGCATCGGCTTCTTCTTGCACTGTGCGCACGCGCCGAGAAGGGGACACTGCTACAGGGTGCCGGAAAGGTTTACTGCGAGTAAACTAGAGATGGGAAGTTCGGATCCTTCACATGAATCGGTTCATTTGATTCAGTTCATTCAAATGAACCGATTCATGAATCAAATCTTCGGTTCATTCGCTGAGCTGACAAGAAGCAAGTGAACCGAAGCTTAGGTTGCGCAATGCGCATGCGCATGCGCGGATGCTTCGATTCACTTGCTGACTCGCTGAGTCGGCTCTTGGTCTGAGTCAGGAAGTTTATTCTTTAAAACCCTGTGTGTAATTATCTACCCCACTGTAGGGGGGAAAAAAAAGCAAAAAATACATCTCTCTCAATAGTTATATAGCTACTGAATGAGACAGAAGAAGGGATGCCTTTAACATATATACACTGCTCAAAAAAATAAAGGGAACACAAAAATAATACATCCTAGATCTGAATTAATTTAATATTCTTCTGAAATACTTTGTTCTTTACATAGTTGAATGTGCTGACAACAAAATCACACAAAAATAAAAAAATGGAAATCAAATTTTTCAACCCATGGAGGTCTGGATTTGGAGTCACACTCAAAATTAAAATGGAAAAACACACTACAGGCTGATCCAACTTTGATGTAATGTCCTTAAAACAAGTCAAAATGAGGCTCAGTAGTGTGTGTGGCCTCCACGTGCCTGTATGACCTCCCTACAACGCCTGTGCATGCTCCTGATGAGGTGGCAGATGGTCTCCTGAGGGATTTCCTCCCAGACCTGGACTAAAGCATCTGCCAACTCCTGGACAGTCTGTGGTGCAACGTGACGTTGGTGGAAAGAGCGAGACATGATGTCCCAGATGTGCTCAATTGGATTCAGGTCTGGGGAACGGGCGGGCCAGTCCATAGCATCAATGCCTTCGTCTTGCAGGAACTGCTGACACACTTCAGCCACATGAGGTCTAGCATTGTCTTGCATTAGGAGGAACCCAGGGCCAACCGCACCAGCATATGGTCTCACAAGGGGTCTGAGGATCTCATCTCGGTACTTAATGGCAGTCAGGCTACCTCTGGCAAGCACATGGAGTGCTGTGCGGCCCTCCAAAGAAATGCCACCCCACACCATTACTGACCCAATGCCAAACCGGTCATGCTGGAGGATGTTGCAGGCAGCAGAACGTTCTCCACGGCGTCTCCAGACTCTGTCACGTCTGTCACATGTGCTCAATGTGAACCTGCTTTCATCTGTGAAGAGCACAGGGCGCCAGTGGCAAATTTGCCAATCTTGGTGTTCTCTGGCAAATGCCAAACGTCCTGCACGGTGTTGGGCTGTAAGCAACCCCCACCTGTGGACGTCGGGCCCTCATATCACCCTCATGGAGTCTGTTTCTGACCTTTTGAGCAGACACATGCACATTTGTGGCCTGCTGGAGGTCATTTTGCAGGGCTCTGGCAGTGCTCCTCCTGTCCCTCCTTGCACAAAGGCGGAGGTAGCGGTCCTGCTGCTGGGTTGTTGCCCTCCTACGGCCTCCTCCACGTCTCCTGATGTACTGGCCTGTCTCCCGGTAGCGCCTCCATGCTCTGGACACTACGCTGACAGACAAAACAAACCTTCTTGCCACAGCTCGCATTGATGTGCCATCCTGGATAAGCTGCACTACCTGAGCCACTTGTGTGGGTTGTAGACTCCGTCTCATGTTACCACTAGAGTGAAAGCACCGCCAGCATTCAAAAGTGACCAAAACATCAGCCAGGAAGCATAGGAACTGAGAAGTGGTCTGTGGTTACCACCTGCAGAACCACTCCTTTATTGGGGGTGTCTTGCTAATTGCCTATCATTTCCACCTGTTGTCTATCCCATTTGCACAACAGCATGTGAAATTGATTGTCACTCAGTGTTGCTTCCTAAGTGGACAGTTGGATTTCACAGAAGTGTGATTGACTTGGAGTTACATTGTGTTGTTTAAGTGTTCCCTTTATTTTTTTGAGCAGTGTATTTCCTTGCTAAGCCAATTTGACCCTAAAGGGTTAATTCAACCTGTAATCTAAACTCTCTGTCCTGTCACTTCTCTTATCTCTCTGCTCTGCTATCAGTAAACCTTTCCAGGATATATTGTCTCACATGCGGGCGTCAGGGAGCCGCTATCTAATAGCGGGAGACTCCCTGAACGTCCTGGAGACTTGAGATCCCTGTTAATTACAACACTTACATAAGGAACGGCGGGGTCTTACAATAGTTGCCGGTCTCCACTCCCTGTTGGGGGTCAGTCACTGTCAGGGACATTGTTATGGGGGGGGGGAGATATCTGTGGATGATGAAACATATATAGCACAAGATGCTGCTATATATGTGTCATCCACAGGTGTCCCCCCCCCGGCCCCCCATAACAGTGTCATCCACAGATTCCCCCCGCATCTGCGTCAGATTCCATACAGATGCCCCCATAACAGTGCCATTCACAGATATCCCCTTAAAGGGGTATTCTCATCTTGCTCTTTCAGCCTCACCTGCAGTCACTCTGTTGTTCACTTCCTGGTTTTATGCAGCTAAAGCTGGGCGGGCTTAGGCAGCTAGAGTGAAGGCCGGCCACGCCTCCTTATGACATCACACTGAGCACTGAGTTCTTACGTGCTCGTTCCTGTGGAGAGTATGACTCATCAGTCTGGCAGCCTGCAGTGTCTGTGAGGCCCCCCCCCCCCCCTGCTGTGGAATCCTCAGAGAGCTGTGATAAGTGAGCTCAGTGTACAGTAACATGTGGCTCTTTTGCACAGTTTTACACACAATCTCAGTCTGATCTTTTACAAACCCATTCTGTGCAGCAAACACTATAATTCCATATTATACATTAGCTCTAAAGATAGTCAGCCAGTAGACTTATAATCTGTGCATTTGATTCCCATAAAACATGACCATCCCCCACCCCCCAGCACTGATGCAGATTTCTTTCTATTACAGCTGTACTACAATTGTGTATGAACCTTACACTATGTATATGTATAGATGCATATATAGCTCAGGAACATGTGTCTTCTCCAGTCTCCTTTCATAAGTTTGGCTCAAGGGCTTCCTATACAGCTCAGCTACATCTTTATTATACTCTCCCACCATCCTTGAGGTTGACGGTCCGCATATAAAGCTCTGCTCCAACTCTTTATTCCACCATCACTGAGGCTGACCATCCGCTTATACAGCTCTGCTACATATATATATAGTCACTTCCACACTAGCACTGTTGCTGAACAGCCTCATACAGTTCTAGTTCATCTATCTCTCTTCCACCATCACTGAGGCTGACCATCCGCTTATACAGCTCTGCTACATATATATAGCCACTTCCACACTAGCATTGTTGCTGAACAACCTTTTATACAGCTCTGCTACATCTGTCTCCCCCTCCCACACTAGCATTGTGGATGAAAAGCTTCCTATACAGCCCTTCTACATCTGTCTTCCTCTACACTACCAGGACCTACAGACAGATGTAGCAGAGCTGTATATAAAGTGATTCTAACACAGTTCTGGTAGTGTAGAGGAATACAGATTTTACAGAGCTGTATCTGAAGATCAACGTACATGAAGATCAAACAGAATTTGAGAGAGAGGACGTGCCGGAGAAGTATCGGAGGACCAGGAACTCTTCAAAATAGGTGAGTATCATTTTTTATTTGAATAAATGCACCACCAAATCCACCAACGATTTGACATTAGATTACAATAATGGAATTCAGGATGAACTCCATTATGGAATGGAGCAACATAGGGGGAAGACGTTATGGAGTGGAAGGACACAGAGGGGACACCATTATAAAATGGAGGGACACAGAGGGGACGCCATTATGGAATGGAGCGACACAGGGGATGCCATTATAGAATGGAGGGACACAGAGGGGACGCCATTATGGAATGGAGGGACACAGAGGGGATGACATTGAATGGAGGGACACAGGGGGGATTACATTCTGAAGTGTAGGGATACAGGGGATGCCATTATGGAGTGAAGGGACACAGAGTGGAGGACATTAGGAAGTAGAGGGACAAAGGGGACTCAATGTCCCTCCATTCTATCAACATCATAATGTCCTCCCCTCTGTGTCCCTCCGTTCCATAATGGAGTCCCTCTGTGTCACTCCATTCAATGTCACCCCCTCTATGTCCCTCCATTCAATGTCACCCCCTCTATGTCCCTCCATTCAATGTCACCCCCTCTATGTCCCTCCAATCAATCTCACCCCCTCTATGTCCCTCCAATCAATGTCACCCCCTCTATATCCCTCCATTCAATGTCACCCCTCTGTCTCCCTCCATTCAATAATGCAGCAGCCACTATGAACACAACCAGACGTGAGCAGCCATAAATCCCCCACAGCTCCATTGATGCAGTCCAGAGTCTGACCCCATCCTGCCTCATGTCCTCTGCTCCTACCCCTCTCTGCTCCTGCAGATGAAGGCACAAAGGAATAGCGTGGCCGCCCGGCGCTGATCTTTATTTCTTTGTGCTGCGTCCAAAACGGAGCCGCGCGTTCGATGGATTTCACACATGTTGGCATATTCCATGACATAAAAAAAGCTGCCCCGCACACGCATCACTAAAATATACCCAGTTGTCCCCTGTGTCCCTACATTCCATACAGTTGTCCCCTGTGTCCATACATTTCATATAGTTGCCCCCTGTGTCCCTACATTCCATATAGTTGCCCCCTGTGTCCATCCATTTCATATAGTGGTCCCCTGTGTCCATCCATTACATATAGTTGTCCCCTGTGTCCCCACATTCCATATAGTTGCCCCCTGTGTCCATCCATTTCATACAGTTGTCCCCTGTGTCCATCCATTTCATAAAGTGGTCCCCTGTGTCCACCCATTTCATATAGTTGTCCCCTGTGTCCCTACATTCCATATAGTTGCCTCCTGTGTCCATCCATTCCATATAGTTGTCCCCTGTGTCCATCCATTTTATACAGTTGTCCCCTGTGTCCATCCATTTCATATAGTTGTCCCCTGTGTCCCCACATTCCATATAGTTGCCCCCTGTGTCCATCCATTTCATACAGTTGTCCCCTGTGTCCATCCATTTCATATAGTTGCCCCCTGTGTCCATCCATTTCATACAGTTGTCCCCTGTGTCCATCCATTTCATATAGTTGTCCCCTGTGTCCCTCCATTCCATATAGTTGTCCCCTGTGTCCATCCATTTCATACAGTTGTCCCCTGTGTCCATCCATTTCATACAGTTGTCTCCTGTGTCCATCTATTTCATATAGTGGTCCCCTGTGTCCATCCATTACATATAGTTGTCCCCTGTGTCCCCACATTCCATATAGTTGCCCCCTGTGTCCATCCATTTCATACAGTTGTCCCCTGTGTCCATCCATTTCATAAAGTGGTCCCCTGTGTCCACCCATTTTATATAGTTGTCCCCTGTGTCCCTACATTCCATATAGTTGCCTCCTGTGTCCATCCATTCCATATAGTTGTCCCCTGTGTCCATCCATTTTATACAGTTGTCCCCTGTGTCCATCCATTTCATATAGTTGTCCCCTGTGTCCCCACATTCCATATAGTTGCCCCCTGTGTCCATCCATTCCATATAGTTGCCCCCTGTGTCCATCCATTCCATATAGTTGCCCCCTGTGTCCATCCATTTCATACAGTTGTCCCCTGTGTCCATCCATTTCATATAGTGGTCCCCTGTGTCCATCCATTTCATACAGTTGTCCCCTGTGTCCATCCATTTCATATAGTGGTCCCCTGTGTCCCTCCATTCCATATAGTTGTCCCCTGTGTCCATCCATTTCATACAGTTGTCCCCTGTGTCCATCCATTTCATATAGTTGCCCCCTGTGTCCATCCATTTCATACAGTTGTCCCCTGTGTCCATCCATTTCATATAGTTGTCCCCTGTGTCCCTCCATTCCATATAGTTGTCCCCTGTGTCCATCCATTTCATACAGTTGTCCCCTGTGTCCATCCATTTCAATGTGGTCCCCTGTGTCCATCCATTTCATATAGTTGTCCCTTGTGTCCCTTCATTCCATATACTTGCCCCCTGTGTCCATCCATTTCATATAGTGGTCCCCTGTGTCCATCCATTTCATATAGTTGTCCCCTGTGTCCCTACATTTTATACAGTTTTTCCCTGTGTGCGCCTACATTTTATACAGTTTTTCCCTGTGTCCCTCCTTTCAATATAGTTACATAAATGCTTCCTTTTTGGCCCCTCCACTCCATATTGATGTCCAAATTAGTTCCTTGAATCGATAAAGGTGTCCCCTGTGCCCCTCCTATTCAAATTGTCCACCCCTCTGTGTCCCTGAATTCAGAAGGAACTCCTTTATTGTCACATATTCAGAAATCGTTGGTGGATTTGGTGGTGCATGTAGAAATTATATTTACCTATTAGGAAATAGTCTCCCGGTCCTCCGATGTCCGTCTGCACCCACCCGAACTGTTCGGGTGGCCGCGCATGCACGGCTCTATCTCAGACGCGATAGATAAATTCTGCGCGTTCACGATTTCTTCCACAGGCTGGCCACAGGATCGCAGACGCTGCGGTGCGCAGGCACGGCCCATGGATGCGGCAGGCGAGATGTGGCCATATCCATGGGAAGCGCGAAAAAACACTGGAAAGAGAAAGGATGAATTTTCATGGCAATGGTAGGATATTTTTAATGACATGTATGGCAAGAAGTGTTCAATGGGGGGAAAAGATTTAAAATAACCCTTATTGATAAGATGAGAATACCCCTTTAACAGTCTATTAGGGGATATCTGTGGATGACACTGTTATGGGGGCATCTGTGGAATATGACACTGTTATGGGGGATCTGTGGATGACACTGTTATGGGGGATCTGTGGATGACACTGTTATGGGGGGGAATCTGTGGATGATACTGTTATGGGGGGGATCTGTGGATGACGCACTGTTAATAAGAGTGCATCATCCACAGATGCCCTCATAACAGTGCCATCCACAGATATCCCCTTAACAGTGCATCATCCACAGATGCCCCCATAACCATGTGTCATCCACTGATGCCCATAACAGTGGAATGTCATCCACAGATGCCCATAACAGTGCGTCATCCACAGATGCCCCCATAACAGTGTCATCCACAAATGCCTCATAACAGTGTGTCATCCACTGATGCCCATAACAGTGTCATCCACAGATCCCCCATAATAGTGTCATCCACAGATGCCCATAACAGTGCGTCATCCACAGATGCCATCATAACAGTGTCATCCACTGATGCCCATATAACAGTGGGGTGTCATCTACAGATGCCCATATGTCACACCCTGCCCTGTGGGTGTTCTGAGACGATCTGTCAGAGTTGCTGCACGTGACTTGATCTGACTGTTTTCTTTTGGGTTTGAACAGAATCCCACCTCCTATCAGGTGTGGTTCGTTTGGTCATTGGGGAGGCTATTTATTCCTCCCTCTCCCTATAGCCTTTGTGGGTTATAGTGCTTCCTTGTTTGTGTGCTGGAAATTTTGGTGGATTGTCTGCTCCAACTCATCTAAAGATAAGTCCTTTTTCCTTCTGTGTCTGTTTTTACTAGGCCCCTAGAGTGACGCTAGCTCCTTCGGTGGTTGAAGGAGCTGGTAGTCTCTTTCCCTTTTCCCTACTGCGGAGGGTTTGGTCCAGTGTGTTTCAACATAGGTACGTGGGCATGTGCATATCTACCATTGAGATATGCACATGGACATAGCAGCGTAGGGAAAGTCTTTTAGGGATTGATAGGAGATGACCCCTTTGTTCCCTAGCTTTTGGAGCCTAGTCAGTTGTTTTGTTTGCTTTGCTGTTTCCTTCCCTTATCTTACCTACCATAACAGTGCATCATCCACAGATCCCCTATAACAGTGTGTCATCCACAGATCCCCCATAACAGTGTGTCATCCACAGATCCCCCATAACAGTGTGTCATCCACAGATCCCCCATAACAGTGCATCATCCACAGATCCCCTATAACAGTGTGTCATCCACAGATCCCCCATAACAGTGCGCCTGCGCACTGAGGAGAGACAGAAAGGAGTGCAAAGAATCCGTGGAAGCAGAGGACGGCACAGCAGACGACTGAATAGCTTCTTTTGTAAGTAAATTGTTTTATTATAAATGTAGTTTAATGTCTGTTTTTGTCTTTTATTATATTCTGGCTTTTGCTTAAAGAGACAGTAATTCTTTTTTTTTTTTTATGGTTCAATAAGATTTTATTATCTTTTACAATCATAAAAGAAACATCACAAATTGCAGTATAAATACCGCATACAAGGATACATTGCGACATGCAATCGTAAACAGCAGTATAGCATCAAGGACAAGTTATAAGCATGTATCTGTATCTGTATAACAAACAATTAGCTGTCATAAAGTCAGCGGAATCAAAGGCCCTGAAGGGGCTTAATAAGGCCTCAAACAAATGATGTATAGGCCAATAATTCTAGACAAACTTTGACATAAAAGGGGGGAGACAGGATGACACACAAGAAGAGGGGGGGAGGGAGAAATCATAGGGCATAGCTAGAGAATAGCTAGGTACTTTTAAGGAGGAGAATCAGGGAGTACCCCAGATGCCACCCAAACTGAGAACGAGGTAGATGCTCTAAACCTGGACCATGGCTCCCAACTCCTAAGAAACGCCGGAATCTTGTTGTGATCAGAGGCACACATCTCTTCCCTGTGTATCAGCACATCCAGTGCAGAGGCCCAAGTGATCCTTTTCAAACTCTCGGTTGACTTCCAATTGCGTGGTATAATTTGCCTCATGGCCAGCATAAAGAGCCGCAATGAACCTTTTTTAACATGTGAGATCCGCCCCGGGAAAATAGATAGCAGAGCGATGGAAGGGGAGAGTGCTATGGTGGCCCGGAATAGAAAATTATAAAGCTTGAAGACATCTATCCATAATGGGTTAAGCCTCGGACATTTCCACCATATATGGGTCATGGTTTCCCTAGCACCATGGCATCGCCAACATAGTTCAGAAACCGAGGGGTAGAAACGATGCAATTTCTCCGGTGTCCGATACCATCTGGTAAGTATTTTATAATTGAGTTCTTGTAAATTACACGATATAGAGATCTTATGCGTAAGAAGCAAAGAACGTTTCTATTGATCCCCAGTAAATGTTTCACCCAATTCCATCTCCCAATCAAGCATAAACTTGAGTTTGAGGTAGGAATCTCCAGATTGGCTGCCCTCAGTCACCCCGGTGTTCAGTATGGCATAAAGTAAGGAAATAGCATGGCCAGGGGCCGCCTGAGCAACACATAGCTTTTCAAAATCCGTTAGAGATGTGTGGGACTGCAAACCAGGCATCAGAGAACCAACAAATTCCCTGAGCTGAAAATAGAGGAACCATCTTCCAGGAGATGGTGGGAGTATGTGCGATAGGTCCTCGAGAGGGCGTATCCCAGTAGAAGAACAGACGTCTCTCAGTCTGACAGTAGATGTGTGGTTAACTCGAAAGGCGGGCACCTGCCTTAGTCCCATAGGTAAATATGGATGATCAGTGAGCATTGAGAGGGGACCTGGGATCTTAGCCAAATTTAGTTTAGGTGCAAACTTTATCCATGAGTAGGGAGGAGCATATCAGATTGGGCATGCGGGAGGTTGCATAGGGAATTAGGGGGCAGCCAAAATATGCCTGTTGCAAGGTGGGGATTCGTAACATGCTCAATTTCTACCCACATCTTAGTATCCTTATTGTGAAAAAGATTTAAGACGCAGTTCAAAACTGCAGCCCTATAATAAGTCAAAAAGTTATGTAAACCTGTCCCTCCCTCTAATTTAGGGCGAGTCAAAAGACTATGGCCAAGCCGAGCTCTGGACTGATTCCACACGAATTGAGAAGCCAAGCGCCGGAGGCGAGTAAAGTAGATCAGGGGGATTTTACATTGAATAGTTTGAAATAAAGCAGGCGCGGTAATATGTCCATTTTAAGGGTATTAATTTTACCAAACCAAGAGATTCGTAGGGGCATCCATTTTTGAAGGCTCTCTGTAATGGATTTGAGGAGAGGAGTATAATTCAGTTTAAATAGGTGTGAGGGATTGGCAGGTATGTGAACTCCCAAATATTTGATAGAATCTTCCGCCCATTTAAAGGAGAAGGATTCTCCAAGGGATTGCACTTCCCTATGGGGAAGGTTAATATTCAGAATTTCGGACTTGTGTACATTAACTTTGAAGTTATTGACGCGTCCAAATATACCAAATTCCTTGAGAACGGACGGAAGGCCTATTCTGGGGGACGTGAGGTATAAAAGCAAGTCGTCTGCAAACAACGATAACTTATGTTCGGTTTGTCCGATCCAAAAACCTTTGATTGCTGTGTTTGCCCTAAGGGCATTGGCCAGGGACTCCATAGTCAGTATATATAAAAACGGGGACAAGGGACAACCTTGGCGTGTACCGTTTCTAATATGAAACGGTGAGGACAGAGTGCCATTGACCCGCACACATGCCGATGGTGTAGAATAAAGAGCCATGATACGCTGGAGCATCTTGACACCTAGGCCTAGGTGGGCCAGGGTTTCAGATAGAAACCTCCAGTCCACCCGGTCAAATGCCTTCTCGGCATCAATCGATAGAAGACATAAAGGAGATTTATATTGTCTAGCTCTGGCTATGAGCCCCAGGGACTTCAGAGTATTATCACGGGCCTCTCGGCCGGGGACAAATCCCACCTGTTCCTTATGAACACTGCCAGGGATGTGTGGGCGCAATCGCATGGCTAATATCTTAGCATACATTTTCAGGTCGACATTAAGAATCGAAATGGGCCTATAGTTTCCACAAACCGTAGGATCTCTACCCGGCTTAGGGATGACTACTACGTGTGCCTGTAGGGCCTGATATGGAAAGGGGCATACAGCAGAAATAGAATTAAAGGTCACAGTTAGAACTGGAGCTAAGTCCTCTGTCAGGACTTTGTAAAAACGGGGGGTGAACCCGTCGGGTCCCGGGCATTTCCCTATTTTCAGGTCCTGGATTGCTGCTTTAATTTCTGAGATGGAAAAATCGCTCTCCAGGTCAGAAGATGTCACCGTATCAAAGGGCTTGGGCCAGTGGGAGGTAATGTACTGACGTATGTCCTCCGACGGGAGTGCCGAAGATATATCTCAGGAGGCCTGCAAGTCATAAAGGGCGGAGTAATAATTTTTAAATTCCGTGGAGATCGCTGAAGGGGCATGGACCAAGCCATTTGTGTTTGTATTAATAGCATGCACGTGTGTCGTTGGGGGTTTGGGATGGAGAGCTCGTGCTAACCATCGCCCGCTTTTATCACCATATTCATAAAAACCATGTCTAACTCTATCTCTGGCGCATAGGGATTTCTGATCTAATATCTTTAAAATCTGCTGACGAAGGGAAGAAATGTCCGCCCTCAGGGAATCCGCAGGAGACAGCTTATTCCGTTCCTCACTCCGAGAAAGCTCAGAGAAAAGATTGGACAGTTTCAAGGTACACTCTTTTTTCAACCTCGACCCGTGTGAGATAAAGAGGCCTCGTAACACACATTTGAGGGCTTCCCATTTTATCGGTTGAGCAGTAGTGTCGGATTCGTGGTTTAGAGAAAAATCCGCCACGGCTTTCCTGACGTCAGCCATACACACCCCATCGTTCAGCCGATTGTCGTTTAGCCGCCATGAGGACGCCCTATTTCCTAGCGTGGAACCCTTCAGAAGACCATATACAGGGGCATGGTCGGACCACACAATAGTGTCTATGGAGCATTTGGGATCAAGGTCAAGAAGTTTCTGTGATATGAAAAGATGGTCCAGCCTGCCGTAGCTATTATGACTATGGGAAAAATGGGTATAATCTCTGATGCCTGGGTGCAGGACCCACCACATATCCACCAAACCAAGGACACCTAAGTCCTTTTGGAACTGATGTACCGACACTGAGGAGACTGAGGACTTACCAATGGATGAGTCAAGGGCCGGGTCCATCACTAAGTTAAAGTCGCCACCTACGATGATCGGGGAACCATCCGCGAATTTAGCCACTTTCCTCAAGACTTTAGTCCCGAATGCGGATTGACCCTGGTTGGGGAAATAAACATTAGCAATTGAAATAACAGATTGGTCAACCGAGATCTTAAGAAAGAGATATCTGCCCCTAGGATCCACCTCAGAGGATAATACTGAGTGGCGGAGGTGTTTATGCAAAGCAATAGACACCCCGGCCGAATTTTATTTTATTTTTTTAGTAATGTATAATGCTTTTTGATAATAAATATATGTAAATGTGGTGGTGCTGTAATGTGGACCCCAGGCCTTTCTGATGTCCCGCAGGTTGGGCTGGCGCTGTGGAAGCATACGGTTGGTCAGGCAGCAGAAAGGCTCTGGGGCTGTTATTGTGTGATCTTTTCCCTTCACAACCACTGCTATCTCTCTCTCGTACAGTGCAGACTCTACAAGAGGCATTCCGTTTGCTCTCCGTCCTCATAAAAGTCTATGGGAATCAAAACGGATCCATCTGGTTCCCGTTATGCAAGACTGAAAACAAAGTCCTGTCAACAGGACTTTGTTTTCCCTCTTGCATAAGGGGACCCAGACGGATCCGTTATGCTTTCTCATAAACCTCTATTAGGACAGAGCAAAACGGAATGCCTCTTAAAGGTTTCCGTTTTGCATTCCATCTGGCCATTCTGTTATATTCCGTTTGAAACAGAACCTATAACGGAATGGCATAACGCAGATGTGAACCCACCCTTAGGAATAGATTGTTTCTGAGTACTCAAGCGTACCGAGGAAGAAAGGAAAACTTTTAAAAGCTTGTCTTTTAAGTATTAGGTTAGTACAATAAAAAGGTTTTCCCTGCATACCGCAATACTCTCGTATTTTGTAATCTTATTTATATATATACTTATTTAGTTTTTTCTGTAGTATGATTAAGTGGTGTAAATTATTAGTGCCCCCCCCCCCATTTTTGACTGTGGTATCTTATGTGCCCCCCCTATATATTGTTCCTAGAGTCGCCACTGCCTGTAGAGTACGCGTTCACCTACACGCGTTCTGTGACGTCACGCAGAGGTGGAGTCATGGCAACGCTGGGGTGAGAGACAGTACAGTGTCAGAGCAGAGCCCGGCGTTTTCTCCCAGAACGGGTTCCAGGCGGCAGCCAGGTAGAGTAAGTTTAAAAAATGATTTCTTCTCCCTTCATCAGGCTGCAGCATTTTATTTCACTCAAGGCATTATTAATTTACTTTCAGGTTCAGGGCGGCTCAGCTGTATCATCTAACTTAAAGGGTCAAATGTCTACTACCTACTACTGATTAATAGTTAGTTTAGATTCAAATACAGATTTTTCTGACTATTTTAAACTTGGAAGATATGCACAGTCTGTTATCCTGAAAAGAGTAATTGTGAGATACAGAATTCCAAAATATGGATCGGTTTGTTATCAAGAAACCAAACAAAGCCAATACCTCAGATTCGGTGGCTAACACTGTGCCTGAGTATGTTCCTGATAAAAGTGCAGAAGAAGATATTTCTGTTGGTTCCGATCAGTGCAGATTACACTCAGAAAATGTACCAATTGATGACTCAGTGTGTAGCAGTGTATTACAAGCGTCAAGTCTTGATGAAGCTGAGGATGTTATTTTTTTTAGTTCTGAACAGAGCACTTCATATTCAAAGCCATCAGACATACAAACTGATGAACCAGAACCAATGTGTAGTTCCAGTGAGTGCCAAGCGGCAGGTCAGGACCAAACAGAAGACATTACATATGTTAGTTCAGGTCTTTGTTCAACAAGGCAATCAAACATAGCAGCTGATGATCCAGTCTGTAGTGTTCCCCAAAACAGATTTGAACGTCAGATTCGAGTAGCTAGAGGCCCTTATCAGCCAAAACTGAGCATGTCTCCAAGAACTAAAATAGGGAATAAAGAGAGAAATTTTTAGAGTGATTGGTATGGAAAGTACAGGTGGCTTGAATACAGTCCAGCAAAAGATGCAGCATTTTGTTTCTACTGCCGTTGCTTTTCTTCTAATGATGCAACACAAAAAGGTCACACTGATCCAGCCTTTATTGAAAAGGGATTCAGAAACTGGCACAGGGCTAATGAATGTTTTAAAACTCACCAGCAATCCAAATCTCATATGCTGAGCACTTCTGCATGGTCAAGCTTTAGTGAAGGAAAACCTATTGATGAGTTACTAGATGAGGGCAAGAAAGTTTATCTATCAAAAAAAGAAGAAGAAAGGTGCAAGAACAGAAATCTAATGCAGCGACTGCTTGACATTGTTCGGTGTTTGGCAACAGGTGGCAGACCATTTCGAGGTCACAATGAAAAAACAGATAGCCACGAGAGAGGTTTATTTCTAAATATTGTCAATCTACTAAAAAAATATGATCCTGTCATGCAAAGACATTTGCAAGAATCTCCTCGAAATGCTACATATCTGAGTAACCGCATCCAGAATGATTTAATTATGGCCTTACATAATATTGTGCAACAAAAGATTGTGTCAGCAATAAATGGAAAAATGATCTCAATAATTGCAGATGATACTGCTGACTGTGGACACCATGAACAGATGTCTGTTGTAGTACCATATTTTAATAATGAACAGCAAGGTCCAGTTGAGCATTTTGTTTCAATTCAAAGGCTCTTAAAAGTGGATGCTCAGTCGATTTTTGACCAAATAAATAATGTTCTTGAAATTATTAAAACCGACTGGTCATCAGTGATCTCTGTGTGCTTTGACGGAGCATCTACTATGTCTGGATACACTGCAGGTGTTGAGATGAAATGTAAAGAAAAGAAAACATGAAATACTCTATGTACACTGCTATGCACATTGTTTAAACCTTGTCCTAGTTGATGCACGCACCTCAAGTAGACAAAACAGAACAGTGTTTGACTTCTTTGGCATTATTCAGACTCTTTATGCCTTCATGGAGGGAAGTCCTGTGAGACATGCTGTAATGGAGAAGATTTCTCCAGAAGTAGGAACTCAGTTAAAGACTCTAAAGTCACTGTCAAACACAAGGTGGACATGCAGAGCAGAAGCAGTGGCTGCAGTAAAAGAAAAGCTTTCAGTTATTTTACAGGCTTTAAATGAGATAATCGAATCAAGTCGCTTAGCTGATGCTAAAATAAAAGCAAGGGGCCTTATTTGTGAATTCAATTCTTTCAAGTTTATCTTTGCTCTGCACATGATGCAGCCTATTCTCCAAATGGTGGTAAAAGTTAGCAAGACCCTGCAAGCATCAACTCTCAACTTGCTTACTGCAATGACAGTGGTGAAAAGCCTGCGCAACTCCTTGGTTTCCATGAGAAGTGACCCTGATTATTTTCAGTCAATTTTCCATGACTGTGAAAAAAAAGTGTGCCGAAAATAATATAGCCGTTCCCCCAGTTAGGAAGAGAAAACCTTCTGTCTGCCACGACCATGGTCTTGATCCGCATGCTGTTGCCTTTGGTTTGGTTTTTGTCAATCACATGGTGAGGGCGGCTGGATTGTTGCCTCACATGTGGTTGCAGCTGGCAACATGTTTGTGCTTGGCAGCTTGCTGCAATCTGCATGCGGTTGCACCTGGCAACCTGTCTTTGTAGGTGTGCCTTTTTATATGTTTGGTGTGCACGAAGTTTGGATGTGTGCACTGGGATAGTTTCCCTTCACTTGTGGCTGCCCGAGGTAACGTGTTGTATTCTGTACATGTGGTGGCAGTGTCTCGGCCTTCTGGCTGACTCCCAGGACACGGTTGCCACGCATGTCGTTGCCTGCGGTAACAGCTGCAGTGTGATAAGGGTTTGTACACTTCCCCTGTGTGTGGCTGTTTTCCCTTGCCTGGTCTAGGAAGGGTTAACTCCCTTCTGTGTGTGTGAACACTGGGTGTGTCTGCGTGGGTGTGGCTACATGGGCTATAAAGCCTCTGCTGAGAGCAGTAGTCAGAGGGGTACTTCAGCCATGGTCTGCTGGAGTCATCCTCCTCCTACTTTATACCATATGCCAGTGAGGGCCACCCTTGTGGTCATAAATGTTGTTATGTGGTGTCTGTTATTAGTGCAGCTATGGTTCTGGCTTCCTGTGTGTTTATGTGTGCTGTGTCCTTTTATGTCTGTGTGTGGACTTCAGCACTTGTGTCCAGGGATCCAGTCAGTGTGTCTGTGGCAGGTAGGGGTGGAAGTCTTTCACTCTCCTTCCATATCCATAGTCTGTTTATGTTTATATCCCCTTGCAGCTCGGCCAGTTTAGACTCCTGTTTCTCCGCATCCAGGAGGAACAGGTGGTCTACCCAGCTCCTAGTTCAGGGATCGGCGGAGGGTGAGTAGGGATCCGAGGTTCATGAGCATGAGCCCTCCTACCTTCAAGGTCGGCTCATGCAGCTTGGAGTCAGGGTCAGATTAGGGATGCGTTAGGAGGTGACCTGCTCCCTAATTCTGTTGTTTCTGGCCTAGTAGCTTCCAAACATCTTCTGGCATCGCACGGCTGAGGGTTTCCCCATCCTCAGCCGTGACACTGTCCTTCTTGATGAAGCAGAACTGTCTCAGTATCACTATGAAACAAAAGAGGAGCAGGAGAGGATAACTTCATTTTACCCACTACTGGATTCATTGATAACTGGTATTGACCAACGATTTGAACAGGAGTCGTGTGATATTGTAACTGCAGTAGGAAAACTGCTAAGCTTGCAGATTCCTAAAGGTGACATAGAAATCCTTGCCAACAAATTTAAGGTGTCAGTGGATGAATTGGAAGCAGAAGCCACACTGCTAAGGGAGTATGATGGACCTACTCCTAAAGGTTGCACCACAAATGCCATCAAAGAGTGGCTTGATTGGTTTAAAGAATCAGATCGATCCAACACATTTAACGCTTTTTTTAAGTGTGTTCAGTGCTTTACAGTGTTACCTGTGACAAGCTGTTTATGTGAAAGAGCCTTTTCAAAACTGACACATGTAAAAACCAAACTGAGGAGTACAATGTCCCAAGAACGCCTGGATGCACTCATGATATTATATATTGAGCAAGAATTGGCTTGGTCGGCTACTTATAACGAGGTCATTGAAGAGTTTAAGTCCATAACACCTTCTGTGCGACGTCTTCTTCTCTAGAGCATAAAGATGAGGAAAAATTCCCATGTACCATGCACTTTGTGTAAAAATGTTTACTTAGATTTGTTACAGCTATGACAGCTTATTTAATTTAAATGTTTTTTTAAGTTAAAAATGTTTAAATGTTTGTTTACATTGTGTCAAAAGAAAGGAAAAAGTCTGGTACCGTGTTAGCCAATAGAAAACTAGTGAGCACTCAATTTGTTTACATTGCTCTTAATGAGAGCACTCAACTTGTTTACACTGCTAAATGCTTATTTAATAAAAAAAAAAATTAATACGGTTTTTAAATGTCTGTTTAGATTGATAATTATATGAGTGTGGGTCTGCATGTATGCAGAGTGTATTTGTATGTGTGTGTGTGTATATATATATGCACAGCAAACACCGTCTACAGAAAAAGTACACTGGATGTCACAGATTTTTTGGAGATGTGGCGCAGCTAATGTCGCTGTCTGCAGCGGCCTAACTATTGTACGCTATTTAGCGCAGGATGCGCTTAAAATAGATATTGCTGCCACACACAATAGTCCTTAGAAGGACTTTTGGGTTCGTTAAGTTTCAGCAATTTAGCGCAGGTTGCGCTAAAAATATAGATTGCTGCTGCCACACACAATAGTGCTTAACCTCTTAAGGACACAGGGCATACCTGTACGTCGTGTGTAGTTCCGATCATCGCCGCGTGGCGGGCGGTGATCGGAACAAAGTGCCTGCTCAAATAATTGGGCAGGCACCTTGGCCCAATTCAGACCTGCGGTTTGCGGCTTTTCATGTTGTGGGCGGCAGCGGGCAGCTGTGCCATCGGGTCCCCGTGGGGCTGTAGGGGGGACCCGATGGCATGGAAGGCAGCGCGATGCCTTCCGGTGACGAGCCTATGAGATCCAGGCCGGAAGCTGTATGAGTAATACACACTGTATTACTCATACAGCCAATACATTCCAATACAGAAGTATTGGAATGCATTGTAAAAGGGATTAGACCCCCAAAAGTTGAAGTCCCAAAGTGGGACGAAAAAGAAAGTAAAAAAAAAAGGTGAAAAAATAAAGTTTTCTATAGAATAATCACATTTAACCTGTTGTGGACACGTGACGTACCGGTATGACGTGAAGTCCCGGTACTTAAGGACACATGACGTACCGGTACGTCATGTGTAGTTTCGATCACCGCCGCCCGGTGATCGGAACAAGGTGCCTGCTCAAACCATTGAGCAGGCACCCGGGGACAATGGTCCTGTGACCCCCCCCCCCCCCCCCGTGTCAGCGATCGCCGCAAACCGCAGGTCAATTCAGACCTGCGGCTTTTACAGGTTGGCCTTAGGCATTGGTGCTGCCTTCCGGTCCGGTGACGAGCCTGTGAGATCCAGCCCCCTGGATTTCACAGGCCGGAAGCTGTATGAGTAATACACACTGTATTACTCATACAGCTAATGCATTGCAATGCAGAAGTATTAGAATGCATTGTAAAGGGGATTAGACCCCCAAAAGTTGAAGTCCCAAAGTGGGACAAAAAATAAAGTGAAAAAAAAGTTTAAAAAATAAAGTTTTCCCCCCAAAAAATTTAAAGTTTCAAGTAACAATAAACAAAAACTTCATTTTCCCCAAATAAAGTAAAAACATAGACATATTAGGGATCGCCGCGTGCGTATCGAACGGCTCTATAAACATATCACATGACCTAACCCCTCAGATTAACACCGTAAAAAATAAAAAAATAAAAACTGTGCTAAATAAACCATTTTTTTTGTCACCTTACATCACAAAAAGTACAACAGCAAGCGATCAAAAAGGCGTATGCCCACCAAAATAGTGCCAATCTAACCGTCACCTCATCCCACAAAAAATTAGCCCCCTATCTAAGACAATCGCCCAAAAATAAAATAAAAACTATGGCTCAGAATATGGAGACACTAAAACATCATTTTTTTTGTTTTAAAAAAGCTGTTATTGTGTAAAACTTAAGTAAATTAAAAAAAAGTATACATATTAGGTATCGCCGCATCCGTAATAACCTGCTCTATAAAAATATCACATGACCTAACCCCTCAGGTAAACACCGTAAAAAAACAAACATACAAAAACTGTGTAAAAAAAGCAATTTTTTGTCATCTTACATCACAAAAAGTGTAATGGAAAGCAATCAAAAAGTCATATGCACCCCAAAATAGTGCCAATCAAACTGTCATCTCATCCCGCAAAAAATGAGACCCTACCTAAAATAATCACCCAAAAACTGAAAAAACTATGGCTCTCTATGGAGAGTCCAGACGCGTTTCGGGAACTCTCCTTCCCTTCATCCACTGAGAGAGTGTGGGTAGATTAGTCCGGTGGATGTCGCGAGATTTGGCCGTAGGTTTGGTCTCTTGCGGGTGATCTCACGATACTTCGTGGTATCTCGCCGCCATCATGCAAGACGCTACTGTCACGGATGGTGTTGCAGAAAACAAGAAGTAACAAATAAAGATCCGACTGACTTGATCCCAAACTAAGGAACATATGGGTGAGCCTTATAAAAGCCCTAGAGCTCTCCCTGACTGCTCAGCCCATGCAAAGATCTCTATGATAGAAAATTGCATGTCCACGTACCTAGACTGAGTGACACCTGAAAACCCTATAATAGTGAGGGGACACGACCACCGGCTCCCTGCACTTAATACGGAGGGAATCAGGGTCACCTAGAATCAAGCCAACAGGAAAACACAAATAAAAGAATTGACTTATCTGAGGAACCAGCAGAGGAACCAGCAGTTGCAATTTCGAGCAGTGAGCACAATCCAGGAAGTAGTATAAACCGCAAAGTGAGGCAGTATGGGAGGGGATATAAAGGGAGGCAATCACTGCTAATAGATGACAGCTGGGAGAGGGAGAAGAGATGTCAAAGCGAAACCAAAACAAAAGAACATCATGCAGAAGGTACTGAAGAACGTCTGTCAGAACTTCTCAGAGATCTGGCGGTGACAGCTACCTGCGTGAAACAGAACCCGTTGTCTGTATAACACAGGTGAATATCTGATGGCGAACTGAGTAGGAGGGAACAACCGGATGGAATGGGGTATATAGCTAGGGATAACAATCAGACTGACTCACCCCAGAGGAAGCGCCCACGCCCCCAGAGGGGAAACATACGTCCAGCTCCTGGTCTGTATGTCTTACCTTTTTTTCAGTACCTGTCTATTACTTTGCATACTTAGTATGCTATGTGTTCTCTACTAGGGAGACACTCTAGATCCTCTTTGGGACTAAGCATGCTGACAGCTTGATGTAGGCTACCCCCCATTACTGTGATATATATGTTTGTGTGTTTATACACTAGGGTATGTACCTTAATATCATGAATTTATAGACGGGATACTTATAATGGTGGGGTATTTTATGTATACCTCAGCAGTGGGGACTTTACCTCCAACTACAGTAATGATATATTGATAAGTAGATAAATTGAAAACAGACCTGTTTTAGTAGATAATCTTTCTATGATTTATTGTCACATTCCAGTGACGCGTTTTGGCATACAATCTGCCTTTAGCAAACTGTCAGTTTGATAAAGGCAGATTGTATGCCGAAAAGCATCACTGGAATGTGACAGTAAATCACAGCAAGATTATCTACTAACAGCAAGTGCAGGTTTCCATTTATCTACATGGGACGCCTGCCCAGAGACACGTGCACCGCTACTCTATCTTCCGCAGTGCCGATCGGCATATTGTATATATTGATAAGTAGGTGACATATGGGGATCTCGAGACTGGGGGGTATCACTCTCTCAGCATCTATCTGCATAGATTTTTAATGGATTTTTGATATTTATGTGCTGTATGTCTTTGAATGAGACACAATAAAGATGTTTTTGTATTACATGTGTGGTGTTTGTAATTTGGTTTTGTAGATATGTTTCCACACATGATTTTTTGTTGTATTGCGATCTTTGTTTGGTTTTCTGGCTTCTGTAACCCCAACTCACCATGACTCAGTACCTATACAGATACCTCATATTGGTGGCTCTGCACCGTTCAGTTTTCTGCACCTTATTGAACTAGACTGTGATGACTGGTTCTCAGGGCACATTAGTCAGTAATTCATCCAGTTTAGTCGCAAGATCCATTCCACTCTATGAGCCTCCTCAGGACACATGATGCTGTGGGGCAGGGTTTAGGCTAACACTATAGTTTCTATTCATGCCACCAAATATCATCTACTCATTCTTATTCAAACTGCTGGACGATAATCATAAAAATAAAATAAAAAGATTCACATTGCAAGTTTTTTCTTCTACTTTTCTGTTTTATACAAATGATAAAGCAGATACAATATAACTGTAGTGGTAAGAATTACAGATATTGTCACCTTTGTTGCCATTTTAAGACATTAATAATGATCAAGTATAATGCAATTACACATGTGCATCTCAATAAATTTGATCCGAATTTCAGGAAAAATTTGATTTGTCCCGAAGTCGAATTTCCTCGAGCTTCTTGGTAATGAATCGCAGTTTTTTAAAAATGACTTCTGCACATGTTGGAACGAGGACGTAAGAAGCACAGAAATAAGGGATTACCCACCATGCCATGCATGCAGCCAGCCAGCACCTGTGATGTCACAGCCCTATAAAAAGTCTCAGCCTGCTCAGTCTCCACCATTTTGCAGTGAACTTAGTGGAGGGAGAGACGTGACAGGCACTGGGGACAGTGTTTAGAAAATACTTTATTCATAAAAAAAAAAAATATTGAGAAGTTCAGGAAAAGATTATTCATAGTGAAGGGAAAGGATAGGGAGACATTATCCGCACTGTAGGGAGAGAGCAAGGGTCAATAGGAGAGTGTAAAGCCTGGGTAATAATTACACCTTGCTGCACTAATTGGGGTTACAAAAAGTAATCTATTACTACACATTTTAGGTTGTTAACATTCTTTCCAGTAATCCTAGCTTTGGTTATTGGGGTGAAACTGCGGTCTGATACTGTAATATTTCTCCAAACAATGATAGAAATAGCTGCAGCTCTCACCTCTGACTTTAATCCACGAAGCACGGAAAAAAGGCCAGAACTGGGCCTAATACAATATCCAATAGAAAGAGAGAATCCAGCTTCTTGTGAAGTAAAAAGTAGTTCTTTATTGGCTCATCGTATAAAATCCACCAAAATCACAGGAAAAAGGTGTACAGTAACATGTTTCGGGCTACAGAATCCAGCCCTTCATCATGGTATGTCTTGATGAAGGGCTGGATTCTGTAGCCCGAAACATGTTACTGTACACCTTTTTCCTGTGATTTTGGTGGATTTTATACGATGAGCCAATAAAGAACTACTTTTTACTCCACAAGAAGCTGGATTCTCTCTTTCTATGTAATATATCTCCAAATGTAAAATAAATATGTATAAAAAATATCCAACTGATTTGGTAATCCTCTCCAAATCTAGTGTATGCTTAATTGGAGTGAGGAACACCCGGAGGACTCATCACCAGGATTCAACAAGAGTTATATAAAAAATATGAATAATGTGATTTATTTTCAGTCTTCATAAAAGTTGATTACTTACAAAAATACTTTAGTAAGTTTTAATCTATTGTCAATGTGCGAATATGAATGTCCTTAAAGTATCCTTTCTGAAGGTTAGGAATATTCTTCCAAGGCTCCTTGTGTGTCTTCCATCTTCTTTGCAGCAACCCCCAACAGAGTAAGTAAGAAGACGACCCCCTTGTCTGTCTCTGTCAATCATTTATACCATAGATGGAGGCGTGTCTTACTAATGTATGGGCTTATACATTGTTATATATGGTAGACTTCAAATATAGGTCTTGATGTTGTCATACAGACCTCCCATTGCCCTTGTGTATCACTATAGATGGTGTCAGTGTGTGGTGTAATACATCTTTTATATTAAATACCAATTAATATTATATCACATATTATTTAACATTTTATAACAGTATATAAAATGAGAATGCTCGGACTGGGAGAAAACGTCTGTAAGTGGGTAAGTAACTGGCTCTCTGATAGAAAACAGAGGGTGTTTATTAACGGTACACACTCAGATTGGGTTACTGTCACTAGTGGAGTACCTCAGGGGTCAGTATTGGGCCCTATTCTCTTCAATATATTTATTAATGATCTTGTAGAAGGCTTGCATAGTAAAGTATCAATTTTCGCAGGTGACACTAAACTGTATAAAGTAATTTACACTGAAGAGGACAGTATACTACTACAGAGGGATCTGGATAGATTGGAGGCTTGGGCAGTTAAGTGGCAGATGAGGTTTAACACTGACAAATGTAATGTTATGCACATGGGAAGGAATAATGCAAGTCACCCGTACATACTAAATGATAAAACACTCGGTAACACTGACATTTAAAAGGATCTAGGAATTTTAATAAACAGCAAACTAAGCTGCAAAAAACAGTGTCAGGCAGCTGCTGCCAAGGCCAATAAGATAATGGAACTCTCTGCCTGAGGAGGTGGTGATGGTGAGTACAATAAAGGAATTCAAGAGGGGCCTGGATGTATTTCTGGAGCGTAATAATATTACAGGCTATAGCTACTAGAGAGGGGTCGTTGATCCAGGGAGTTATTCTGATTGCCTGATTGGAGTCGGGAAGGAATTTTTTTTATTCCCCTAAAGTGGAGAAAATTGGCTTCTACCTCATAGTTTGTTTGTTTTTTTGCCTTCCTCTGGATCAACTTGCAGGATAACAGGCCGAACTGGATGAACAAATGTCTTTTTTCGGCCTTATGTACTATGTTACTATGTTACTATGTTATTTTCTCCTCTTGAGGGTGAGATAATCTTTTCAAACCCACAAAATCAACTTTTACAATTATCTTGGACTCTTCATTCTTCTTTTCTTCTTTATAAATTAATTGTCTATCAATTATTTATTTGACAACAAAATAATATTTGCTGAACATATGGTAAACTGTGATTGAATACTAATGAAATAGATTTAAGAATTAATCTAATATCTTATTAAGCATCTTCTTCTCTTCATCATCTTCCTATGGTCTCGTCATGGTCTTGATACTGTAGTTTCACTTATTCATCTTAAATTTGACTCACATAAAGTCTATGATAGCACTGATAGAAATGTATGTGGATGATGTGCACTCCTTAAATTGAATTGTATCATATTATCCCAATGATGTTCATGTACAAGATCTATTTCTTTTTACTACTTGTGGTGACACAGCTTTCCTGGGAACAGATTTTGACTTGCATAACAGGAATTCCTTGGTCTTCTTCAGAAGCATCATGTAATTTACTCGGAACAGCTGTGACATCTTTGTCATTCCCCTTCTTTCTCACCAGGTTTAACATGGAATTTGGAGTAACTGTCCATTCAGCCTCATCTGAAGAATTTCACGCTCTCAGCATGATTGTTGAAAATCAAGTGAAATTAATGTAGTCCTTTAACAAAGATTTTAGCTTTAGTATCACAAGTAGCAGATTCCTGAACTTCACAGATTCACAGAGGTGTTTATGGGAATCCAATGGAATAGCTTTTTCAGGAAAAAAACAAACTTAGGCCGTACATAGGCGCTAAATATCTCACTTCTTGAATCCTAGCTATTATAAATCTAAATCACTTACTGAAGATCATCAGTACTCGCTCTCCTTGAGCTCAGTTCTCCATTTTGGATGACAGTCCTTCTGTCACAGACATCCTTTTTGTGTGGACAGAACTTTCTTGCTATGCTATGTTCCAGGTACTCTTCACCCTTGTCTTGGGTCACTCTCCAGCGCCCCCTATCTTCACACCTTTCCCAGAATATAACACAGATTTGTTTGCCTCCAAGTCTTTTCCTGGGACCCTGTGCACATCAGTCTTTATTTTTATAGACTTCATGAATATCATAGTCTCTAGAAAGCATTACATTTCCTGTTGACTTTAGTCTTGATTGAAAATATCTTCTTCTTTCCTATTGCTACACCAAAGTTGGTGATTATACCTAACCTATATTATCACAGTGTACCATACCATTCATTTATTACCATATTATATTTCAACATAATATAAATGTTGATATATTATTGTATCTGTCATGTATCTTTGTGTATGTTTGTGGAATTTTTATGAATAAAAATTATATTGATTAATTTAATTGATCACACGAAATATATCTTTGCACAGTAAAACCAAATCTTTACCTTTTTAATAAAGTAATATTTTGCATGAGATATGATATATTACACAAGTAGTGGTCGTTCAGGAGGGGCAGTCAGAGCCTCCCTGATATACTGCTCAAATAATGCAATTGAAAAACTAAAGGGGCAGTAAACTGAGTAAAACTTCGCTTTTAATTAATTAAGGAGATAAAATAGCCCCTACTAGACTAACAACAAATAAGACGTGCCCAAAAGAGGCACAACACACAGACATATATCTCACTCGGGAAATAAGTACAAAGTGGAAGGTCAGATTGGGCGATAGGGGTAACGGTGTATATTGCCCACTGGCCCTAGTACCTCCCTACTTGTCCTGTAAACCCTATACAGTATCCAAAGGACGGGGTCCAAAAAACCCCGCAAGGGGTGGCCCAGACAGGAACTCTAATCCTGATAAGTGACCCTAGTCAGGCCCTGGTCATAGACAAAAGGGGAACAGGGTGCTGCTTTGGAATACAGTGATGATATATATGTAATGAACACAGGGAAAAAAAGGGGGGGGGGGGTATATCACCACCCAGACGTCCAGAAGGGGTCAGGGCGGGGGCATACTTAAGTGTCCCGACGCGTTTCTTCGATTGGAGCCCAGGATTCTTCAGGGGACACGGGGCTATGTGTTCGCTTTGATCAGTCTGTGACTAAGCCTATAAACAGAAGAGTGCATGTATAATAAAGTGCCATAGGCAAATAGTCAAGAGGAGAACAAAGAAAAAAACCACCTATCGTCTAATACAAGATCATAGGGAGGCCTTTCACTTACTTGGTATTGGCTGCGGTCGAGGGTGGCTGTAAGCACACTGTGTAGCAAGACCCAGTGTGGTGGTGTCTGCTAGGATGATGACCGGCAGTTAATGTGGCGAATTCCGCCACATTATAAAGACTAGAGGGGCCAGATGAAGCACTTTCTTTTTGAAATTGGCTTCCGGTTATGCGCCCCCTGATGACGCTCCTCCAGAGCGTCCGAGGCCGCGGTCACGTGAGCGGCAAGACCGGAAGTCACGTGTCCGCGCCACACCTCCCCGTCCCATGCGTTCCATAGGGATAAGGGTGGAACGCACGGCCGGCGCCGTGTTCAGACGTCATCCGGCCGCGCCACCTAAGGTGCGTCACAGCCGCGGACACGCGATCGCAGCCCAGTCTCGGCCGCACATGCGTATTGAGAATCCCATATGGCCAGACCGCAGAGCCACCTATGTGATGACACACATTTGCTGCCTGGCCGCTATACGGGGAAAAACAAAGGATCCTGCCTTAGCCTCTCCTACACTTAGCAGGATACTATATTCAACGCTTATGAATGGATAGCTCCCCATTCTGACAACTGTGGGAGACTCATATCCATTATAAGTTCGAGGTGAGAGAAGGGAGCGATCAGAGGGGGAGACAAACTGCTCAAGAGTCCGGACAAGACACCTAAACCCCCCTGAGCCTCCTCCACCTCCTCGCAGGACATGACCGTATACGTCAAATATCCTGTGTTTCAGACCAAAAATAGAGGTTTATAGTGGAAAAATTGACCACAAGGTCCAAACAAGAAAAAATGAGTTGTCAGAGGTAACAGCTGAAGTTCAACTGTTCATTGAGTCCATTGGGGGCGACCGTGTTTAGCATGAATGTCCACCAGCACTCCCTTTGTAGGATGGATCTGTTCCAATCTCCCCCACGGATGGGCTTGGGAACATGTTCAATCCCCAAAAAACTGATGGATGCTGGACGTCCCTCGTGGACCGTCTGTACGTGGCGCGCGATAGGGGTGTCCCTGTTGTTGCGAATATCGCCATGATGCTCCCCCATACGTTTCCGTAATTCCCTGAATGTTTTCCCCACATAACGCAGACCACACACGCACGTAATCAAATATATTACGCCCGTAGTGCGACAATTCAGGAAACCTTTGATGTGGTAAATGGTGTCTCTGGGCTCCCCAACGAAGGTTTTACTCTGTACCAGGCAACCACAGAAGCTACATCGTCCGCATCTGTGGCAGCCCGTCACAGGTCTGTCCAGCCATGTCCGTGGTTTAGCCCCGGAAGTGAAGTGGCTATGCACCAATCTATCCCTCAGATTCTTGCCCCTCCTGAATGTGAGGGAGACTGAGGGATCCAGGATCTCAGCCAGATCTGGATCCATCAGCAGTGTGTCCCAATGGTGCGACAGAATCCTCCTCACCTGTGACGCAGCCGCGTCAAAGGTGCCTACCACCCGGACAGCACTCTGAGACCCACGTTCTCTAGGGTTTGTTGGATGGAGAAGTTCAGTGCGTGTGACTGTCCTAGTTCTCTCGTAGGCCCGTCTGAGAGTCTTGTCTGGATATCCCCTCTCCTGGAATCTAGACCTAAGATCACATGCCTGATGCTTGAAATCTTTGTCCTCAGAACAGTTACGTTTGAGTCTCAGGTACTGTCCGGTGGGTATCCCTTTCTTAAGAGGGACAGGATGGCAACTGTCCCACCTAAGAAGGGAATTAGTGGAGGTTGGTTTCCTGTAGATGGACGTATTTAGGCCGCCTATGTCATCCCTCATGATGACTACATCCAGGAAGGGGAGGTGGTCCCTCAAAATGATCGAAGTGAACCTGAGGTTGAAGTCATTAATATTGAGCTCAGCGATCAATTTGTCAAAGTCGCTCTCTGGTCCGCTCCACAACAAAAAGATGTTGTCGATGTAGCGTGACCAGAGAGCGATGTGACCCACGAACCACCGTGGCGGGTCCCCAAATACCACTGATTCTTCCCACCAGCCCAGGAGCAAATTGGCGTAAGATGGGGCACAAGAACTGCCCATCGCCGTGCCCCTGAGCTGGTGGTATATACGACCATCAAACATAAAGACATTGTTTGACAACACAAACTCCAGAAGCTCCAGAGTAAAGGCGCTATGTAGGGAAAACTGTTGCCCCCTCATACTCAGAAAATGGCTGGAGGCCTCCAACCCTCTTCCATGTGGGATAGAGGAGTAGAGAGCCTCCACATCAATAGAGGCTAGAAGCCAGTGTGGCTCTATACATATGTCCTCTAATTTCCCCAATAGATCGCCTGTGTCTCTCACGTAAGATGGCAGTCCCACCACAAAAGGACGAAGTACCCTATCAATGTAGATGCCACAGTTCTGTGAAACACTTCCGATCCCCGAAACAATGGGCCGTCCTTTAATTGGTGTAGTCTCTTTATGCACTTTTGGCAAGCAATAAAAAGTGGCCATGATCGGGTAGGGTGGGTATAGGAAATCATATTCCTCGTCACTAATGAGGTGGATATTTTTGGCCCTCACTAAGATCTTTTTCAGTGTCCCTTGTAGTTTATTAATAGGGCTACTCTGAAGGATCTCATACCCCGTCCTATCCGACAAGATGGAAAGGCACATGTTACAGTATGCTGATGTCTCCATTATAACAATGTTACCCCCCTTGTCCGACGGCTTGATAACAATATTTTTGTCATCTTCGAGGTCCCTAATAGCCATCCTTTCTTTTTTACTACAGTTAAACCGAGGTGGGACTGAATGTATGTTGGCCAGTTCTGAAGTGGTATGTTGGAGAAATACGTCCACACAGGATACTTCCCCCATTGGGGGCATTTTCACACTCCTATTTTTTAGAGATGTGAACGGACCCAGGCCTTCTGCGTTGGGGAGTGATTGGTCGAGATTAAATAATAAATGAACGTCTTTCAGGATTTCCACGGGGACGCCAAGTTCACGGCTTTCCCTCTTCTCCCTCAGTTTATGGAACTTATGCCATTTCAGTCTACGGGCGAAAAGGTTTAAATCCCTTGTCCACCTAAAGATGTCAAATTTATTGGTGGGAACGAACGAAAGTCCGCGTCCCAACAGACTAAGCTCACTGGGTGATAGGATACGGGAAGAGAGATTGATGATCCGTTTATCTAGTAGGGGCTGGTCTACCGTGTCTGTTTTTCGGTGTTCCTGCTTCTGAGAGGATAATGTGTCCCCTGATCTAAAAAAGGAGAGGAGGGACCTGGTGCGGCTGCAGGTGCGATTTGGGAGGGATATTGTGGGTACTGTCTTGGTCGATTGCCCCGTCCCCTATATTTGTTTGCCCCCCGTCCGCGTCCCCTACCCTTAGGGTTTCTCTCCTTTTCTGTATCAGAGAATTCTGTATCCGTAGAGGAGACGTCTGTGTTCTGTGAAGTGGGCGGATTAGTCAAAAATTGATATACTTTGTTGTCACGGAAATCCTGGGAGTCTCTGCTAAATTGCCTGTGCTTGCGGTCTTTCAGATGAAATTGGTACCGCTCTACCGTATTCTGCAGCTGCACTTCTTTAACAGAGAATTCCGGTTCCGACTGAAATTTTTTTGTAATATCAATCTGTTCTTTCAGACCAGCCTCCGCCCGCTCCAGAACACCTCTCTCCTCGTCCACCAGTAGTTGCATAAGTCTTAAAGAACTAGCCGTGGCTTCCTTTTCCCACTTTTTTAAAAATTCTGGGTTCCTGATGCGGTGTGCCGGGGATAGGGTGATACGCAACCCTCTGGGCACTATCCCCTGTTTAATGTAGTGCTCCAGGCCCTGCACCTCCCACCAGGAACTTATATGTTTATTATATAGTCTCGTGAGTTCTGAGAAAGCGCCATTAAGGCTGGGGGTATACTTTTTTTGAATAAAGAGTTGTTCAGAGAACACCAAGCTGGCCTCAGAGACCCAAATGTTCCTATCTAGACCTGTAGTCAGAAATCACGACATCACCTCAATAATGTAAATCACACAAGTAGTGGTCGTTCAGGAGGGGCAGTCAGAGCCTCCCTGATATACTGCAGGGGAAGTATCCTGTGTGGACGTATTTCTCCAACATACCACTTCAGAACTGGCCAACATACATTCAGTCCCACCTCGGTTTAACTGTAGTAAAAAAGAAAGGATGGCTATTAGGGACCTCGAAGATGACAAAAATATTGTTATCAAGCCGTCGGACAAGGGGGGTAACATTGTTATAATGGAGACATCAGCATACTGTAACATGTGCCTTTCCATCTTGTCGGATAGGACGGGGTATGAGATCCTTCAGAGTAGCCCTATTAATAAACTACAAGGGACACTGAAAAAGATCTTAGTGAGGGCCAAAAATATCCACCTCATTAGTGACGAGGAATATGATTTCCTATACCCACCCTACCCGATCATGGCCACTTTTTATTGCTTGCCAAAAGTGCATAAAGAGACTACACCAATTAAAGGACGGCCCATTGTTTCGGGGATCGGAAGTGTTTCACAGAACTGTGGCATCTACATTGATAGGGTACTTCGTCCTTTTGTGGTGGCACTGCCATCTTACGTGAGAGACACAGGCGATCTATTGGGGAAATTAGAGGACATATGTATAGAGCCACACTGGCTTCTAGCCTCTATTGATGTGGAGGCTCTCTACTCCTCTATCCCACATGGAAGAGGGTTGGAGGCCTCCAGCCATTTTCTGAGTATGAGGGGGCAACAGTTTTCCCTACATAGCGCCTTTACTCTGGAGCTTCTGGAGTTTGTGTTGTCAAACAATGTCTTTATGTTTGATGGTCGTATATACCACCAGCTCAGGGGCACGGCGATGGGCAGTTCTTGTGCCCCATCTTACGCCAATTTGCTCCTGGGCTGGTGGGAAGAATCAGTGGTATTTGGGGACCCGCCACGGTGGTTCGTGGGTCACATCGCTCTCTGGTCACGCTACATCGACGACATCTTTTTGTTGTGGAGCGGACCAGAGAGCGACTTTGACAAATAGATCGCTGAGCTCAATATTAATGACTTCAACCTCAGGTTCACTTCGATCATTGTGAGGGACCACCTCCCCTTCCTGGATGTAGTCATCATGAGGGATGACATAGGCGGCCTAAATACGTCCATCTACAGGAAACCAACCTCCACTAATTCCCTTCTTAGGTGGGACAGTTGCCATCCTGTCCCTCTTAAGAAAGGGATACCCACCGGACAGTACCTGAGACTCAAACGTAACTGTTCTGAGGACAAAGATTTCAAGCATCAGGCATGTGATCTTAGGTCTAGATTCCAGGAGAGGGGATATCCAGACAAGACTCTCAGACGGGCCTACGAGAGAACTAGGACAGTCACACGCACTGAACTTCTCCATCCAACAAACCCTAGAGAACGTGGGTCTCAGAGTGCTGTCCGGGTGGTAGGCACCTTTGACGCGGCTGCGTCACAGGTGAGGAGGATTCTGTCGCACCATTGGGACACACTGCTGATGGATCCAGATCTGGCTGAGATCCTGGATCCCTCAGTCTCCCTCACATTCAGGAGGGGCAAGAATCTGAGGGATAGATTGGTGCATAGCCACTTCACTTCCGGGGCTAAACCACGGACATGGCTGGACAGACCTGTGACGGGCTGCCACAGATGCGGACGATGTAGCTTCTGTGGTTGCCTGGTACAGAGTAAAACCTTCGTTGGGGAGCCCAGAGACACCATTTACCACATCAAAGGTTTCCTGAATTGTCGCACTACGGGCGTAATATATTTGATTACGTGCGTGTGTGGTCTGCGTTATGTGGGGAAAACATTCAGGGAATTACGGAAACGTATGGGGGAGCATCATGGCGATATTCGCAACAACAGGGACACCCCTATCGCGCGCCACGTACAGACGGTCCACGAGGGACGTCCAGCATCCATCAGTTTTTTGGGGATTGAACATGTTCCCAAGCCCATCCGTGGGGGAGATTGGAACAGATCCATCCTACAAAGGGAGTGCTGGTGGACATTCATGCTAAACACGGTCGCCCCCAATGGACTCAATGAACAGTTGAACTTCAGCTGTTACCTCTGACAACTCATTTTTTCTTGTTTGGACCTTGTGGTCAATTTTTCCACTATAAACCTCTATTTTTGGTCTGAAACACAGGATATTTGACGTATACGGTCATGTCCTGCGAGGAGGTGGAGGAGGCTCAGGGGGGTTTAGGTGTCTTGTCCGGACTCTTGAGCAGTTTGTCTCCCCCTCTGATCGCTCCCTTCTCTCACCTCGAACTTATAATGGATATGAGTCTCCCACAGTTGTCAGAATGGGGAGCTATCCATTCATAAGCGTTGAATATAGTATCCTGCTAAGTGTAGGAGAGGCTAAGGCAGGATCCTTTGTTTTTCCCCGTATAGCGGCCAGGCAGCAAATGTGTGTCATCACATAGGTGGCTCTGCGGTCTGGCCATATGGGATTCTCAATACGCATGTGCGGCCGAGACTGGGCTGCGATCGCGTGTCCGCGGCTGTGACGCACCTTAGGTGGCGCGGCCGGATGACGTCTGAACACGGCGCCGGCCGTGCGTTCCACCCTTATCCCTATGGAACGCATGGGACGGGGAGGTGTGGCGCGGACACGTGACTTCCGGTCTTGCCGCTCACGTGACCGCGGCCTCGGACGCTCTGGAGGAGCGTCATCAGGGGGCGCATAACCGGAAGCCAATTTCAAAAAGAAAGTGCTTCATCTGGCCCCTCTAGTCTTTATAATGTGGCGGAATTCGCCACATTAACTGCCGGTCATCATCCTAGCAGACACCACCACACTGGGTCTTGCTACACAGTGTGCTTACAGCCACCCTCGACCGCAGCCAATACCAAGTAAGTGAAAGGCCTCCCTATGATCTTGTATTAGACGATAGGTGGTTTTTTTCTTTGTTCTCCTCTTGACTATTTGCCTATGGCACTTTATTATACATGCACTCTTCTGTTTATAGGCTTAGTCACAGACTGATCAAAGCGAACACATAGCCCCGTGTCCCCTGAAGAATCCTGGGCTCCAATCGAAGAAACGCGTCGGGACACTTAAGTATGCCCCCGCCCTGACCCCTTCTGGACGTCTGGGTGGTGATATACCCCCCCCCCCCTTTTTTTCCCTGTGTTCATTACATATATATCATCACTGTATTCCAAAGCAGCACCCTGTTCCCCTTTTGTCTATGACCAGGGCCTGACTAGGGTCACTTATCAGGATTAGAGTTCCTGTCTGGGCCACCCCTTGCGGGGTTTTTTGGACCCCGTCCTTTGGATACTGTATAGGGTTTACAGGACAAGTAGGGAGGTACTAGGGCCAGTGGGCAATATACACCGTTACCCCTATCGCCCAATCTGACCTTCCACTTTGTACTTATTTCCCGAGTGAGATATATGTCTGTGTGTTGTGCCTCTTTTGGGCACGTCTTATTTGTTGTTAGTCTAGTAGGGGCTATTTTATCTCCTTAATTAATTAAAAGCGAAGTTTTACTCAGTTTACTGCCCCTTTAGTTTTTCGATATGATATATTACTCTATTAAATATCATTGTGATCTTTTTCTTTAAAATATAACTATAAATATAAACCTTTGTTTAGAAAAGCAACAAATGCCGTATTTTTCGCCCCATAAGACGCACTCCCCCCCCCCCCCAAAAAAAAGTGGGGGGAAATGCCCCTGCATCTTATGGGGCGAATGCTTCCATTTTACATCGCAGTCTGCGATGTCGGAGCGGGGAGAGAGGAGGGGCTGGAGTCCGGAACTTGGGGCGGGCTCTTAGACATTAATCCTTAACCTGTAAATAAGTTTAACTAAAGCTGCGCTCTCCCCTGTTCCCCTGTATCAGTACAGCACTTACTAACAAGCTTCCATAGCAGGCAAAGCGGACGGCAGCAGTAACGTGACTCACTGACATTGCGCGCCTGCTCCTCCCACTTTATGAATGAAGCAGGCGGAGAAGGCGCACGGCGTCAGTGAGTTACGTTACTGCTGCCGTCCGCTCTGCCTGCTATGGAAGCTTGTTAGTAAGTGCTGTACTGATACAGGGGAACAGAGGAGAGCGCAGCTTTAGTTAAACTTATTACAGGTTAAGGATTAATGTCTAGAAATACTGCGGTGAGAGGAGGGCCAGTGTATTGGGGGACACTGTTATGAGGGGGATCTGTGGATGACACATATATAGCAGTGTCATTCACAGATCCCACCCCATAACAGTGCCATCCACCGATCCCCCACCCCATAACAATGCCATCCACAGATCCCCCACCCCATAGCAGTGCCATCCACAGATGCCCCTCCCCATAACAGTGCCATCCACAGATCCCCCATAACAGTGCCATCCACAGATCCCCCACATGACAGTGCGTCATCCACAGATGCCCCATAATAGTGTCATGCACAGACCACCATTAGCTCAAAACTCACCAAAAGCACACCTTTTGGTTAAAAATATATTTTTTCTTATTTTCCTCCTCAAAATGCTAGGTGCGTCTTATAGGATGAAAAATATTGTATGTATTAACATACTCCCCATAGCTGGATATACTTTCCAATATAGTTGATCCTTATATTTGAATGACCATTAAAGGGGTATTCCCACTTCATTAAATAGGCTTTTACTAAATCATTGCCCCCCACTGAACATTTCTTATTATATATGTCATTTAAAAAAACTTACCATTCGTCCTAAAAAAGGTCCTTTTAGAATCCTGTGTTTACTCTGGTGTCCCATGGATACAGCCTCATCTCGCCGGCCGCATCCATGTGCCGCGCCTGCGCACCACAGCCTAAGATATTCATCGGCCTCTCCAGTAATACGTGAACGTGCACGTCCGCGCATGCGCAGTATATCCAGCGCGTCTGGGATAGAGCTGCGCATGCGCGGGCATCCGAACTGTTCGGGCGAGTCAGCGGAGTGAGCGGACGGACGTCGGAGGAATGGGATACTATTTCCTAAAAGGTAAGTATAATATCTACTGGCCCACTAATCCACCAACGATTATTGAATATGGGGCAATAAAGGGGGTTCATCGTGAATTCAAAGGGGGCAATTGTATGTACACTGGGGGCAACTCTATGAATTCTATGGACACTGGGGGCAACTGTATGCTATGTATGGACACTGGGGGCAACTCTATGAATTTTATGGACACTGGGGGCAACTCTATGATATGTATGGACACTGGGGGCAACTCTATGATATGTATGGACACTGGGGGCAACTATATGAATTGTATGGACACTGGGGGCAACTATATGAATTGTATGGACACTGGGGGCAACTATATGAAATGGATGGACACTGGGGGCAACTCTATGAATTGTATGGACACTGGGGGCAACTATATGAATTGTATGGACACTGGGGGCAACTATATGAATTGTATGGACACTGGGGGCAACTATATGAATTGTCTGGACACTGGGGGCAACTATATGAATTGTATGGACACTGGGGGCAACTATATGAAATGGATGGACATTGGGGGCAACTCTATGAATTGTATGGACACTGGGGGCAACTCTATGAATTGTATGGACACTGGGGGCAACTATATGAAATGGATGGACACTGGGGGCAACTATATGAATTGTATGGACACTGGGGGCAACTCTATGAAATGGATGGACACTGGGGGCAACTCTATGAATTGTATGGACACTGGGGGCAACTATATGAATTGTATGGACACTGGGGGCAACTATATGAATTGTATGGACACTGGGGGCAACTATATGAAATGGATGGACACTGGGGGCAACTCTATGAATTGTATGGACACTGGGGGCAACTATATGAATTGTATGGACACTGGGGGCAACTATATGAATTGTATGGACACTGGGGGCAACTATATGAATTGTCTGGACACTGGGGGCAACTATATGAATTGTATGGACACTGGGGGCAACTATATGAAATGGATGGACATTGGGGGCAACTCTATGAATTGTATGGACACTGGGGGCAACTCTATGAATTGTATGGACACTGGGGGCAACTATATGAAATGGATGGACACTGGGGGCAACTATATGAAATGGATGGGAGGCACTTATGGGGGCAGATGGAGGAGGCACTTATGAGGGCGGATGGAGGAGACACTTATGGGGGCAGATATGCAGAGATGTGTATGAGGCGGTTTAGAATCAATGCGGGTGAAAGATAGAATCAGATGTAGTAGAGCTGAATATGCAGGTGTTCTGACACAGTGCTGTTTGAAGAGAGAAACAGATGTAGTAGAGCTGAATATGCGACTGTTCTGACACAGTGCTGGTTGAAGAGAGGAACAGATGTAGTAGAACAGAATATGCTGCTGTTCTGACACAGTGCTGGTTGAAGAGATAAACAGACAGATGTAGCAGAGCTGTATATGAAGCTTTTCAGACACAGTGCTAGTGGGGGAGTAGAATAAAGATGTAGCAGAGCTGTATAGGAAGCCATTCAGCCAAAGTGATGTTAGGGGACTGGAGAAGACACATGTAGCTGAGCTGTATATGCATCTATAAAGATACATAGGGCCAGATTTATCATTAGCTCAGGTCAGAATAATGGAGTGAAAAAGTCCCCAAAAAAAGTCCCAAACGCTAAAACTGCGCACAAATTTGCGACTTTTTTCTGCTCTGCACTATGCTCACCAGTTTTCTGAAAGTGGGCGTGTTTTCTTATGTAAATGAATCTCTAGACAGATTTACTATTGGGATTATTTAAAAAGTCGCAAAAAAGTCGCAAAAAAGTTGCAATTTCACTCCAGTGAGGACTATGCTTATCTTATGAGACTTTTTAATAGAACATGCGACTTTTTCATAAAAACGTGCGACTTTTTCGTAAAGATGTGCGACTTTTGTAAAGCTGCTTACTGACGGATAAACTGCTACCGTCAAACCACATTTATTGCAGTCTTAAAGGGCCGATCATAAATCTGACTTGGCTAAAACTGACTTTAGCCATATGTTAAAGTGGAGTGAGCTGTCAGAGTAATGATAAATCTGGCCCATAGTGTGAGGTTTATACACAACTTGAGTACAGCTGTAATGGAAACAAATCTGCATCAGTGCTGGTGGGTGGGGGTTGGTCAAGCTTTTGGGCTAATGTATAATATGGAATTATAGTTTTTGATGCACAGAATGGGTTTGTAAAAGATCAGACAGAGATTTTATGTGTAATGTGCACTGAGCTCACTTCACATGGCTCTCTGAGTGACCATTCCCCTCACAGACACTGCAGACTGATGAGTCATACTTTTCACATGAAGGAGCACAGGACTCAGCTCTCAGTGTGAGGTAATAAGGAGGCGTGGCCGGCCTTCACTCTAGCTGCCTAAGCCCGCCCAGCCTTAGCTGCAGAAAAACCAGGAAGTGAACAGCTAGCTGGCAGCAATTGAGAATGAAGTAGCAAGATGGGAATACCCCTTTAATAAGTTTCAATTCCAGGATTAACTCCTTCCATATTTAGAACCTTTCTGGAATACAATATCCAAAACAACAATTACAACTATATTAACTGCATGATCACCACATAGTCCATGTATGTCATACTCACATATCCTGATTAGATGATTCATACAATTGTGTAATAGATAACTATATAATATTTCATTATACCCTTGTATTTGCATACTTTCTTTCATATACCAATACTTATTGATTCAAATTAACTAAATTTAACTATTATTCTTAGACTTTAACTCTTGGGAGACATGAGTATGCCTTGACCACCTGTTGCCGTCCCTCCTGTATAAACAAAACATTAGTGGTCTACCATAAAGTAACCTAAGAATCTTGAAAGCCTTACAAATGTTCAATTGAGGAGATATATATATATATATATATATATATATATAGAAAAGAAAAGAAGCAGCACTCCAGATAAAATATAAACGGGTGCAAAAAGTCCTCCTTATGAGACTTGTGACCAAGGTCCAACTTGTAGACACAAAGCAAAAAACGAAGGCAGCACTCCAATTAGTGAAGAAAGTGGAAGGTTTATTCACCCAACCAGCAGCAACGTTTCAGCTCTCTCTATGGAGCCTTTGTCCAGCTGAGTAACATGTGCATAATAACATACATAAGTAGTGGCAGTGATTAGCATAATTACAAATCAATTCAAATTGTCATAAACACAAATAGAATAAATATAGCAGATACAATCATATAAATAGTATAATTCATCCATGCGAGTAGTGTACATATAGTAGCGGATAAGTGCATGTATAAAAGTACATAGTACAATTCATATAGTGTGTAATATACCCAAATCCTGTATAATTGATAATCATTGTAACAGTGAACAAGTGTGTGAATAAAGAAATTGATTAAAAACCTTTGAATGGGTCGATACAGGCTGAAGAGGCATGGTGGAGACTGCTGGCGTCCGGAAACAGCAGCGGCGCATGCGCTGCACTGTCTGTTGTCGCGAGACTTGTACTAGGGCTGAATATCATTGCGGACCATAACAAAGATGGCCACTATGGAAGCAACGTATTAGGGCGCATGCGCAACACAGCATTACCGCCCATCCAGCTTAAACATAGCATAAATTAGTAAGGCATATACCGCAATGTTCAGCAGAGAAGCCGATCCATAGATCGGGGGCCGGCGGTTCAATGCCGGTCACCGTCAGGACATCCGTCTTGACAGGGGGGCGTGGCTATCATACCAACTCCACCCCGTCGTCCAGATATATCGGCGCATCCGCTCCATAGTGCTCATAACTGTCATATAGTGACTGATCCAAATCAAGAATCAATCACAACAGACTGTAAGAGCACAAGGATCCAATGCATCGGTGAGCTTGTAAAAGTAAGAATATATTCAGAAAATGAAAACAAGATTGTCCGACCGTCTGTGTAATATGACCCCAGTCCCGGATGCAGGGGCTAGGGCCATACAGGACAGACAGGGACAATCACTAAACTATTCAGCAACATAAATTAGTACAAGAATATATATGGGGATCGCCGACACAGTTCCTCCAGTCTTCGCCATAAATGTCCATTCATAGTATAAGATCATAGTAATATCCTGTATAAAACAGAAAGAATAAGGAGAAGACCAATTAGATAAGTAGCACATGTTATTTTCCATACACGTAATCAAAAAAAGAGAGAAAGGACAAGCGTAGTCAGCAATTAGACCACCCTGAACTCCACATTTAAACCCTGGGGTTTCAGGGTGCCTAAAGTGTAGATCCAATACAGTTCACGTTTTTTTAGTAATTTAATGCGGTCACTAGAGATGGCCCGAACTATCCGACGGCGAACAGTTCCCGGCGAACATAGCTTGTTCGCGTTCGCCTCTGCCGGGCGAACACATGCGATGTTCGGTCCGCCCCCTATACATCATCATTGAGCAAACTTTGACCCTGTACCTCACAGTCAGCAGACACATTCCAGCCAATCAGCAGCATACCCTCCCTCCCAGACCCTCCCACCTCCTGCACAGCATCCATTTTAGATTCATTCTGAAGCTGCAGTCTTAGTGAGAGGAGGGAGACTGTAACTGCTGCTGATTTAATTGGGAAATCGATAGCTAGGCTAGTGAATTCAGTGTCCACTCCAGTCCTGAAAGACTCATCTGATCTCTGCTGTAAGGACAGCGTCCTGACAGCACCCCAAAAAGCCCTTTTTAGGGCTGCAACATTAGTCTGCTTTTTTTTTTTCCTTTATATACATATTGCAGTTGCCTGGCCTGCCTGTGTGTGAGGAGCTGCAGGCCCACAGACTGTAGTGTGCCCACTGCCAGTGCTCACCCCTGTCATTCCGTGTGGCACAGGACTTTGCTTAAAAAAAGGCACTTAATTTTTACACTTTAATCTAAGGTTAGTTGCCTGCCAGTGTGTGTCAGGCTGACTTCCACTGACTGTAGTGTGCCCACTGCCAGTGCCCACCACTCATACCGGCTGGCACAGGACTTTGCATAAAAAAGGCATTTAATTTTTACACTTTAGTGTAATTTCAGCTGCTTGCCTGCTGCTAGTGTGTGTCAGGCCGACTTCAACTGACTGTAGTGTGCCCACTGCCAGTGCCCACCCCTGTCATCCCGTGTGGCACAGGACTTTGCTTAAAAAAAAGGCACTTCATTTTTACACTTTAATCTAAGGTTAGTTGCCTGCCAGTGTGTGTCAGGCCGACTTCAACTGACTGTAGTGTGCCCACTGCCAGTGCCCACCCCTGTCATCCCAAGTGGCACAGGACTTTGCTTAAAAAATAGGCACTTAATTTTTACACTTTAATCTAAGGTTAGTTGCCTGCCAGTGTGTGTCAGGCTGACTTCCACTGACTGTAGTGTGCCCACTGCCAGTGCCCACCACTCATACCGGCTGGCACAGGACTTTGCTTAAAAAAGGCATTTCATTTTTACACTTTAATGTAATTTCAGCTGCTTGCCTGCTGCTAGTGTGTGTCAGGCCGACTTCAACTGACTGTAGTGTGCCCACTGCCAGTGCCCACCCCTGTCATCCCGTGTGGCACAGGACTTTGCTTAAAAAAAAGGCACTTCATTTTTACACTTTAATCTAAGGTTAGTTGCCTGCCAGTGTGTGTCAGGCCGACTTCAACTGACTGTAGTGTGCCCACTGCCAGTGCCCACCCCTGTCATCCCGAGTGGCACAGGACTTTGCTTAAAAAATAGGCACTTAATTTTTACACTTTAATCTAAGGTTAGTTGCCTGCCAGTGTGTGTCAGGCTGACTTCCACTGACTGTAGTGTGCCCACTGCCAGTGCCCACCACTCATACCGGCTGGCACAGGACTTTGCATAAAAAAGGCATTTAATTTTTACACTTTAGTGTAATTTCAGCTGCTTGCCTGCTGCTAGTGTGTGTCAGGCCGACTTCAACTGACTGTAGTGCGCCCACTGCCAGTGCCAACCACTGATACCGGGTGGCACAGTAGCTTGCCGATAAATAAGGCATTTAATTTTTAGACAGTAGTCTAAATTCAGTTGCTTGCCTGCTGCCAGTGTGTGTCAGGCCCGCTTCCACTGACTGTAGTGTGCCCACTGCCAGTGCCAACCACTGATACCGGGTGGCACAGTAGCTTGCCGATAAATAAGGCATTTAATTTTTAGACAGTAGTCTAAATTCAGTTGCTTGCCTGCTGCCAGTGTGTGTCAGGCCCTCTTCCACTGACTGTAGTGTGCCCACTGCCAGTGCCAACCACTCATACCGGGTGGCACAGTAGCTTGCCGATAAATAAGGCATTTAATTTTTACACTTTAGTGTAATTTCAGTTGCTTGCCTGCTGCCAGTGTGTGTCAGGCCCGCTTCCACTGACTGTAGTGTGCCCACTGCCAGTGCCAACCACTGATACCGGGTGGCACAGTAGCTTGCCGATAAATAAGGCATTTAATTTTTAGACAGTAGTCTAAATTCAGTTGCTTGCCTGCTGCCAGTCAGTGTGTCAGGCCCTCTTCCACTGACTGTAGTGTGCCCACTGCCAGTGCCAACATCATACCTGATCGTATACACACACTGGATGTTTTAAAGCACGTTATTCCAAACAATTTAGGAATGTTAGTTGATTTATGCCCTTTATGGATTAAAACCCGACTCTGCGTCCACTACGTAATTTTCCATGGGAGTTTTGCCATAGATCCCCCTCCGGCATGCCACAGTCCAGGTGTTAGACCCCTTGAAACAACTTTCTCATCACTATTGTGGCCAGAAAGAGTCCCTGTGGGTTTTAAAATTCGCCTGTCTATTGAAGTCTATGGCGGTTCGCCCGGTTCGCCAGTTCGCGAACATTTGCGGAAGTTCGCGTTCGCTGTTCGCGAACTGAAAATTTTATGTTCGCGACATCACTAGCGGTCACCTCCTCGTCTAGAGGGAGTTATTTGTTCCAGAATTCTAAATCTCAACTCATTTTGTGTGTGTTTAGCATCAACAAAATGTTTTGATACAGGGAGGTCTATTTTTTGTTTTCGAATGGAATAACGGTGTTGGTTGAGACGGGTTTTGACGTCCCAAGTGGTCTCTCCAATATATAAAAGATTACAAGGACAAATCAGCAAGTAAACAACATAAGAGGAGTCGCACGTTAAGTACTGTCTGATTTTTACATTTTGTCCTGAAGTTGGATGGAGAAATGTATCCCCTTTCAGCATTAACTTACAGTTAATGCAATTGTAGCATGGATAACAACCCTTTCTGGTGGACCCAAAATAAGACTCACATGTCTCCCTAGATGTACCAATGTCTGATTTAACCAATCTATCGCCCAAATTGCGGCTGCGTCGATAAGAGCAAAGAGGTGGGGACTTAAATTCCTCAATCTGTTCAAAATTGCTAGCAACACCAATAGCACAACTATTGCGGCCATTATTAGAAAACACTGGCGAATTTTAGCTAGCAATTTTGAACAGATTGAGGAATTTAAGTCCCCACCTCTTTGCTCTTATCGACGCAGCCGCAATTTGGGCGATAGATTGGTCAAATCAGACATTGGTACATCTAGGGAGACATGTGAGTCTTATTTTGGGTCCACCAGAAAGGGTTGTTATCCATGCTACAATTGCATTAACTGTAAGTTAATGCTGAAAGGGGATACATTTCTCCATCCAACTTCAGGACAGAATGTAAAAATCAGACAGTACTTAACGTGCGACTCCTCTTATGTTGTTTACTTGCTGATTTGTCCTTGTAATCTTTTAAATATTGGAGAGACCACTTGGGACATCAAAACCCATCTCAACCAACACCGTTATTCCATTCGAAAACAAAAAATGGACCTCCCTGTATCAAAACATTTTGTTGATGCTAAACACACACAAAATGAGTTGAGATTTAGAATTCTGGAACAAATAACTCCCTCTAGACGAGGAGGTGACCGCATTAAATTACTAAAAAAACGTGAACTGTATTGGATCTACACTTTAGGCACCCTGAAACCCCAGGGTTTAAATGTGGAGTTCAGGGTGGTCTAATTGCTGACTACGCTTGTCCTTTCTCTCTTTCTGTTTTATACAGGATATTACTATGATCTTATACTATGAATGGACATTTATGGCGAAGACTGGAGGAACTGTGTCGGCGATCCCCAGATATATTCTTGTACTAATTTATGTTGCTGAATAGTTTAGTGATTGTCCCTGTCTGTCCTGTATGGCCCTAGCCCCTGCATCCGGGACTGGGGTCATATTACACAGACGGTCGGACAATCTTGTTTTCATTTTCTGAATATATTCTTACTTTTACAAGCTCACCGATGCATTGGATCCTTGTGCTCTTACAGTCTGTTGTGATTGATTCTTGATTTGGATCAGTCACTATATGACAGTTATGAGCACTATGGAGCGGATGCGCTGATATATCTGGACGACGGGGTGGAGTTGGTATGATAGCCACGCCCCCCTGTCAAGACGGATGTCCTGACTGTGACCGGCATTGAACCGCCGGCCCCCGATCTATGGATCGGCTTCTCTGCTGAACATTGCGGTATATGCCTTACTAATTTATGCTATGTTTAAGCTGGATGGGCGGTAATGCTGTGTTGCGCATGCGCCCTAATACGTTGCTTCCATAGTGGCCATCTTTGTTATGGTCCGCAATGATATTCAGCCCTAGTACAAGTCTCGCGACAACAGACAGTGCAGCGCATGCGCCGCTGCTGTTTCCGGACGCCAGCAGTCTCCACCATGCCTCTTCAGCCTGTATCGACCCATTCAAAGGTTTTTAATCAATTTCTTTATTCACACACTTGTTCACTGTTACAATGATTATCAATTATACAGGATTTGGGTATATTACACACTATATGAATTGTACTATGTACTTTTATACATGCACTTATCCGCTACTATATGTACACTACTCGCATGGATGAATTATACTATTTATATGATTGTATCTGCTATATTTATTCTATTTGTGTTTATGACAATTTGAATTGATTTGTAATTATGCTAATCACTGCCACTACTTATGTATGTTATTATGCACATGTTACTCAGCTGGACAAAGGCTCCATAGAGAGAGCTGAAACGTTGCTGCTGGTTGGGTGAATAAACCTTCCACTTTCTTCACTAATTGGAGTGCTGCCTTCGTTTTTTGCTTTGTATATATATATATATATATATATTCATTCACATTAAGACCAATATATTACTAGCATATCTAATATATTTAATATATTCCTGTATATGAGGATATAGTTGTGTATGTGTGTGTAGTATCAACAATAAATCATCACTATAATTAAATAAAACCTCTTTTGAAAACCAAAAATAAAACAAACAATCCTATAGAAAGTAAATCCCATAAAAATATTACCATGAAACATATGTAAATTAAATTAAAACATTTACATGTGAATCTTTATGATTCTATATACTGGATCATCAAATATTTAACTTAATATACCGTAACTTATAATGTTATAGAACATTTAACCTGTAACACTAGGATCAAGTGTCTTCTTGGACATATGTGGCACATTACCACTTAACACAATTTAGACAAATTTCCTTTATCTCATTTCCAGTATAAATGTTAGATATATATTTGTCAACACAAATAATGAAATATGTTGTATAATCCTACAATATATCTGACATGTCATTATAAGTAATATGGCCTTTTTTTTTTAACTACTAATTGTTTATTCATTTCTAACTCAAATATTGTATGCTCGGTCTTAGAATAGCATTCATACATACTCACATGGCACATACTCACTTAACACAGCAGCTGCTCACATCACTCTTACATCATCACACGCTCATATAGCCAATAAACTTCAATTAATAAAATGATGTAATAGAACCCATACGTATGTATATTTTATAATGCACATTATAAAAGAAATTTCAGTTATAAACCTGAAATACTTCATTTGTGGACCACACACAAACAATATTTTGGTATTTTGCATAAACTTAAGATCTTTAAATTTCTAGAATTTGGCCTTTCCATACCATTAACCTATTCTTAGACAAAAGATCTCAAATGTCCTCTTGTCCATCAACTGACCACATGCTTTTCACCATGGCTGAACACAAGATCCATGCTCATGCACAATGCAAGTTCTATCTCTTTATTCTCTTACATTTAGTATTATTCTGTTAGTCAAAAATTATTACATGGATTAACAGTTTCATTACTAGACATTCCATGCAATTATGAGACATATTTAGTAATGTGGAGAAAATTGCTATGGAAGGAAATGTTTTATTTTTATTTTTTCCGATCAAATGCTCCTTCTTAAGAAAATTTCTACTGGATAAAATAGAAAAATAGAAAACAACAGATACAACAGAAACATATTTCCCAGCAATATTATCTGTATAAAGAATATACAAAAATCGTATTCTTCTAAACTCTGACCTTCTGCAATATAGAGAAATGTCTTTAGGCTCTTGTTACTTCTATAATTATAAAATACATATATATATATATATATATATATATATACACTGCTCAAAAAAATAAAGGGAACACTTAAACAACACAATGTAACTCCAAGTCAATCACACTTCTGTGAAATCAAACTGTCCACTTAGGAAGCAACACTGAGTGACAATCAATTTCACATGCTGTTGTGAAAATGGGAAAGACAACAGGTGGAAATTATAGGCAATTAGCAAGACACCCCCAATAAAGAAGTGGTTCTGCAGGTGGTGATCACAGACCACTTCTCAGTTCCTATGCTTCCTGGCTGATGTTTTGGTCACTTTTGAATGCTGGCGGTGCTTTCACTCTAGTGGTAGCATGAGACGGAGTCTACAGCCCACACAAGTGGCTCAGATAGTGCAGCTTATCTAGGATGGCACATCAATGCGAGCTGTGGCAAGAAGGTTTGCTGTGTCTGTCAGCGTAGTGTCCAGAGCATGGAGGTGCTACCAGGAGACAGGCCAGTACATCAGGAGACGTGGAGGCGGCCGTAGGAGGGCAACAACCCAGCAGCAGGACTGCTACCTCCGCCTTTGTGCAAGGAGGAACAGAAGGAGCACTGCCAGAGCCCTGCAAAATGACCTCAGCAGGCCACAAATGTGCATGTGTCTGCTCAAACGGTCAGAAACAGACTCCATGAGGGTCACACAAAAATGTAAGGTAGGACAGCACCACTTACTTGAATACACTCAAGCGACTTTGCGGCGGTGCTCGTGGCGTCAGGTCTCGGCCTCAGAGACCCCCAATGTACCAGCAAAAATGAAGAAGGTCACGGCACTCCAGAAGCAAATTCAATGTGTTTTAATCCACCAAATATTCAGCAGCAACGTTTCGACAACAGTCTTTATCAAGCTACATACCATGTATTTAGCTTGATAAAGACTGTTGTCGAAACGTTGCTGCTGAATATTTGGTGGATTAAAACACATTGAATTTGCTTCTGGAGTGCCGTGACCTTCTTCATTTTTGCTGCGACTCCATGAGGGTGATATGAGGGCCCGACGTCCACAGGTGGGGGTTGTGCTTACAGCCCAACACCGTGCAGGACGTTTGGCATTTGCCAGAGAACACCAAGATTGGCAAATTCGCCACTGGCGCCCTGTGCTCTTCACAGATGAAAGCAGGTTCACACTGAGCACATGTGACAGACGTGACAGTCTGTACACGCCGTGGAGAACGTTCTGCTGCCTGCAACATCCTCCAGCATGACCGGTTTGGCATTGGGTCAGTAATGGTGTGGGGTGGCATTTCTTTGGAGGGCCGCACAGCCCTCCATGTGCTCGCCAGAGGTAGCCTGACTGCCATTAGGTACCGAGATAAGATCCTCAGACCCCTTGTGAGACCATATGCTGGTGCGGTTGGCCCTGGGTTCCTCCTAATGCAAGACAATGCTAGACCTCATGTGGCTGAAGTGTGTCAACAGTTCCTGCAAGACGAAGGCATTGATGCTATGGGCTGGCCCGCCCGTTCCCCAGACCTGAATCCAATTGAGCACATCTGGGACATCATGTTTCGCTCTATCCACCAACGTCACGTTGCCCCACAGACTGTCCAGGAGTTGGCAGATGCTTTAGTCCAGGTCTGGGAGGAGATCCCTCAGGAGACCGTCCGCCACCTCATCAGGAGCATGCACAGGCGTTGTAGGGAGGTCATACAGGCATGTGGAGGCCACACACACTACTGAGCCTCATTTTGACTTGTTTTAAGGACATTACATCAAAGTTGGATCAGCCTGTAGTGTGTTTTTCCACTTTAATTTTGAGGGTGACTCCAAATCCAGACCTCCATGGGTTGAAAAATTTGATTTCCATTTTTAATTTTTGTGTGATTTTGTTGTCAGCACATTCAACTATGTAAAGAACAAAGTATTTCAGAAGAATATTTAATTAACTCCGATCTAGGATGTGTTATTTTTGTGTTCCCTTTATTTTTTTGAGCAGTGTATATAAATATATATCCTTAACCAGGCCAAAACCATTAACATAATGTCTGTCCTCTATAGACTTATTTCTACTTAACCCTCTTCTCATAACTTTTCTATTTATGAGATCCCGGAATATCCTGCTCAATGTGAATGGTTTAGAAGTTTCTAAATCTTTTAATTTATTTAAGAAATCCATTGACTGCATTTTACCTAAATTTTTCATCAATAATGACAGGATAATCACATTTAACCTGTTGCGGACACATGACGTACCGGTACACTATGTGTAGTTTCGATCACCGCCGCCCGGCGGTGATCGGAAGAAAGTGCCTGCTCAAATCATTGAGCAGGCACCCGAGGACAATGGTCCTGTGACCCCCCGTGTCAGCGATCGGGCTGTAAGGGGGACCCGATGGCATGGAAGGCAGTGCGTTGCCTTCCTTAGGCATTGGTGCTGCCTTCCCGTGACGAGCCTGTGAGATCCAGCCCCCTGGATCTCACAGGCCGGAAGCTGTATGAGTAATACACACTGTATTACTCATACAGCTAATGCATTCCAATACAGAAGTATTGGAATGCATTGTAAAGGGGATTAGACCCCAAAAAGTTGAAGTCCCAAAGTGGGACAAAAAATAAAGTGAAAAAAAAGTTGAAAAAATAAAGTTTCCCCCCCAAAAATTAAAAGTTTCAAGTAAAAATAAACAAAAACGTCATTTTCCCCAAATAAAGTAAAAAAAATTGGTAAAAATTAGAAGGAAAAAACATACACATATTAGGTATCGCCGCGTCCGTATCGAACGGCTCTATAAACATATCACATGACCTAACCCCTCAGATTAACACCGTAAAAAATAAAAAAATAAAACTGTGCTAAATAAACCATTTTTTTTGTCACCTTACATCACAAAAAGTACAGCAAGCAATCAAAAAGGCGTATGCCCACCAAAATAGTGCCAATCTAACCGTCACCTCATCCCGCAAAAAATTTGCCCCTACCTAACACAATCGCAAAAAAATTAAAAAAAATATGGCTCAGAATATGGAGATACTAAAACATAATTTTTTTTGTTTTAAAAAAGCTGTTATTGTGTAAAACTTAAGTAAATTAAAAAAAAGTATACATATTAGGTATCGCTGCATCCGTAATAACCTACTCTATAAAAATATCACATGACCCAACCCCTCAGGTGAACACCGTAGGAAAAAAAAAAGGTGTAAAAAAAGCCATTTTTTGTCACCTTACATCACAAAAATTGGAATAGCAAGCAATCAAAAAGTCATATGCACCCCAAAATGGTGCACATCAAACCATCATCTCAACCTGCAAAAATCATACCCTACCCAAGATAATCGCCAAAAAACTGAAAAAACTATGGCTCTCAGACTATGGAGACACTAAAACATGATTTTTTTTGTTTCAAAAATGAAATCATTGTGTAAAACGTACATAAAAAAAAATTGTATACGTATTAGGTATCGCCGTGTCCGTGACAACCTGGTCTATAAAAATACCACATGATCTAACCTTTCAGATGAATGTTGTAAATAACAAAAAATAAAAACGGTGCCAAAACAGCTATTTCTTGTTACCTTGCCTCACAAAAAGTGTAATATAGAGCAACCAAAAATCATATGTACCCTAAACTAGTACCAACAAAACTGCCACCCTATCCCGTAGTTTCTAAAATGGGGTCACTTTTTTGGAGTTTCTACTCTAGGGGTGCATCAGGGGGGCTTCAAATGGGACATGGTGTCAACAAACCAGTCGAGCAAAATCTGCCTTCCAAAAACCGTATGGCATTCCTTTCCTTCTTCACCCTGCTGTGTGCCCGTACAGCGGTTTACGACCACATATGGGGTGTTTCTGTAAACTACAGAATCACAGCCATAAATATTGAGTTTTGTTTGGCTTTTAACAATTGCTTTGTAACTGAAAAAAAAAGATTAAAATGGAAAATCTTCCAAAAAAGTGAAATTTTTAAATTGTATCTCTATTTTCCATTAATTCTTGTGGAACACCTAAAGGGTTAACAAAGTTTGTAAAATCAGTTTTGAATACCTTGAGGGGTGTAGTTTCTAAAATTGTGTCTCTTTTTTGGAGTTTCAACTCTAGGGGTGCATCAGGGGGGCTTCAAATGGGACATGGTGTCAAAAAACCAGTCCAGCAAAATCTGCCTTCCAAAAACCTTATGGCATTCCTTGCCTTCTGCGCCCTGCTGTGTGCCCGTACAGCTGTTTACGACCACATATGGGGTGTTTCTGTAAATTACAGAATCAGAGCCATAAATATTGAGTTTTGTTTGGCTGTTAACTTTTGCTTTGTAACTGGAAAAAAATGATTAAAATGGAAAATCTGCCAAAAAAGTGAAATTTTTTAATTGTATCTCTATTTTCCAGTAATTCTTGTGGAACACCTAAAGGGTTAACAAAGTTTATAAAATCAGTTTTGAATACCTTGAGGGGTGTAGTTTTTAGAATTTGGGTGGTTTCTATTATGTAAGCCTCACAAAGTGACTTCAGACCTGAACTGGTCCTTAAAAAGTGGGTTTTTGAAAATTTCAGAAAAATTTCAATATTTGCTTCTAAACTTCTAAGCCTTATAACATCCCCAAAAAATAAAATGTCATTCCCAAAATGATCCAAACATGAAGTAGACATATGGGGAATGTAAAGTAATAACTATTTTTGTAGGTATTACTATGTATTATAGATGTAGAGAAACTGAAACTTGGAAATTTGCTAATTTTTCAAAATTTTGGGCAAATTTGGTATTTTTTTTATAAATAAAAATGAATTTTTTTAACTCCATTTTACCAGTGTCATGAAGTAAAATATGTGACGAGAAACTATCTCAGAATAGCCTGGATAAGTCAAAGCATTTAAAAGTTATCACTAGAGATGTTGCGAACATAAAATTTTCGAATTAACACAAATGTTCGCGAACGGGCGAACCGGACGAACCGCTATAGACTTCAATAGGCAGGCGAATTTTAAAACCCACAGGGACTCTTTCTGGCCACAATAGTGATGGAAAAGTTGTTTCAAGGGGACTAAGATCTGGACCGTGGCATGCCGGAGGGGAATCCATGGCAAAACTACCATGGAAAATTACGTAGATGACGCAGAGTCGGCTTTTAATCCATAAAGGGCATAAATCACCTAACATTCCTAAATTATTTGGAATAATGTGCTTTTAACCAGTGTGTGTATACGATCAGGTATGATGTTGTATCGATCAGGTAGTGTAAGGGTTACGCCCGCTTCACAGTGACAGACCAAACTCTGACAGACCAAACTCCCCGTTTAATGCACTGCAAACAACCGCAAAGAGTTGTCAATAGTTGACACACTCATGACATAAATTTTATTCCTCTATGCGTCAATCTTGGTGTAGTGATGACTGTGCTCGTGCGCACGTTCGGGAGATTGCAGGCGATGGCGGTTTTTCAAAGCCTATGGTCGTGCTGAGGTAGTTCAGTGACAGTTAAATGACCCAGAAAACAATGATTCTGCAGTGTGGGCCCATTGTTGGCCTAGTAGGCTTTAATGATCACCTTAGATGATCACAAAGAAAATTAATGTTTTTTCTATGAAAAATTATCCAGCCGATCGCTTTTGGTCTGTTCACAATGAAGCAACGACCTTATCATCTGGGGTGTGCCAGCATTGCCAACACACTCATAGAGGTGATCGCTTCATTGTGATACGCAAGCCCCTTCACCACAACAAGGTAACGATTACGAAGGGGAATTGACACATGTATGTGCCTTTTTTTTCTGTTTTGTTTTTGCAGCCACAGTGCAGCACCAGAGGCCAGAAAAATTAGGCATGTACACATGCCTGAAAAATTAGGTATTGTTGCAGCCTCAGAAAAATTGATATTTTCCAGGCAGAAAGTATACTGAAACATTGCGGCTTGAACCCTAGTTGGTGGCGGAGAAGTCACGCAAGTTATCCGGCATGCAGAGATTAAATACAGCAGCGTGGGGACCATTTTTAGCCCAAGGCATCTCATCAGGCCTTTTTTAGTCAAATGCATCCCCCACTGTCAGTCCCTTCGGGATCCATGCCTCATTCATCTTAATAAAGGTAAGGTAATCTAGACTTTTTTGACCTAGGCGACTTCTCTTCTCAGTGACAATACCTCCTGCTGCGCTGAAGGTCCTTTCTGACAGGACACTTGCAGCGGGGCAGGCCAGAAGTTCTATCGCAAATTGGGATAGCTCAGGCCACAGGTCAAGCCTGCACACCCAGTAGTCAAGGGGTTCATCGCTCCTCACAGTGTCGATATCTGCAGTTAAGGCGAGGTAGTCAGTTGAGTTGTTCTCTGAAGGTGGACCCCGAAGGGCTGTGGCGATGCGTAGGACTTAAAAAGCTCTGCATGTCCTCCAACAACACGTCTGTAAAGCGTCCTGTCCTTGCCGGCGTGGTCGTGGTCAGGCCCGTCGCTAACAGACAGGCAAAACAAGCAATTGCTTGGGGCCCCGAGCTGGCCCGGGGCCCCCTTTCTTTAAGGCTGCAGCCGCCTGAGCGCTCTATAGAGAGCCTCAGGCGGCTGCAGCAGTGGTGTAGCAACAGGGGTCGCAGCGGTCGCAATTGCCCACGGCCCCCCCACCGCCTCCTATTCAAAATCCAGGCCAATAAGTTGTGATCTAATAGGGCCCGGCCCCGGGGGCAGTGCGCACGGCGCAGCGCAGGCTGTTGGCAGCTCACGTGTCAGAGGGGGTGGCCGCAACATTGAGTGAGGTCTGACTGAGTGAAGAGGAGCCGGAGGCGTGGTTTCCGCGCATCTCCGGCTCCTGGGTCTGTTGTGCATTTTCATAAGTGTACAATGTATCTGATGATACTATATTCAATATGGATGATCATTGCCTTTAACAGCATGTGATCAGCATGAACCTGGAAAAAACCAAGATGGGTTCATAGCAAGTTCAATGTGTTAAAAGTGAATATATAGAGAAGACTATACTTTTATTATTGTTTAGAGACATGGATTTATCTACACAGGTTTCTCTAAACTTGTCTGTCTGAGGAACAATGGGTGTTTCATGGCTAAACCATGATCTGATAAGAGACGTCCATAAAACACATCTGGTGTGGAACAGATATCTATTCATATATTCGCATATAGATATATTCCTGTGTGCATTTATTTAGCGTTTCAACTTATTAATGATTCATATATACTATGTGATATTGATGTATTATAACCAAATATTATTAATGTATCTTTATATGTCTGTATCTCACTGAGAGGGTATATTCCAGGGGATATAAAATGTGTTTAAGTGGAAATTTCTTAAATAGGGTTTATTTTAGAGGAGCTGATGTTATCTCAAACATCATCACTCAATCGCTGAGACAGTTAAGATACACAAACCAGAAGAACTCCTATCTGCCCCATAAATTCAGGGATTAGGAAAACTTCTGATACCGCCAGTCAGTCTGAGCAAAGTGTCAGAAAGAGCCCCTCCTAATTGATTTAAGGTGTGAAAGGGCAAAATTTAAGTAGTAATAAAACAAGCAATATAATATGTTAATTCTTAAAATATTCAAAATTGTTATATGATACAACAGTGCCATCAAGTGGTAGATGGGCAGAAGTTTCCTAGGAATGTCAATTAGTGACATCATCCCCATGTTTAACATACGTCACACCCACCTTATCTAATTGGTAATCCCTAATCCAAGAGGGGATGGGCATAGATAAGGATTGGGATATCTGATCCAGTTTTGGGAGAGCAGGCAAAAACTTCTTCAAACATTTCAAAAACCTGACAAAAGGAAAAACTTCACAAGGACTTCTTCACAACGGAACTCTTTACAAAGATTCATTCATCAGCATCACTTCACACAGGACGGGACATATCTAAATCTTGGAAAGCTGGGTCCATTCTAAAAGCTCTTTATCCCAAAGCCAGGGGTAATGTATAATCTATTTCATTTTGCAGTAATTATAAATCGCTCCAATTGGCATATAGTTGAGACCCCATTATTAGTGGGTCAATATTGTTAAAACAATTATTTTATGGGAAATTTTAATGAACGTGCACATCATTATAATTCCTGTAATATTGATATCAGAGTGAAATCTCTGATCGGATATTATTATCCGTAGTTAGGCCAACGGGCGTATTTATAAGGTGTCTCTTACTGCCATATTCTTTGATTGAGCATAAGGGATTTTCCACAGATTCATTTCTATTGTTTTGTTGTTATTGTTACATTATAATATTTCAATAATCGGTAATAATTTGATAATAATTTGAATAACATTGTATTGTACTTGGTGTACTAAATTAAGTGAGCATCATCTTGTGGTCAATTTTGATATTATCCTTATATTCATTTGTATGCCATTTTTACTGCATGTATTTATTTGTAATAAATTATATTTTATATAATTAATTGCACCCTGTTTCATTATCTGCACAAATTAACTTTAGATCTCATCAATAAAAGAACTGGCGTTTATATGTCCGCCAATTAAATTTTTAATTTTTAATTTTTCATATTTCATAAAAATATGAAATCATAATTTTTATGATTTCATATCTTATATGAAATAAATACCCGACATATTTTGGAGGCACTGCTGAGATTGATTGAGATATTTCTATAACCAATTTGTGCAATTAGTGAAAATATTCCTTAATCCTTATTGGCAAGTCAAATTGTTGTTGTTATTGATTATTGATCAAAATCATGAGTGTAACAGGCAGCGACCCAGGTAATGGCCAGGTTTTAGCAGATAGTCCATCTGACCCAGGAAAGATAATCCCTAAGGTTATCAAGTATATTTATTCCCGTTTGAAGTTAGATAAAAATATAGATGAATGGACTAATGAGCTATTGGAAAGAGCCTATGAAGAACGTGGGGATATATGGAAGTTAGGTGGCATGGTTGATAGATACCTGACATATATGGATTTGGCAACTGATAATACCAAGAGGGACCAACACCTCTTATGTGCATTGCCACCTGTTTTGTATGCATTGTTGGCGGTCAGTACCCTTTCCGAAGATAGGTATGAGTCTATAATGGCTACAAAAAAATATGTATCCAAGATGGAATCAGAACTACAATCCGCAGAAGCGAAGATCAAAGACTTAGAGTACAACCTTAGTCACAGCCATGATGCATACCAAAAGGCAAAAAGTGATTTAGAGGATTTATATCTCCAATATTCCAAAATTAAACAGACAGATGGATCAGCTCATAATATAGTCAATGCTGAAAGGGATCCATCTAACGCTGTTGGATATCCTGATCCTCCATGTCTTACTCCCCACTATCCAGACATGCCACCACATGTTCCCCTGAGAAGAGATGTTAGGGTTAAATCACCTGTGCCGTATAAGTCTCATGAATGTTGTGAAAGTGCATGTGAGTTTGACAGTGGTGTGGGGAAGCATGTGACTTATTCCTTGCCACAGGATCACAGGCGACCAACATATGCTGAGGTGGTTTCTAGGAATAAAAATTCCCAATATTCAGATAAGGATCAGAGCTCCTCCAGCATAATTAAGTTTTTGAATACTACAGTATCCAAATTTTCCAAGAAAGGTTCTTCTCAGATAGCCAATCACTTGGAACTGTATGAATCCACTATGGATTCTTTAAAATTATACTCTGATGCTGACAGGATCAGATTCCTTCCATGGGCATTTGATGATAAGTATCGTCATTACTTTACCTCATTTGGGGAGAGAGGCATTCAAGATTGGCCAAGTGTTTTGCATGAGGTTAAATTGGAATTCGGACCGTACCGAACCACAACTGCTGCAAAACGGGACATATATAGCCTTACATGTAGACCCAATCAGAGTCCCCGTGAATTCCTCTCTGTCCTCAAAAATGCCTATGGGTTGGCATATAGATCCCCAAAATGGGAATCTGAAGAATTCAAACAGTTATTCTATGATGCTATGCCAACCCAGATCAAATTTAACTTAGCCAGAGATCTGGATATTGATGCCCCCTTGGATTGGTTGGTGACTGCTGCCACCACGCTGTATAATATCAGTGAGTGCCATGCAACAGAGGAGAGAAGGTTTAAAAAATCCCCAGAGCAAAAGGTAGCTGAAACTAAGGTAAACCCTAGTTTGGGATTTGAAAGCCAGCCACGAAGGTTCCCTCAGTCTACAGGACCTGCTCAACAAGCCCAGCAACAACAGGTAGGACCGCCCAAACAGACCAAACCCCAAAATACTAATGGATCAGAGGGGAATAATTCAGGTAATGGGAGGTCTAACTACCGTCCCTATTACAATAGAGGCCCCCAGGGGTACGGGCCCTATAACTATAGGAATTACCAGGGTTACAGGCGCTGGGATAATAGACCCAGACAACAGAGGGAAGATAGGCAGGAATCCTCAAATTCACCCAGGAGTAGGTCACCTACCGATAACCAGGGTGCTCAGCAAAACCAAAATGTGCCCAGACCAAACAGGTTTGATCAGCTGGCAGAACAAGTGGCCCAGTTGAGTGACATTGTGAGAAAGTTGGTATCTCCAGGAAAACAGCCTGAGCCTTTTTTAGGGGCAACTCCAGGTCCCAGCTCAACATCATAAAGCAAATTGGGCCGGGTCAGAACCCAGGCCACTGTAAGGATATTAAGTTGATTGTGGTAGAATCTGATATGATTCATAATTCAATATTTCCTTGCAGTACCTCTGACCCTGAAATTAGGGCCAGGGGGGAAATGTCTAATATGTCATTTGTCTTGCAGTCTAATGATGTCAATTCATATAACCAGATGTCTGTTCCAGTGTGTAATCCCATCGTTCCAGCATCTAGCCGTGAGCCAGCTGTGACTTGTGGTGTCACACAGCTTGTCCCAAAGGCGGGGGCTGACGCTGCTCCTCCAGCTTGTCCTGAGAGACTCAGGAATGCAGAGGTTACGGAGCTGCAAAGAGGTCAACCTCTCAGACAACAGATGGGTAAACATCCTAACTTTCTCTGTGATTTGTTCCAGGTGGATGGCAGATACTTTATGGATATATATCTCCAAAATGAACTTATCGGACCAATCAAAGGATTAATAGACACTGGATCACAAGCCACCATTTTATCTATCAGTTATTTCCAAAAGATTTTGAATTTAACATCAAAGAAGCCACGATTAAGGTCATTTGATGGATCTTTGATAAGTGTAGGTGGAGATGCCTTACAGGTAAAAGGAACATCCTGGTTGACATTTAAGATTGGCAAGAAAACAATTAGACATCCCACATTGATTGTGGATCTTCCATATGATCGGATGATCATAGGAATCGATTTATTAAAAAGATTGAGTCCCATAATTGATTTCATTAATGAAGCAGTATGGACTCAGGTGAAGGCACCCATTGCCTATGAATACTCTTGCAACACACAAGCACAACGCAGTTGTCATGTGATTGAAGAGAAACCTAGCTCTATTGAAGTGCATTTCAGGAACAATCAAACACCGGAGGTCACAATCCTGAAGAATGGTAAACCCGAGGAAGATGTCAATGGTGCCGCTCACATCATTACCATCCAGAGGGACGAAATCAAAAAGGTAACTCTGGATGATGATATTTTAACCATTTCTCTTGAAAGGGGGAATCACGAAGTCGCGGACCTGACAAGGCACATTCAATCGATGGTACGGATTAAAAGGGTCAATGACAATTTATTGATTCCCGTACAGGTAAACAATATAGCCCGGGTGAAATTTGCCAAGTTGGATTTGAAATCCGAAGCAAGTTACATAAGCCTAGGACTCTTGAAACAGATTACCAATCCTAAAATGATTAAAAGTTTCTCTCCACAGGACCAATGGGTTCATGATCTGGATGGAGATTCCCAAAGTCATAATGTGGTTGCAAGATGCGTTTTGTCTATCTCCATAGGAAACAAAGCTACGGAGCACGTTTTCATCGTGATAAATGAACCACGGTATCAAATGTATATAGGCAATGACCTTCTGCACCGATTTGCCGTACAGATTGACCTGGTGAATAACACCTTATGGTCCAGATTGCCGGGAAACCCAGAGGGATTCCAGGATGTAGAACAAGCCTTACGATGGGGACAACAGATGCCCTATGCCGTAAGTATCATGGTTGCTGAGAAAGTTGAAATTCCTGAAGGATGCAAACCATTTCTTCTACCCATTAAAGTAAAGAAGGGACAGAAGCTAAAGAACACAGACGCGTTGATCTATTTATCCAACAGAATACAGCAACTCGGCCTAAAGGTAAAGCCTACTCCCCTGATCAATATCCATCAGGATCCGTTACATATGGTAATTCATAACATGGTTTCCCATAGCATATCCCTACAAAAGGACACTGTAATTGGTTTGGCTATGGATTCGGAATACTACACATTTGGATTCCAAAATAATGTTATTGGAATAATTCCTGATGAATACCTGACAGAGGAACAAACAGTGGAACAACATTTTTCCTCAACCCCTGAGGGGTTATTTAATATCCACTCTGTTTATCCTTTCAGCTCTGAAGAAGGTACATGCCACATCGAAGAATCATCATTGGTTTTCAACCATGAGGTCGATGAAAAAGAGTATGAATCGTACCAGCAAGGAAAGGATAAGGTATGCTACACCCAGAACGATTTAACTAGTGAGCTTGAAGAAGCTTACGAGTTAAGTCAGCCTGAGATTTTCCCAGAATTTCAGGTGGAAGAACAAATCTCCATGGCTGACGCATGCTCCGACGAGTCGAAGCGTCAACGGCTAAAGGAACTCTTCGCAGAGTTCCAGGAGATGTTCGCCAAGGATTCTTATGACTGTGGGGAAACAGACCTACACGTTACAAGAATCCAGACAGATCCCGATGCACCCCCTGTTTTTGTAAAACAATACCGACTTCCGCTGGCGGCTTACGAGTCACTATCGGAAATCGTCAAAAACTTGGAGGAGAAAGGTATCATCCGTCCAGTACACAGTTCATTCAATCATCCGATACTTGGAGTCCTCAAACCTAACGGTCAATTTCGTCTATGCTCGGACCTAAGACAGTTAAACAAACGTGTTTACATGTCCGGATGGCCCGTGCCATACATTGACCAGTGTTTGGCACAAATACAAGGATCCAAAATCTTCACTGCCCTTGACTGTGCACAAGGATATTGGACGATTAAGGTAGATGAAAGGGATCAGTACAAACTGGCCTTTACATTTGGCAAACGACAGTATGCATGGACCCGACTGCCCTTCGGGTACATAAATGCAGGCCATGAATTTGCAGTGTTCATGCATAAGGCAATGCCAGATGCCACTGAACGAGGTACTTTATCCTATGTGGATGACATCCTGATAAAAAGTACAACTTTTGAGGAACATATTCAGGAGTTGAGGCATGTACTAACCCAGCTGAGGAAAGCAGGTGTAAAACTTTCTTTGCAAAAGGCTCAATGGTGCCGGAACAAGGTTAATTTCCTAGGTCATGAAGTCACTGCGGATGGAATTAACCCACAGAAAAAGAAGGTGGAAGCAGTGACTAATACAAAATCGCCTACAAATCTCAAAGAGTTGAGATCATTCCTGGGCATGATGAACTATTCACGTAAGTTCATAGATAATTATGCCGAAATTACAAAACCTCTTTTACAGTTGCTAAAGAAAGGAGTAAAATGGGAATGGAGTGAGCGTCATGAGCAAGCTGTAACCGAGCTCAAGGCCAAACTTATCCAGGCTCCATGCCTTGCTTATCCAGAAGGGGGAAAACCTTTCTTTGTGGAAACAGGTTTCACTGATAAAAGCATAAGTGCAGTTCTTTTCCAAAAACAGGAAAACCGAAACAAGATCATCGCCTATGCCAGCAAGTCCTTGTCACCGGTTGAGGTAAAATTCAATGATTGTGAGAAAGCATTATTGTCAACTGTGTGGGCTTTGCAATATTTTAGGAGTTTCATTCAAGGCGAAAGGATCATTGTGGAGACCGCACATCAGCCACTGCAATACTTGCAGAGTGATCGTATAAGAGATGGAAACTTGTCAAACAGCAGGATAACCGCCTGGACAATGTCCTTAATGGGATGGCCATTGGAAATCAGGTACAAACAAAATAATAAAAACCCAGTTGCTCAAGGATTAGCAGAACTCCATGACTGTACCCATACGGAACATAAAAGTGAGTCAACAATAAATGATTTCCTGGATGAACAATCATCATCACCATATAAATCTTATGAAGAGGAGTATTGCAAATTGTTACCATGTGTGTACGTAGACGGCTGCTCCTTCCATATCGATGAAGGATCCGAACGTACATTGGTTGCAGGTATTGGAGTCGTATGGAATAATACATTCCTGGATGTATCCGTTGGATACAAGATTGGTTCCAAAAGCAGCCAAGTTGCAGAACTTACTGCTGTGTACAAAGCCGTACAAATGGCTATCGAATATGATGTTAAGGAATTTGTAATCATCACAGATTCTGACTATATTCGTAACAGCTTTGTGGAGTACTTTCCCGGATGGAAAAGGTCAGATTGGATGAGAAGTAATAACAAGCCAGTAAAGCATGGTAAGATGTTTTGTAAAATTGATGAGATGGTTACCGCCCACAGTCTTACTATTTATTGGAAGAAGGTAAGAGGTCATTCAAAATATCCAGGCATGGATAAAGAGGGAAATGACCTAGCGGATTCCCTTGCCAAGCAAGCAACCATTGATGGAGAAGTCTTTGACGTTGATGACCTCATGGGAACTATCCAAGTGGATGCTATGACAAGGAGTCAGGCCCAAAAGGGAGCTGAAGCCAATGTGGCGCAGTGGAGCCAAAATTCCCCTAGTGAGGATCTCATTGCAAGCCAAAAGGGGGATCCAATTATTGGTCTCTTTTATAAGCACATTGAGGATCCACATAACTATCCCATAACCACGGAAGACTGTGTGGGTAAGGAGGAGTTACGAATTTTGATGAAAGGTAAGTCCCAATTCTCATTACAGGATGAACTGCTGATAAGAACCTCTAAGAATGGTATCACGCAATGGATAGTACCTGCAGCATACCGAGGTCTGATGTTACAACATGCACATGATGCCCCAACAGCTGGTCATCGAGGTGAGAAAATAACGTACGAGTTACTACGGGACTACGCTTACTGGCCACATATGCTGCAAGATGTGCGAACATATTGTCAGGGATGTCTAATCTGCCCTCAATTCCAGCCACAAGGACCCACTCCATGCCATGGTCAGACATCCAAATTGACTTCATTGGACCAGTAACAACCTCATCAAGAGGCAACAAGTATATGTTAACCGTAACTTGTTTGTTCACCAAATGGGTGGAATGTTTGCCGTGCAAAACATGCAGTTCAAGCGCATGTGCATCTCTGCTCATTAACCATGTATTTTCTAGATTTGGTCTTCCCCAGCGCATCGAATCCGATCGTGGAAGTCACTTCACCAGTGAGGTGATGACAAAGATGTGGGAAATCCTGGGGGTAAAGAGGAAGCTACATATAGCTTATCGACCAGCCTCTAGTGGTGGAGTAGAACGTTACAACCAGTCCATTGTGAACATCCTGAAAAAGTTTGTCAATGAATCTGGTAAGGACTGGGATGTCAAGTTGCCTTTGGTGCTTATGGCCATCAGAGCCACCCCAAGCGCAGCAACTAAACTTTCTCCCTTCGAGATGATCACGGGAAGGAAGATGGTGTTACCCCAGCATTTACTTTACAGAACAACAGACCATAACTTGATCAATGCTACAACATCGCATCAGTATGTGGAAAATTTACGCAAGCACCTTCAGCATGCTTTTGCGTTCGCCCAGAAGAATATAGAGAAAGCCGCAGTGAGTGCTAAGACATACTATGATCTGAAGACTACACAGAAGGAGTATCAAATTTCCGATCGGGTATATCTCTATAACTTCGCTCGGGATCAAGTGAAGGAGAGAAAATTCCTACCTTCCTGGAAAGGTCCCTATGTCATCACTGACAAATTATCTCCAGTGGTCTACAAGATCAAAATCCCTAAGGGGGATGAATTTATTGAAAAATGGGTGCACATTAATCAGCTACGTGTTTGTCATCCCAGTGCACGACTTCGAGAGATTGAAGGAGTTGGATGAAAAGAGGTGAAAAGACTTTATGGTTCCAGCTAAAGACGGAAATAAGGATTGGTATCGTATGAACGGAAAAACGTTATCTGTTATTCTACATCTTTAACGCATACTAACCCATCCTGATGTATGTTTCCTCTGTAACAAAATGTCTCCTAACTCACCTCTGAAACCAGAACTTACTCTGTTCAAGAAAAGAACTTATGCCAATCAGAGGTATATGGTATTAGTAACTCTTTTCTTGCAGGATAAAGTAAAAAAAAAAATGTATATACTCATATGTGTCATATAATATTTTATAGGCGTAAGATGTCATCAAAGATGATTGCCATTATCTACGTCGTCCTGATCTTGGGGAAGGAGTTCCATGCTGAGCCGATTGCTGTGCCAGGTCCTTCATCGGGGATCATGCTACAAGATACAGCGGGGTTCATCTTGACGAACAAGAGGATATTATCCCAGAAGGTCTACATCAGCCTGGATCCACGCGTTTTCGTCGAAAGGCAATTCAACGTGTCCGAAATCCAGTCCCCGGAAATCCAAGCCTGGTACCAGATGCACATCGGATATTCCCAAGAACGGATTACGCAAATCCTGGAGCAAGCAAGGAAGACTTTGACCAGAGAACAGTTTTCTACAAATCAAAGTGATTCATGTTTTTGCAGTCGTAGCCGCCATAATCTTTGGCGTAGTGGGCACTGTTATTACTACCGGTATGACAGTTGCCAATTCCATCTCCATCAAGATATTGGAACTTGAAATTGGTTCATTGAAAAGGAACCTATTAAACATTCACGTGGAGATGGAAAATCAAAACAAACCTTTATCGAACTTATATCCTGTTTTGCAGGATCTATGGGATGGTTGAGTTTGTTGACCATCCAAGTCATGCGTTAGATAAGGTTCTCCAGAAGAACTTTAGTCAAGCTGGTTAGAACATTATAAGCCAAGTCTACGCATCGAAGAAGATATATGAAAAGCCATTTTAAGCATTCCAAATACATTCACATTTTATGGAATATTTTGGAATGAAGGGGGATTTGTTGTGCATTTTCATAAGTGTACAATGTATCTGATGATACTATATTCAATATGGATGATCATTGCCTTTAACAGCATGTGATCAGCATGAACCTGGAAAAAACCAAGATGGGTTCATAGCAAGTTCAATGTGTTAAAAGTGAATATATAGAGAAGACTATACTTTTATTATTGTTTAGAGACATGGATTTATCTACACAGGTTTCTCTAAACTTGTCTGTCTGAGGAACAATGGGTGTTTCATGGCTAAACCATGATCTGATAAGAGACGTCCATAAAACACATCTGGTGTGGAACAGATATCTATTCATATATTCGCATATAGATATATTCCTGTGTGCATTTATTTAGCGTTTGAACTTATTAATGATTCATATATACTATGTGATATTGATGTATTATAACCAAATATTATTAATGTATCTTTATATGTCTGTATCTCACTGAGAGGGTATATTCCAGGGGATATAAAATGTGTTTAAGTGGAAATTTCTTAAATAGGGTTTATTTTAGAGGAGCTGATGTTATCTCAAACATCATCACTCAATCGCTGAGACAGTTAAGATACACAAACCAGAAGAACTCCTATCTGCCCCATAAATTCAGGGATTAGGAAAACTTCTGATACCGCCAGTCAGTCTGAGCAAAGTGTCAGAAAGAGCCCCTCCTAATTGATTTAAGGTGTGAAAGGGCAAAGTTTAAGTAGTAATAAAACAAGCAATATAATATGTTAATTCTTAAAATATTCAAAATTGTTATATGATACAACAGTGCCATCAAGTGGTAGATGGGCAGAAGTTTCCTAGGAATGTCAATTAGTGACATCATCCCCATGTTTAACATACGTCACACCCACCTTATCTAATTGGTAATCCCTAATCCAAGAGGGGATGGGCATAGATAAGGATTGGGATATCTGATCCAGTTTTGGGAGAGCAGGCAAAAACTTCTTCAAACACTTCAAAAACCTGACAAAAGGAAAAACTTCACAAGGACTTCTTCACAACGGAACTCTTTACAAAGATTCATTCATCAGCATCACTTCACACAGGACGGGACATATCTAAATCTTGGAAAGCTGGGTCCATTCTAAAAGCTCTTTATCCCAAAGCCAGGGGTAATGTATAATCTATTTCATTTTGCAGTAATTATAAATCGCTCCAATTGGCATATAGTTGAGACCCCATTATTAGTGGGTCAATATTGTTAAAACAATTATTTTATGGGAAATTTTAATGAACGTGCACATCATTATAATTCCTGTAATATTGATATCAGAGTGAAATCTCTGATCGGATATTATTATCCGTAGTTAGGCCAACGGGCGTATTTATAAGGTGTCTCTTACTGCCATATTCTTTGATTGAGCATAAGGGATTTTCCACAGATTCATTTCTATTGTTTTGTTGTTATTGTTACATTATAATATTTCAATAATCGGTAATAATTTGATAATAATTTGAATAACATTGTATTGTACTTGGTGTACTAAATTAAGTGAGCATCATCTTGTGGTCAATTTTGATATTATCCTTATATTCATTTGTATGCCATTTTTACTGCATGTATTTATTTGTAATAAATTATATTTTATATAATTAATTGCACCCTGTTTCATTATCTGCACAAATTAACTTTAGATCTCATCAATAAAAGAACTGGCGTTTATATGTCCGCCAATAAAATTTTTAATTTTTAATTTTTCATATTTCATAAAAATATGAAATCATAATTTTTATGATTTCATATCTTATATGAAATAAATACCCGACAGGTCAGACACTCAGAAGCAGGCGGCAGTGCGGACGTGCGGTGGCTGGCGGCGAGGTGAGTTTTGACTAGTCTCTACTCTGAGTGGCAGGATGCGGCAGCGCAGCGCAGAGCAGAGCCCAGCCCAGCCCAGGGCCCAGCTTGATGATGGGATCGGAATAGAATGGGATGGGATCATGGCGTGAGTGGGACAGTGGGAGTCTGGGACTCTGAATTCTGTGGGAATCTGTCTCTGTGGCTGAAGTAGTTACTGGGCAAGTGTCAAGTGATAGATAAGGATTATTAGATAGTAGTATACATACTAGTACATACTTTGCACAAGTTTATTATTTACAACTTAAAGGGAACCTGTCACCAAAAAAATACTATTAACAGCTTAATAAGCGATTTTTTTGGTGACAGGTTCCCTTTAAGTTGTAAATAATAAACTTGTGCAAAGTATGTACTAGTATGTAGTACCTTATAGTGCTGCATAGTAGTTTCCTAATGCACTTTTTCTTCGTTTAGCCGCATTTAGCCTCCTTGAGAAATCAATGTTTTATTCAGCCACTGCCCCCTGCTTCAAGTCAGGTTTGAAGTCAAGGGGGCAGCGGCCTAGGCGTCTCCAATCATGCTCTCCCCGCCGCCTTTATTGACACGCCGGATCTCAGTGCCGGGACCCGCGCTCCCAGCCCGCATGCGCAGTAAAGGGCTGCTGTAGCCTGTAGCGCGATCCCGGGTCCGTCCAGCCGGGTACCGCGCGGTACAGGAACAGGGGATTCAGTTTCCTGTTCCCGGCCGGACTGACAGGAAGTGTACACTGAGTGCTCACTTCCTTTTAGTCCGGCCGCGGCCGGGAACAGGAAACTGAATCTCCTGACCTGTACCACGCGGTTCCCGGCCGCACTGAGTGACAGCCAGGACTGGAGGTAGAGAGCGAGGAGCTCGGCCACGCTACAGGGTCCAGGGAAGGAGCCGGAGGACTGTGGTACAGTGGTGTTTTTTGCAAATGTACATTTGTTGAAAATGTTCAAATTTCATGCACATTAAATGCAACAGCAGTATTTGCACTGTAAACCTCCTTTTTTATTTATATAAAGTGTGGGTGAACTTAAACTGTATGGCTATACTGTGGTTCCTGTAGGCTTTGCGTGCGTAAGGTGGGGAGGGCGTGGAGGGGGGGGGCCTCCATGTCTATTTTGCTTGGGGCCCCCAAATTCCTTCAAACGGCCCTGGTCGTGGTAGGAGGAGGATTACTTTCACCTCTTCCCCTGTTAGATTCCCGTTGTGCTGTGACATCGCCCTTATACGCTGTGTAAAGCATACTTTTTAACTTGTTTTGGAACTGCTGCATCCTTTCCGACTTCCGGTAAATCGGTAACATTTCAGCCACTTTCTGCTTATACTGGGGGTCTAGTAGCGTGGCCACCCAGTACAGGTCGTTCTCCTTCAGCTTTTTTATACGAGGGTCCCTCAACAGGCATGACAGCATGAAAGACCCCATTTGCACAAGGTTGGATGCCGAGCTACTCATGTCCCGTTCCTCGTCCTCACTGATCTCATTGAAGGTCTGTTCTGCCCCCCAGCCACGTACAACACCACGGGTACCAGATAGGTGACAACGAGCACCCTGAAATGCCTGCTGTTGTTGTCTTCCTCCTCCTCAAAGCCACATTCCTCCTCTGACTCCTCTTCCTCAGACTCCTCTTCCAGCATTGCCGCAGGTCCAGCAAGCGATGATGATAAGGCTGTTTCTGGTGGTGATGGTGACCACAAATCTTCCTCTTCCTCTTCACGCTCAGCTACGGCCTGATCCAGCACTGTTCGCAGGGCACGCTCCAGGAAGAAAACAAATGGGATGAGGTCGCTGATGGTGCCTTCGGTACGACTGACTAGGTTTGTCACCTCCTCAAAAGGACGCATGAGCCTACAGGCATTGAGCATGAGCGTCCAGTAACGTGGCAAAAAAATACCCAGCTCCGCAGAGGCTGTCCTAGCACCCCGGTCATACAAATACTCGTTGACGGCTTTTTCTTGTTGGAGCAGGCGGTCGAACATTAGGAGTGTTGAATTCCAACGTGTCGGGCTGTCGCAAATCAAGCGCCTCACTGGCATGTTGTTTGGCCGCTGAATATCGGAAAAGTGCGCCATGGCCGTGTAGGAACGCCTGAAATGGCCACACACCTTCCTGGCCTGCTTGAGGACGTCCTGTAAGCCTGGGTACTTATACACAAAGCGTTGTATAATCAGATTCAACACATGTGCCATGCATGGCACATGTGTCAACTTGCCCAAATTCAATGCCGCCAACAGATTGCTTCCGTTGTCACACACCACTTTGCCGATCTGCAGTTGGTGCGGGGTCAGCCACTGATCCACCTGTGCGTTCAGGGCGGACAGGAGTGCTGGTCCGGTGTGACTCTCTGCTTTCAGGCAAGTCAACCCCAAGACGGCGTGACACTGTCGTATCCGGGATGTGGAATAGCCCCTGGGGAGCTGGGGGGTGCAGTTGATGTGGAGCAAGACGCAGCAGCAGAAGAGGACTCAGCCGAGGAGGTTAGCGAAGAGGATGGAGTAGGAGGAGTAGAGGAGGTAGCAGCAGGCCTGCCTGCAAGTCGTGGCGGTGTCACCAACTCCGCTGCAGAGCCACACATTCCATGCTTGGCAGCCGTCAGCAGGTTTATCCAATGCGCAGTGTACGTGATATACCTGCCCTGACCGTGCTTTGCAGACACTGTGTGCCAGACATGCCATGACTTCCTTTTCCACAATAGAGTACAGGTTGGAGATTGCCTTTTGTGAAAAAAAAAATTCGGCCGGGTACCTTCCACTGCGGTGTCCCAATAGCTACAATTTTTTTGAAGGCCTCAGACTCCACCAGCTTGTATGGTAAAAGCTGGTGGGCTAAGAGCTCCGACAAGCCAGCTGTCAGACGCCGGGCAAGGGGGTGACTCTGTGACATTGGCTTCTTACGCTCAAACATTTCCTTGACAGACACCTGACTGTGGGCAGATGAGCAGGAACTGCTGAAGGTGAGAGGCGGAGTGGCGGGTGGTTGAGAGGGGGCAAGGAGGACAGCAGTGGTTGACGTGGCTGAAGATGCTGGACCAGGAGGAGGATGGTGGCTTTGAGTTTGTGTGCTGCTTGTACTCATGTGTTGATCCCATAGGCGTTTGTGATGTGAGATCATGTGCCTTCGCAAAGCAGTTGTACCTAGGTGGGTGTTGGACTTCCCACGACTCAGTTTCTTTTGGCACAAGTTGCAAATGGCATCGCTGTTATCAGAGGCAGACACACAGAAAAATGCCACACTGCTGAGCTTTGCAATGACGGCATTCTGGTGGTGGCAACAGCATGCGTTGATTGGCGTGCTGTCTGGCTGACCCCGGGTGCCGATACATGCTGTCTGACTCTGCCACTAGCTCCTTGCGACGACCTCCCCCTGCTTCCAACTCGTCTCCTCCTCCTCTCTGTCTCCCCATCTGAACATTCCCCCTGTTCTTCTTCTCTTCGAGCGGGAACCAACGTGACATCCACGGACACATCGTCATCATCAACCGCTTCACTTGTATCTGACAACTCAGCAAAGGAAGCAGCAGCGGGTGCAACATCATCATCATCACACCGTACGTCCATGTGTGTAATGCTGCCTGACTGAGACATATCCCTGTTATCTACATCCTCTGGCAATAATGGTTGCGCATTACTCATTTCTTCCAACTGATGTGTAAATAACTCCTCTGACAGATCAAGTGAAGCGGCTGTGGTGCTAGTGTTGGTGGTGGCGGCGGGCAGGCGAGTGGTAACTTGAGAGGTGCCCGAAGCTGAGCTGGAGGAGGATGGTGCGTCAAGGTTCCGAGCGGAAGCTGTAGAAGATTGGGTGTCCTGTGTAAGCCAGTCAACTATGTCCTCCGAATTTTTCGAGTTCAGGGTACGTGGCCTCTGAACACTGGGCATTATTCTAGGGCCAAAGGAATTTACAGCACCACGACCACGATGGCCCCTGCGGGGGGGACTGCCTCTGCCTGTCATTTTTTTTTAGATTAGTGGTACTATGCGTGCAAGGTACTGTGCCACCCTATGAGTGGTGGGCAGTGGGCACAGTACAGTCAGTTGGCCTGACACTCACTGGCAGGCAACTGCAATTATATTACAGAGAAAAAATTAAATGACTTTTTTATCTGCAAGGTACTGTGCCACCCTATATAAGTGGTGGGCAGTGGGCACAGTACAGTCTGTGGGCCTGACACTTACTGGCAGGCAACTGCAATTATATTACAGAGGAAAAATGAAATGACTTTTTTATCTGCAAGGTACTGTGCCACCCTATATGAGTGGTGGGCAGTGGGCACAGTACAGTCAGTGGGCCTGACACTCACTGGTAGGCAACTGCAATTATATTACAGAGAAAAATTAAATGACTTTTTTATCTGCAAGGTACTGTGCCACCCTATATGAGTGGTGGGCAGTGGGCACAGTACAGTCTGTGGGCCTGACACATAATTGCAGGCAACTGCAATTATATTACAGAGGAAAAATTAAATGACTTTTTTTTTATCTGCAAGGTACTGTGCCACCCTATACGAGTGGTGTGCACACAGTACAGTCTGTGGGCCTGTGGCCTCTCACACACGGGCAGGCAACTGCATTATATATATATAGAAAAAATAAATAAAAGCAGACTGATGTACCAGCCCTAAAAAGGGCTTTTTGGGGTGCTGTCAGGACGCTGTCCTTACAGCAGATGAGTCTTTGAGGACTGGAGTGGACACAGAACACTGGCCTAACTAACGCTTTCCCTATTAATTCAGCAGCAGCAGCACTCTCCCTGTTCTAACTAACACTGCAGCTTCAGAATGAATCTAAGAGGGCTGCCGTCCTTGCTTTTTTAGAGGAGGTGGGAGGGTCTGGGAGGGAGGGTATGCTGATTGGCTGGAATGTGTCTGCTGACTGTGAGGTACAGGGTCAAAGTTTGCTCAATGATGACGTATAGGGGGCGGACGGAACATCGCATATGTTCGCCCGCCGCGGCGAACACGAACAAGCGATGTTCGCCGGGAACTGTACGCCGGCGAATAGTTCGGGACATCTCTAGTTATCACCACATAAAGTGACACTGGTCAGATTTGCCTGGTCCTTAAGGTGAAAATTAGCCCGGTCCCTAAGGGGTTAAAAACCATCTGGTTTTGAATGTCTTTTAACCTTTGGTCTCTCGACTGGTATGTACCTTAGAAATCAGCTCTTTTAATCTTTTGAACATCATTATGAAAAATCCACAAGTTTGAATCATCATCATCAACCCGTTTCATTGCTAGACTCCTAGAAAAATTCATAGGAAGCCACAATCTAAATAATCGATTCCTTTGTTCATTTAAAAATTCTAATCTATCTGCATGGCTCTCAAAAATCTCAGAATTCCTGCACACATGGAGGTTTACATCATATGTGGGGAGTTCTTTGCATATTTTCATTAACTGCTTCTGCAATTTTAATTGTAAGCTGGCCTCATTAATATGCAATGTCTACTGGTGTATAGACCTTTCATTGTCTACTGACACAAAGTCCCCTTCAGCAGAGATCTGCAATGTCTTCTCTAGTTGTACTGACCCTTCCTCATCTATATAATTAAGGTCACCTTCAGCAGAGATCATACATATGTGTTTCATCTCATCCTGCTGAGTTCCCAAATCAACATTATTCTTACTTTCCTCTACTTTATTGCAGATTCCACCCTCAGTTGATGCATCTTCACAGATCATAGCATCTGTGGTTGGAACTTCACTGGTACAATTATATATGGTTCTAGTCTGTGAAAGGCCTTCACCATATGGACAATATTCCTTATTTTCTCTTTCAATTTACTGACTGACATATGCTTACAGTCTATATTCTTGTTTTCCTGTTCACATTCTGCATATAAACTAAACCATATAGTCTGCAGATCTAACTGTTCACTAGGCATAAACTTAAATTGTAAGCTACTCCTATCAGCAATAGAATATATTATTTCCATACTCACAACCTCAGTAGATTCAAGGCTGGGCTTCTGTCATCGGCACGTCTTGGTACGTCTGGCACTTGTCCTCCTTAACAAGATTAGATTCTCTGACTTATTAAAGCTTGATAATTCTTTTTGAGTTCACTCTTCCCCCTCTTCAAGCTTTTATATAGCGGTATGGTAGCTCGCCAATTGTAATATATGTCCAAATGTAAAATAAATATGTATGAAACTGATTTGGTAATCCTCTCCAAATATAGTGTATGCTTATTTGGGGTGAGGAACACCCGGAGGACTCATCACCAGGATTCAACAAGAGTTATATAAAAAATGAATAATGTGATTTATCTTCAGTCTTCATAAAAGTTGATTACTTACAAAAATAGTTTAGGAACTCTTAGTCTATTGTCTATGTGTGAATATAAATTTCCTTAAAGTATCCTTTATGAAGGTTAGGAATCTTCTTCCAAGGCTCCTTGTGTGTCTTTCATCTTCTTAGCAGCAACCCCCAACAGAGTGAGTAAGAAGATGCCCCCCTTGTCTGTCTCTGTCAATCATTTGTACCACAGATACAGGCGTGTCTTACTAATGTATGGGCTTATACATTGTCATATATGGTAGACTTTAAATATAGGTCTTGACGTCTTCATACAGACCTGCCATCGCCCTTGTGTATCACTATAGATGGTGTCAGTGTGTAGTGTAATACATCCTTTATATTAAATACCAATTAATATTATATCACATATTATTTAACAGAATCAACCACTTTTGGGGTGTATTTAGTTGATATATAAGTACATCCATTCCTCCTTCATTCTGGGGTGAAATTGCGTTCTGTTACAAACAGTTTTGGGGTGTTTTTATTTTCTACATATCGTATTTTTCACTTTATAAGACACACTTTTTTCTCCCCAACATGGGGGAAAAGTCAGTGCATCTTATAAAGCGTATGTGCCAAAATCAAGTGAGCCGGCTACCTAGAAGGAAGAAGTGTGGGGCGGGCAGCGGGCATGAAGCACTTTGGAGCGGGCCGCCAGCCCACATGTCCTTTATCTGCAGCCCGAGTCCGTTCCAGAGGAGGAGGAGAGACGAGAGCCATTCTCCTTCTCCTCTGCACTGCCGCCCTGCATGTCGCGCTGATTGGTGGTGAGCGCCGGCGGGAATTGCTACTCCGCCGCCTCCACCAATCAGCTTACTTCCTCCTGACGATGCGCATTGCTGCTGTCATGCCCTGCTCAGACTATGTGCAGAGGTCTGCCAGATTAGCAGCACGTGTCTAGTCATTTGTTTGCTTTGGAGTTGTGCTAGATCCGCCTCCCTTCAGGTGTACTGGGTGGGGTCGTGGGTTTAAATTACTCTAACTCCCAGTGTACCGTGCGGGTTATAGCTTCTGTCAGGCTGTGGAAGCAAGCAAGGAGGAATTGGCTGTTCCTGCTCAGATAAGATAAGTTGGTTTCAGATTTCTTTGGTTTGCTGTCTAGGCTGTTTGAGTGCTGTCTGTCCCCTCCAGGTTCTGAGGAAGCAGGCTGCCCCTTTTCCCCTTTCACCATCTCAGTGATTCTAGGGTTATTTCAGCCCAGGCACGAGGACACATTATTCCCACCTTCAGGGTCTGAATGTGGGCTTAGCAGAATAGGGAAAGCTGTTAGGGATTTGCTAGGAGGTGACCTTATCCCCAGCTTCTCGCCTAGTATCTTGTTTGTTTTGTTATCTGTGTATCTTATATCCTGTCCGCCGTGACATTATAACCCGCCAAAACTGTGACTGCCATTACTCAGTGGTTTTGTGATGGCGTCAATTGATGCGCTAGTTGACCGCATGCAGGGATTATCTCTAGAGGTTGCGGATCTGCGTAGTTCGGTCACACAGTGTCAGAATGCTCTGGCATCAGGTGCAGGTCAAATTTGTTGGGAGCCTAAATTCGCTCTTCCTGAGAGATTTGCAGGGGGTGCAGATGACTTTATCCGCCTTAAAGAGTCATGCAAGTTGTATTTTCGGCTGCGTCCATCTTCGTCAAGTGATGAAAGTCAGAGGGTTGGTATAATCATTTCTCTGCTTAAAGCGGACGCGCAATCCTGGGCCTTTTCTCTGCCGACGGTTCTTTGGCCCTCCGGTCGGTGGATTTTTTTTTTTTAAAGCCCTGGGATTGATTTACGATGACCCAGATCGGGTCTCGATGGCGGAGTCTAAATTGCGTAATTTATTACAGGGTGAACATACTGCAGAGGTTTACTGCGTTGAGTTTAGGAGATGGGCTACCGAGTCAGAGTAGAATGACCCCGCGTTACGTAGTCAGTTTTGTCAGGGGTTATCTGAGAGATTGAAATATGCTTTTCATGAGTACCCAGATTCTTTGGAGAATGCTATGTCTTTGGCAGTACGTTTAGATAGACGTATTAGAGAGAGGTATAAGGCTCCCTCCTCGCAAGGGATCCCTTCTGTGAGTGGTTTCGTCTCTACTGCTTCCCAGGGTCATGTTACAGGTAACTCTGGGGTAGGGGAGGAACCCATGCAGCTGGGTCAGGTATCTTTCCGTTCTGGTAGTAGAGACTTTAGGAAATTGCATAAACTATGTTACTACTGTGGGAAAAGTGGTCATTTTATTTTTGCTTGTCCTTTGGTTAAACCGCATGTTGATAAGAAAGAGAAAAAGAAAACCGTCCTGACTCTTGGTAGCGTGAATGGAGTGGTGGAGCAAGCAGGGATGCAAGCTCCCTGTAATACTAATTTTCTCCTTCCAGCTATAGTGGTGCAAGAATTTTTTTTGTTGAAGTATTCATTGACTGTGGTGCTAGGGTAAACCTTATTGACTTTCTTTTTCTTTGAAATCTGGGTCTAAGTACTTGCATTTTAGAAAGAGAGATTCCATTTTTGCAATTGATTCTTCCCCTCTTTCTCAAAGGAGTCTCACTCATATTGCTAATGGTATTCAGTTAAGGGTGGGCGATTCACATGTTGAGATTATGTCTTGTTTTGTCATGAAGGACTTGCCTGCTCCTATAGTCTTAGGGTTACCGTGGTTGACAAAACATAACCCAATTATAGATTGGCAAGCAAGACAAATTATTCGTTGGAGTGAAATTTGTTCGGATAATTGGCTTGGCACATCTATCTCTGGTGTGTCCACTACGGCTCTACCTCAGTATCTCTCAGATTTTGCGGATGTCTTTTCGGAGGGTGGGGCTCAGGAATTGCCCCCTCATCGTGACTATGATTGTCCAGTTAATCTCATCCCAGGGGCTAAGTTGCCAAAATCTCGCTTTACAATCTTTCTCAACCCGAAAGAGAGGTCATGCGGAAGTACAATACAGACCAAAAGTTGGACTTTTCATTGGACTTTTCTTATCTCTCCTGGTTCGGCAGGAAAAATATTCTCATGTCTTTAGTGATACCCAGACTCATTTAATGCAAACCCTACCTATCAAAATCCCAAGATCTTTTTTTCGTTCTCTAAACAAGCATATCCGAAAATTGATTTGGCAAGGAAAGCGCTCGCGGATATCTTTTGACACACTGACCAAACCTAAATGTGGGGGTGGGATAGGTTTACCTGACCCAGAAATGTACAGTCGTGGCCAAAAGTTTTGAGAATTACATAAATATTGGAAATTGGAAAAGTTGCTGCTTAAGTTTTCATAATAGCAATTTGCATATACTCCAGAATGTTATGAAGTAATCAGATGAATTGCATAGTTCTTCTTTGCCATGAAAATTAACTTAATCCCAAAAAAAACTTTCCACTGCATTTCATTGCTGTCATTAAAGGACCTGCTGAGATCATTTCAGTAATCGTCTTGTTAACTCAGATGAGAATGTTGACGAGCACAAGGCTGGAGATAATTATGTCAGGCTGATTGGGTTAAAATGGCAGACTTGACATGTTAAAAGGAGGGTGATGCTTGAAATCATTGTTCTTCCATTGTTAACCATGGTGACCTGCAAAGAAACGCGTGCAGCCATCATTGCGTTGCATAAAAATGGCTTTACAGGCAAGGATATTGTGGCTACTAAGATTGCACCTCAATCAACAATTTATAGGATCATTTAGAACTTAAAGGAAAGAGGTTCAATTCTTGTTAAGAAGGCTTCAGGGCGTCCAAGAAAGTCCAGCAAGCGCCAGGATCGTCTCCTAAAGAGGATTCAGCTGCGGGATCGGAGTGCCACCTGTGCAGAGCTTGCTCAGGAATGGCAGCAGGCAGGTATGAGCGCATCTGCACGCACAGTGAGGTGAAGACTTTTGGAAGATGGCCTGGTGTCAAGAAGGGCAGCAAAGAAGCCACTTCTCTCCAAAAAAAACATCAGGGACAGATTGATCTTCTGCAGAAAGTATGGTGAATGGACTGCTGAGGACTGGGGCAAAGTCAAATTCTCAGATGAAGCCTCTTTCCGATTGTTTGGGGCATCTGGATAAAGGCTTGTCCGGAGAAAAGGTAAGTGCTACCATCAGTCCTGTGTCATGCCAACAGTAAAGCATCCTGAGACCATTCATGTGTTGGGTTGCTTCTCATCCAAGGGAGTGGGCTCACTCACAATTTTGCCCAAAAACACAGCCATGAATAAAGAATGGTACCAAAACATCCTCCAACAGCAACTTCTTCCAACAATCCAACAACAGTTTGGTGAAGAACAATGCATTTTCCAGCACAATGGAGCACCGTGCCATAAGGCAAAAGTGATAACTAAGTGGCTCGGGGACCAAAACGTTGACATTTTGGGTCCATGGCCTGGAAACTCCCCAGATCTTAATCCCATTGAGAACTTGTGGTCAATCCTCAAGAGGCGGGTGGACAAACAAAAACCCACTAATTCTGACAAACTCCAAGAAGTGATTATGAAAGAATGGGTTGCTATCAGTCAAGAATTGGCCCAGAAGTTGATTGAGAGCATGCCCAGTCGAATTGCAGAGGCCCTGAAAAAGAAGGGCCAACACTGCAAATACTGACTCTTTGCATAAATGTCATGTAATTGTCGATAAAAGCCTTTGAAACGTATGAAGTGCATGTAATTACACTGCTCAAAAAAATAAAGGGAACACCAAAATAAGACATCCTAGATCTGAATTAATTAAATATTCTTCTGAAATACTTTGTTCTTTACATAGTTGAATGTGCTGACAACAAAATCACACAAAAATAAAAAAATGGAAATCAAATTTTTAAACCCATGGAGGTCTGGATTTGGAGTCACACTCAAAATTAAAGTGGAAAAACACACTACAGGCTGATCCAACTTTGATGTAATGTCCTTAAAACAAGTCAAAATGAGGCTCAGTAGTGTGTGTGGCCTCCACGTGCCTGTATGACCTCCCTACAATGCCTGTGCATGCTCCTGATGAGGTGGCGGACGGTCTCCTGAGGGATCTCCTCCCAGACCTGGACTAAAGCATCTGCCAACTCCTGGACAGTCTGTGGTGCAACGTGACGTTGGTGGATAGAGCGAGACATGATGTCCCAGATGTGCTCAATAGGACTCAGGTCTGGGGAACGGGCGGGCCAGTCCATAGCATCAATGCCTTTGTCTTGCAGGAACTGCTGACACACTTCAGCCACATGAGGTCTAGCATTGTCTTGCATTAGGAGGAACCCAGGGCCAACCGCACAAGCATATGGTCTCACAAGGGGTCTGAGGATCTCATCTCGGTACCTAATGGCAGTCAGGCTACCTCTGGCGAGCAGATGGAGGGCTGTGCGGCCCTCCAAAGAAATGCCACCCCACACCATTACTGACCCAATGCCAAACCGGTCATGCTGGAGGATGTTGCAGGCAGCAGAACGTTCTCCACGCGTCTCCAGACTCTGTCACGTCTGTCACATGTGCTCAGTGTGAACCTGCTTTCATCTGTGAAGAGCACAGGGCGCCAGTGGCGAATTTGCCAATCTTGGTGTTCTCTGGCAAATGCCAAACGTCCTGCACGGTGTTGGGCTGTAAGCACAACCCCCACCTGTGGACGTCGGGTCCCTCATATCACCCTCATGGAGTCTGTTTCTGACCGTTTGAGCAGACACATGCACATTTGTGGCCTGGTGGAGGTCATTTTGCAGGGCTCTGGCAGTGCTCCTCCTGTTCCTCCTTGCACAAAGGCGGAGGTAGCGGTCCTGCTGCTGGGTTGTTGCCCTCCTACGGCCTCCTCCACGTCTCCTGATGTACTGGCCTGTCTCCTGGTAGCGCCTCCATGCTCTGGACACTACGCTGACAGACACAGCAAACCTTCTTGCCACAGCTCGCATTGATGTGCCATCCTGGATAAGCTGCACTACCTGAGCCACTTGTGTGGGTTGTAGACTCCGTCTCATGCTACCACTAGAGTGAAAGCACCGCCAGCATTCAAAAGTGACCAAAACATCAGCCAGGAAGCATAGGAACTGAGAAGTGGTCTGTGGGAACCAACTGCAGAACCACTCCTTTATTGGGGGGGTCTTGCTAATTGCCTATAATTTCCACCTGTTATCTATCCCATTTGCACAACAGCATGTGAAATTGATTGTCACTCAGTGTTGCTTCCTAAGTGGACAGTTTGATTTCACAGAAGTGTGATTGACTTAGAGTTACATTGTGTTGTTTAAGTGTTCCCTTTATTTTTTTGAGCAGTGTATATTTCACTACATCACAGAAAGAACTGAAACGAAGATCTAAAAGCAGGTTAGCAGCAAACTTTGTGAAAACTAATATTTTTGTCGTTCTCAAAACTTTTGGCCACGACTGTATAGGAGAGCCATTCATCTCTCTAGAGTTGTGGACTGGATCAGAAATCCCCCTCACAAATTGTGGCTCAGCCTAGAAAATGCCTTCTTTTCAGCTTCTATAAGGGCCCTGTTGTTGATGGGGGGGGGGGGGGGGGAGACACTCCCTCTTTCCAGCATTATACATAATCCCATGATTTAAAGCACTCTACAGGTCTGGAGTTTGTTTTTGACTGGCCGGGGATCAGTGGTGACACCCTCCCCTCTCCTACTCATAAAAGATGTTATAGCTCTAGCCCCTAGAGAACTGAGGGAAAGTTGTCCCATTTCTTTAAGATTCTCGCCTAGGCCTGCGCCGGATTTGCTTGATCAAGACGGCTGCATCCTGTCTGACCAAGATATCCAAACACAGCTTAATTTACCCATTCCTAATATTCTCCTTTTGCGTTTCCTTAAATCGGAGTCACTACGTCTTTTACGATGAATACAACCACAGACGGTATCTACTTGGTTTGAGAAGCTGATAGGAGTTCAAATGACCCCCTCAAAAATTATATCTACGATTTACAGGAAACTCAAAACCACACCTCTTGACGTCAAACCTGCTGTTATAGGCTTATGGGAGAAAGATTTAAAGCGGAATTTGACCCCTAATGAAATCACAAAAATATTTGTCACCCCACATAAGCTTTCTCGCTGTATCCGCATCCAAGAAAATGGATATAAAGTCTTAACTCGCTGGTACAAAACACCTGACAAGACCTCCCTATTTGCGCCCGACATTTCTGATAAATGCTGGAGATGTCATACTGAAAAAGGCACCTTTTTTCATATTTGGTGGTCATGTACGATTATCAATGACTGGTGGGCTAAAATTGTCAGGCTCTGTAACCAGATCTGCCAAACAGCCTTTCCCTGTACCCCTGAGTTAACTCTACTAACTCTTGGCGTGAAAGGAGTTGGTTTACACAGAACTTCCTCTTGTTAGCTACTACTAGGGTGCTTCTACCTACCTTTTTGCTCTCTCCCAAAACAGAGTATAGAACACTGGACCAATAAAGTAGACCAAATCTATAGGTTGGAGGAGATCTCCCATTGGGAACAACGTTCCAGATCCACCTTCCTCTCGACTTGGGCTCCTTGGAGGAGATACAGACAATTCTCCTTAACACACCTTTCTTTTCAAGGTAACATCTGTGCCACATTTTGGAAGATATCTTATCTCTACACACCCATGCCTTACCTGTTGATATAATGTTTGTCATTTCCTGATGTTTTATATGCTCCATTATGTTCAGCCACTCTTGTGCCTGTCCTCCTAACATGTAATTACCATTTATGTAAATGCCTAGGTATTATGTATAAGCCTTGGTGATTTCATTATGCATATAAAACAATAAAAATTGTTAATAATAATTTTTTTTTTTTTAAAACACCCATCCTGCAAAGCATGAAATCCATAGCATGAATTAATATACTGTGGGTTTCCAATATGCTCCACAGGTCAGGGACATGATCATGTATGTATTTTTTATTTTTTTACCATGTGGATGAAAGTTCTTAAAATCTTAACTACTTTTCTGGTACTGTAAAATGCTATAGATTTGCTTTACACAAACCTATGGCAGCAAATCTGTAGCATTTTATATAAGCTAATCGCATCAGGCTGTTTTTTTTTACACGGTCTGATGCAAACTGAATGGGGAGAACGATACTTCAGTAGTCTGTCCCCCATACAGTGTGCCAATTGTTGGCAGCACTTTCAGTTTGAACAAGGTAATATACTAGCGACTAAAAAGATTTTTCTTTTTGCTGGCATTAAAAGGTCACTGAGTTTTCAGCAAACTTTCGGTATATCAGAGACATATCTAAAGTTTTGGGGGGCTGAGTAACGGGACTCCCACTGATCTCTAGAAAAAGGAAAGAGGAGCCCTCGCATTAGCACACACTCGCTGCAGGAGATGGGATTGACGTAGCGAAGAGACAGAGCAATATGTAAGTGCTTCTCTCTCCTTGTTCTAGCGATCAGCGAGGGTCTTGCCATTCAAACTAAATTCCAGCAAAATATAACCCTAAAAACTCATATACTTTATTTCAATTAATTAAAAATCTGGGAATAGGTATCCCAAGTAAAGATGGACAGTTATCAATGAAGGTCTAATCGATAAAGACCCATAACAAGCACCAGGAAATACAGGGGGAAATGGGGAATCTGTCCCTCATCTTTCCCTACTCTTTTTCTCAGCCCAGGGACGGCCCCTAATGGTGGGAACTCCCTGTCCTCAAACCTGGGCTATTACCCTCAAAAGACCCTAAAGGGTAAAGAGAAGAGGGTGTAAATATCTGTGATACCCTAAAAAAAAAGGGGGTGCTTACAAAAAAAGATGTCACGATATTGTCGGGGACCTGTGAGTGAATGTGTAATCCACCTCGTAATTTAGATAATGTATGCAAACCCTGACGCGTTTCCCCCATCAGGGGGTCAATAGGATTAGGGTGATGGATACCAAAATAGATAATATGGCATCCGTAACTAGAAAAAAGATGCCAGACGATATAAAATAGGGCACCAATAGTTGATGACAGGAGGAACTTTCATTCACTAGACGCAAAGCATGGCATTATGACCAAAAGACCAGCACCAGTCGGCAGTAATCCCCGTCACAGGATCTGCGTGAAGTTCACCGCAGATATCTGTAGACAAAAGATACATATTAGGCCTCCTGCACACGAACGTATTTTTTTGCGGTCCGCAAAAACGGGTCCCGTTTTTCCGTGATCCGTGACCGTTTTTTCGTCCGTGGGTCTTCCTTGATTTTTGGAGGATCCACGGACATGGAAAAAAAAGTCGTTTTGGTGTCCGCCTGGCCGTGCGGAGCCAAACGGATCCGTCCTGAATTACAATGCAAGTCAATGGGGACGGATCCGTTTGACGTTGACACAATATGGTGCCATTTCAAACGGATCCGTCCCCATTGACTTTCAATGTAAAGTCTGGAGTCCCTTTTATACCATCAGATCGGAGTTTTCTCCAATCCGATGGTATATTTTAACTTGAAGCGTCCCCATCACCATGGGAACGCCTCTATGTTAGAATATACTGTCGGATATGAGTTAGATCGTGAAACCTCATTTCCGACAGTATATTCTAACACAGAGGCGTTCCCATGGTGATGGGGACGCTTCTAGTTAGAATATACTACAAACTGTGTACATGACTGCCCCCTGCTGCCTGGCAGCATCCGATCTCTTACAGGGGGCCGTGATCAGCACAATTAACCCCTCAAGTGCCGCACCTGAAGGGGTTAATTGTACTATCATATCCCCCTGTAAGAGATCAGGGCTGCCAGGCAGCAGGGGGCAGACCCCCCCCCTCCCCAGTTTGAATATCTATTGTAATAAATCGTTGGTGGCACAGTGTGCGGCCCCCCCCCCCTTCCTCCCTCTATTGTAATAAATCGTTGGTGGCACAGTGTGCGCCCCCCCCCTTCCTCCCTCTATTGTAATAAATCGTTGGTGGCACAGTGTGCGCCCCCCATCGGCCCCCCCCTCCCTCTATAGCATTAACAACATTGGTGGCCAGTGTGCGGCCTCCCATCTCCCCCCCCGATCATTGGTGGCAGCGGGTCACTAGCAAAGATTCATACTTACCTGGGAGAGGCGATGTTCGTGTCCGGCCGGGAGCTCCTCCTACTGGTAAGTGACAGTTCATTTAGCAATGCGCCGCACAGACCTGAGGCTGTCACTTACCAGTAGGTGGAGCTCCCGGCCGGACACGAACATCGCAGCAGCCGGTAAGTATGAATCTTCTACTACTGTACTATTGCTATGTAACCATGGCAACCAGGACTGTAGTAGCGTCCTGGTTGCCATGGTTACCGATCGGAGCCCCAGCGATTAAACTGGGACTCCGATCGGAACTCCGCTGCCACCAATGATGATGTGGGGGGGAGATGGGAGGCCGCACACTGGCCATCAATGTTGTTAATGCTATAGAGGGAGGGGGGGCCGATGGGGGGCGCACACTGTGCCACCAACGAATTATTACAATAGAGGGAGGGAGGGGTGGGGGGGGCGCACACTGTGCCACCAACGAATAATTACAATAGAGGGGGGGGGGGGGCCGCACTGGCCATCAATGATATTCAAACTGGGGAGGGGGGGGGGTCTGCCCCCTGCTGCCTGGCAGCCCTGATCTCTTACAGGGGGATATGATAGTACAATTAACCCTTTCAGGTGCCGCACCTGAAGGGGTTAATTGTGCTGATCACGGCCCCCTGTAAGAGATCGGGTGCTGCCAGGCGGCAGTCTTGTACACAGTTTGTAGTGTATTCTAACTAGAAGCGTCCCCATCACCATGGGAACGCTTCTGTGAAAAAGCTTTATGCAGACGGATCTTCGGATCCGTCTGTATAAAAAGTAACCTACGGCCACGGATCACGGACACGGATGCCAATCTTGTGTGCATCCGTGTTCTTTCACGGACCCATTGACTTGAATGGGTCCGTGAAAAAAATAGGACAGGTCATATTTTTTTCACGGCCATGAAACACGGATCACGGATGCGGCTGCAAAACGGTGCATTTTCCGTTTTTTCCACGGACCCATTGAAAGTCAATGGGTCCGCGAAAAAAAACGGAAAACGGCACAACGGCCACAGGTGCACACAACGGTTGTGTGCAGGAGGCCTTAAAAGAAAATTATATCTCAAAAACACCTCCAACAATTCCCATAGAAAGAGAAAGAAAAGGTTGAAGACAAACATCAGCACCTGCGGATAATTTCAACCTTCGATGAAACCAATCATCAGGTGATGACAGAATTGAAAAGATATTGGCCCATATTACGCATGGACCCTGACTTGTCTGATGTTCTAACTGACCATCCAAGTGTTATCACCGTGGGAAGAGTATCAAGGACCGTTTGGTCCATAGCCACTTTACACCTCCTGTGAGGGCGGGTACCTGGCTGGACCGTAAACCCATTGGAGTGTTTAAGTGTGGTTCTTGTTACCTCAACATCTAAGGTCATCACCTGCTCTGTTACAAAACAGGTATTTAAGATCAGGGACTTTGCTATCTGCAGAAGGAAAGGTGCTATTTATATCTGTCAATGTCCCTGTCCAATGGACTATATAGGGAAAACAGTGAGAGAGGTCAGGAGGATATGTGAACACGTTAATGATGTAGTCAAAAAGAATGAGCTCCATGTGGGGGATCCGAGCTGTTTGAGGTTTTGCATTTTGGAGTTTGTTTCATAGGAATAGGAAGATCCTGCAAAAGGAATGTGAATGGATACATCGGTTCCGATCCCAGTCCCCCCCCTCGGCATTAATGAGAGATTAACATTTGCCTGCTTTTTGTAATCCGTCTGATCATAGTCTGGATTACTCTAAGATTTGTTTCTATACTGCATAGTCTCCTGTCATGTGTTGCCAGGCCTGGTGAAATTTGAGTGCCCTAAACTTGGCCAGATGCAGGAAGCATCTAAATTTGATTAATATCGGGGTCAGCGAACTTGACTGTTCGTCTGTTAAAATATGACAGCCCCTTATCTTCTGAGGCTGTCTGATGGCTTTTTGGTGAAGGTTTTTTAATTAATTTTTGCTATTCGCCATTTAATGTATCTTTTCTTTATCTGTCCACCATGTGTCTTTAAATACCCGGTTCTGATCCAGGTGTATTTTTGTTTACTTCTATGTACATAATAACATGGGATATATGTAGTTTATTTAATTGATATTGGCTTTCTCTGCCCTTACCGGGGTAACAGTGATCAGACTTGGGCGAGTATATATCTTATGCTTGCGCATTACGGCTGAGATTTACTTTACAGATGAGGTCTTAATTATGCGCCGTGGAACGCATCGAGTGACTATCTCCATTTTCCCCATGCATTCCACGGTCCGACATATGGAGATATCACATGATTGGAAGCGATCAAGTGCGCGCGCTGACTTGCGTTCCACTGGCCAGAAGTTGCGCATCCTTGCACACCACGTGACCGGAAGTGATCTTTTCGGCGTCTGCAAACTCATGGCGGCACTTATGAATGTGTGAGTATATATAAGGGGGTTTCTTATTTATCTTGAATGCGATTGAGGAAGCACGGGGACCTCCGGATCCTTATACAGACAATCGTAAGTTGAGGCATTTATTCCCCATCTGTTTGTTAGATCATAGTAGATATTGATTGTTAGCAATTGTTGACCTGTTGCAGCATGGGCTATCTGTATGGACTGAAGGAATTCATGGGATGCACCCTTGGACCTGTTACATTTCATTGTATCTTATGCAGACTTTGAGTCTCTTTCTATTTCTATGGGAATAGTTGGAGGTGTTTTGGAGATATCATTTCCTCCTACTATGTATCTTTTGTCTACAGATATCTGCGGTGAACTTCACGTAGGTCCTGTGACAGGCATTACTGCCGACTGGTGCTGGTCTTTTGGTCATACTGCCATGCTTTGCATCTAGTGAATTAAAGTTGCTCTTGTCCTCGACTATTGGTGCCCTATTTTATATTGTCTGGCATCTTTTTTCTAGTTACGGATGCCATATTATCTATTTTGGTATCAATCACCCTAATCCTATTGACCCCCTGATGAACCCATAAATGGGGGGAAATGCGTCGGGGTTTGCATACATTATCTAAATTAAGAGGTGGATTACACATTCACTCACAGGTCCCCGACAATATCGTGACTGAAAGTATGAATGTGATCCACCATTAGGCCCTTTTTTACAGGGTTGGTGTTTGTGTTAGTTTTCTATATCTATTTTTTGTAAGCACCCTCTTTTTTTTTAGGGTATCACAGATATTTACACCCTCTTTTCTTTAAGGGACAGACTCCCCATTTCCCCCTGTATTTCCTGGTGCTTATTATGGGTCTTTATCGATTAGACTATTGATAACTGTCCGTCTTTACTTGGGATACCTATTCCCAGATTTTTAATTAATTGAAATAAAGTATATAAGTTTTTAGGGTTATATTTTTCTGGAATTTGTTTTTTTGATAATTTACCTAGGTAGATTTCAGTATCTGCTAACTAGTGTCTGGTCATTAAAACCCCCACCAATCAAAACTTTTCTATTTCTCTGTATTGTAAGGTTATTTTTTTAAGTACTTATTTGTTCTGTCCCTTTAATTCTGTTCACTTTTATTATTACCATTCTGTGTAATGATGTGCCTTGTAACATACTACCTATCTCTCCCCCCCCCCCCCCAATCTTCACAGCAAGTTCTGTGAGAACGACCTCACCCCTCCAGGAGAGACAGGACCACACTGAGGAGGATTCAACGGAGAATTAAATTTATTATTCCTGTCCCCGCCTGGTTGGAGGAAGGTCTCTTTCATGGCAATGCCGTCGTGAAGGGAGAAAAAAATGAATCAAAAGTTTGGCATACCAACACCAGAGCCCTGGTTAATGAGCAAGAATTAACTGCAACTTCATTAAATATGAAAACACCAGAATTTTTTACTGTTTTAATTTTAAAACCAGAACAAACATGTAGAGGTAACACATGAGAAGGTTACAAGAGCAGGCAAATGTTCTCATCATAAAAACATGTTCCTACTTATGGTTCTGAGCCGGTGACCACATAGAAACTGCTTAAAGTAAACTTATCCATAACTTTCTATAACTATAAAATCAACACAACCCATTTATTGTAGAGTGAAATGCACCAGTTTAATGACAAGTTTTACCTGTACAATTTCTATATCGCATTCGCAATTCTACCTTGAAGTCCCTTTAACTGCACGTGAAAATTTTAAAATTTTAGAAGATGGGAAATAGCAATCAGATGTTTAACGTAGGGCAAGAGAGGTGCACAATGAAAAAAAAAATAGCTTAAAATGTTTAAAACCCTATAACAGGCTATGACCTATTGTATTTACCAGGACGCAGCAGAGTAAGCCATCGTGCATATATCTGTCCATTAACAAGGTCAAAGTTTCACTGAATACACAAAGCATAATGTGTGAAACTCCAGCAGAACCAGCACTGCAGAGAAACTATGAAGATGGCAGACAGGATTAGGGTAGAATGATGCACTGCAAGAAGCAGAAACACTAAGCCCACCTGCACATGTTGCGGAACACTTGCAGTTTTTCTGCAGAGATTCATGTGCAGGAAAACTGCAGCGTATTACAGTACCAGCAAAGTGTACAAAATTACCCAAATCTCATTCAATACCCATACTGTACTAATAACCAGCTCACTGGAGGTAGCCTAGCATATAAAGCTGGCAAAAATCAGCATGAAAACTATAATTTGTGAACAAAGCTTTATGAGCATGTCAGTTTGAAATCTTAAAAGGGTTATCCAGTAAATTATATTGATGGGGCGGATCAACAATATTAGATCCGAGAGAGGGCCACAGCCTCTTCCTAGGCCATGGGAAGTCACCGTACATCAGCCACATGGCCCAATTGCAGCTCAGCCCCATACAAGTGAATAGGGCCGAGTTGCTGTGCTATGTACAGCACTGTGGATGGAGAGATGCCGGGGTGGACCCCTACTGATCTGATAATGATGACCTATCATGACCTGATAATGATGACCTGATGCTGGATAACCCCTTTAATTTGTGTCAGATTGAATAACAGATTATCCTGTTTTTTTTTTATAAGATAAAGCAGCAATGGGCTATTCTTTGGAAACATTAAAAGATTTTTTTTGTCAGAATAAAGAGACATTACAATTATATCTACAATATGGAAAGGCTCGTCAATGAACATTCAGAAGCTCTAGGAATACAGGGAGCTGTTGTGACCAGAGGCACGTCGTCGTCTTTGTACATCTGGTCTTTTAGTTAGGGGCAATTGAATGCTTCTTGCTCATAGTTGGATATTGCAGGTTGCACAAGACATGGGTGTTCTTGGAACTTCAGAGGTTGAACTTTGGAAGGCAACAGTCTTACAAGAAAGCATCACACCATTCTTTTAGACAGGAAGAACAATCACGTGCTTGCTTTGCATTTGCGCCACAGATGTCCTTCAGCCAATCTGTAAATAGTTCTATGTCTTTCCTTAGCACGAGAAACTGACCCAAGACAATATACGCCTACAAAACAAAGAAACGGTGTATTAAGACAAAGCAAAGACTGATCTGATAACATCGCTCATGTTATTAAGGCCTCATGCACACGACTGTTGTTTTATTCCGTGTCCGTTGTTCCGTTTCTCTGCGGACCCATTGACTTTCAATGGGTCCGTTGAAAACTCGGCTAATGCACCGTTTTTCATTTGCGTTTTTAGAGACAATGTATTGTGAATGGGATATGCTCCGTTCAGGATGCATCAAGATGTCTTCCATTTGATTAGCATTTTGTTTTGTGACCAAACAAACCGGATCCATCACTAAAAACATGGTAAGGTTAATTTTACATCTGTGCTTTGGTTTCCAGTTTTGAGATCCAGCAGAGGATCTCAAAACCGGACCAAACCGGCTCGGTTTGATTTAACCCTTTCAACACCGGGCCTGTTTTCACCTTCCTGACCAGGCCATTTTTTGCAAATCCGACATGTGTCACTTTATGTGGTAATAACTTTTAAACGCTTTTACTTATCCAAGCCATTCTGAGAACGTTTTTTCATCACATATTGTACTTCATGACAGTAGTAAAATGGAGTAAAAAAATAAATAAATACAAAATTTACCAAAAATGTGGAAAAATTAGCAAATTTCAATTTCTCTACTTTTATAATAGATAGTAATA